>NW_026851725.1:0-339184 GCF_026571515.1 Ruditapes philippinarum
ATGCAAATTTTTCAGAACAAATGGTCGCAAATAAGAACAACAAGATTTTTAATAAAAAAAAGTTTAATTTAGACAAAAGTCACTGATAACTTAACACATATTGACATAGAAAACATACACAAATGTTAAAGAGTATACAAAGCCAGAAATTTTGTACATTTTCATATTAAAAACAAAAACTTTTTCTGAAAATATCAATTTCAAGGCTCGGAATTTTTTATTCATTATGTATTAAAATTTAATTTTCGTGACAAATGACGTATTAAAATAAAACAATCTTTATTACAATAAGCACAGACAAAACTAAAGAACAGTTAGACCAAAATAAAATATTATCTTTCAGTCAAATAATGAAGGTTCCCTTTTCAAGTCAATCTTTACAAGACCAATGTATAAAAATAAATTGTATGAATCATATTAAAAATTTGTTCCTCATGATTTTGGTCAGTAATAGCATGAAAAATGTATTTTAGGCAAGAATATTTTTAGGATAATGATTAAGTCTTTTTACACAATGCTCACATATCATATAACATTGTCAAATGTAAATGTATTTTCCCAATTTTTTATTTATACATTTTATTTTAAAAGTGCACACATTTTTATATCAGTTACTAAACTTGCCCTGGAGCATGAGAATATTTATTATCTTAAATTCAAACATAATTACATGTTATTTTAATCTTTAACTTCACTTTTAGCATTACAAGAAAAAAATCAGTTCGTCATATCACAGCTTTGACATCAATATAGACTTGTTCACTAGCCAAAATTGTCCATGAATGGTTTTAACTAATTCATTGTTGCAAAGTTAATAAGTCCAAAAGTTATTGAGATAGGCAGCGCAGGTAAAAGCTTTCCTGAAGAATTGCTAGTAGCAAAAAAAGTGAAACATAAACCCCTGAAAAAATATCAATAATGCCATATCAACATTGTAATAAAAGTATATGTATTCAAAATGATATAAAATATATGTTATTTACCTTTTTGCCTATATTAATTCAAAATCTTATAGAAAATGGTTTCTAAAGTTACAAAAATATTGATTCCATAATGGTTGAAGTTTTTGTCCGAAGAAAACAACAACAACAAACAAACAAACAATAAACATAATTTTGAATATTGTTTTTTTCCCAAAAATTCAAAACAAAAAATTCAGTGTAAACGAAAGCTTTCCAACCACACATCTGAAGAGTAAAAAATATTTCCAAAAATATTTGTTTTTCTTCTTTATAAGATTTTAAATTACACCACTGTAAGGTCATACAGTGACTGGGGGGGGGGGGGGGTCCCAGCTTTACATTGGGAGGAGATCTCAGGTGGCCCTTGGTGCAATGTTTTTCAGGCACTCAAGTAAGAACCATGACCTTTGTAAGCTATTTACAATGCAATCCAACAAGTCCATGCAATGTCTGAAGCTTAACCTATGCACCTGGCTCTGTTTAAATGGTAGAGGAATAATTACAGATCTATGCCATCCAATAATATTAACACCATCCAGCATGTCCATGCATACCTGACCAAACTGGGTATAATGTACCATTGTATGTTCAATTTTTTAGTATTCTGATACGAAATCCTTTTCAATTTACTAATTCAAAGCAGGAAAGTCCATCTAACAAACATAGGTAAATGATTAATTACATCATAGCCCTGAACTATAACTGCTATAGACATGCTTCGAGCAGAACACCAATCTAGTTTTGCCCTTGAAATAGGTTTTTTCTTATTTCAATCTACACTATTTTGATACATAAAAAATGCGCAAGGTTTTTCTTTTTCAGGGTGAAAATTATTCTTATTTAAGATTATTTCAAAAAAATGTTTTCTGTTAAAAAAAACTTCATAACAGAATCAATGTCTATAACATACAAAAATTGTTAACAGTTTGATGATTTTAACATTCTTATCTTATCCTGACATACTTACTAGAAAAAAGCCACAAAAAAGCCAGTGTTGTGTTCCAGTCACCATATGATGATGCTTTACCAACAAGTACACCATAGAATATAAAATCTCCAAACCCCAATTTTTTATACCTCCTGTAACAATGAAAATAAATCAAAATACTGTTCTTATCTAATATTTCAAAATAATAACAAAAAAAAAAAGATTTTTCTATACTGACCAAAGTTCAAATACTAAAGAAATAATGAAACATAAGCTGACACTTAGTGACTATGGAAAGATATTAAATATGAAGTATATAAACTGTTAAATGAAAACATATTATTTAATAACAAAATATTATAGTCTCATGGGAAGATGCATTTTGACAAATCAATCTGTATCATCAAAGCCTTCATGGAACCTTCTTTAAATCTTCAGTAGATTTTTTTCACACCATTTATGGCACCAACATTTTAGTGTACCAAGTTACACAGTGAACAACAAGCAAGTAAATTTCTAAAAAAAGCTAAATCATTTTGGGCAGTGTCCTAGTATGGCCTCAAAAGCTTGGATCTCTGGAACATGTAATTCAGAACATAGGTCCTACACCAGGACCACTGCTCCGAAGATAAGCATAATTTTTAACTGATATGAATATGTAATGAACATTTGCCTGGCTAAGTAAAGAGTCTCTGGATTGTCAAACCTGTCTGCTAACAACTATACCACGCACAGCCCCTAAGCTCTTTTTTGTGCTAACTGGCTTTGAAAATTTTATGTCATGCTATCTTATATTGTGACATCAAACTTTATTACCCATTTATGAACTTCTTTTTAACACTGTTTCGGCAATTCAAGTCACATGTACAATCATTTTATAATGGCAAAATTCATTATTTAAAGTCTACTGATCAAGAGTTGTTTAAAAGTGGAAGGGAAGAAAAGAAATAAGACGAGGTTTTAACATTATATCATTGTACTTACTCTCTTCTTGTTCTTCATCATTATCTGTTGGACCATTTGTCTGGTTTTCTGATTTTCCTGCCCCGAAGTCTTTGTCTTGTTCCCATCCCAGTTACTGGAGCATTTAGGCGACCTTGCCTGGTGGAGTCTAGCTAGCGCAGAACATGTTACCTAGTCCTTGTTCTGGGAAATTCTGTTAGCGTTGGTAAACCCAGCGTCATCACTATTGAACCACCATATTGTTGGTAGCATTTGAAATTCTCAATACAGCTGTAAAATGTATACAAAGAATATAGTGCCAAAAATGTTTTCAGAAACTTAAAAACCCTCTAGCTGGAATAAATTCAAAAATATAGTCACAACAAAAGCTTGTGTATAAGACAAATGAATATAAAAATAATGAAAATTGTCTAAGAATTCTTCATCAATCGATAAAGTAAAGGGTGTAAAAAACTATAACTGGAAAAAAGTAACTATACAATTTATCTAAACAGCACAAATCCCATATTGGTTTCCAAAACTTGAAGTCCCTTTCTGAAGTGAAATTATTGAATAAGTCTCTGTTATTTTACACAAGCAAATTTTCTCCAATATTCAACCACAATTTTAGTATGTTAAGCAATGATTTTACTAAACTCCACCCACTCAGAAAAATAAACAAACATTATTTTTACAATTTAGGTCCCTTGGCATGATTTTTTTTATACATTCTACCAAATTCAGAAAACTCAATGCAGCCGGAGACATTCAGGATTAATTTCAATGCCTTTTGAGAAATACAGCAAGTCAAAGATTTTCAAAACTTATCAATAACTTTTTTTTTGGAACTGATGAATATATGCCTCAAAACGTTAACTATTGACATGATTTTATTAAAATAAAATTCATTTACAATAGACAAACTAGTTACCTGATTAATTTATCAGAAAAACAACAGAAGGCTAAATGAGATTATCAGCAGTAATGAAGCAGAAATACCCAGAGTGATGATTATCACATAAATACTCGCGTATAATGATCATACCTTTTTAGAGCTATTCAATACATGTATTTAATTCAAAAGTTGGACACTTTGAAAATTTACAGTAGGTTTTGAGCAAGACGCCTACATTAATACTGTACTGGAAAGTTTGATGTAAAATGGTAGATGGGATACAACAGTATCAAAGAAGATTGATTCAATAAATAAAGAATAAGATGATAAACAGTGATTATAAAAGAAGGGTATCCACTTTTTCACAGTCTTTATCACTTTACGATTTTATAGCAAAAGTTGTTTTTCCTGTCTAAATTGTTACTAAATTAATTACATTGTATCAGGTTTAACCATTATATTATGATGAGAAGTAACTTCAATTTATGCTCAACAAGTTTTAATCTTTTATCATACCATTAAAGTGTATACTGCACTTGATGTGTAGAGACTTTTTTTTAAATTTCTAACAATGACTTTCAACTAAGAGATAAAATAGGGAAGAGCCCCACGAAATGTTGTAAAAAACTCTTAGCCCAACCCTTTAGAATATTGTGTACATGTATTTATGTTGATGTAAATAATTTGATGGTATATTTATATATGCAATAAAATATTATTAAAAACTAAATAAATAGGAATTTTCGGCCAAAGAAACCCCAAAAACATGTAGTATTAAGTTTCAATAGTTGTGTGGTATTTTTTAGATGATATGTAATGAAAACTAAAACTAAGTATATTTAGATGCTTTGTCATAAATATGTCCATTTCCCCCTTATATAACCCTTGACAGAAACTCATATTTTATTAGTTATACAGTTTTTTTGATGGATTATATGGTTCTATGTATATGAATAACCCAAGCTACTAGGAGAGGGTTATATTGCAAACAATCCCCCTTTTAATATACAACATATAACCTGTCAGAATCTTTTTATGACGAATTTATAATACAGCAAATTTCTTTTTCAGGGCAAAAGGATTTCTTAATAAACTGACAGCAGCTGTGTCTATAAAACTGTATAAACATCAAAAAATGAAAAGCCACATTACAAAAATATGCGGTATTATATCGTGGTAAATATCAATATTGTCACGTCAGTTCTTACATCATATCCTCTGAGATCCTCTTCTGTACCTTCTTCTTCTTTTTCTTAGCTTCATCATTGAGGATATCCGAGTCAGCACCAAGTCGTCACCTGCCACAGTGGATTGTTGCTGTATAGAAATTAATATATAATTATATACACTTGAAATGTGTCTGAAAGACATGACTGCCCCCATTATATGTTAGGAAACATCAAATACCATTATATTGTTAAGGAAAACAAATAAATAACAGAATAAAGATTATAATTACAGAATAATTGGTAAATGTATATCATAACATTTTTGCCCTAAAGACCTTTTAAAAAAAGAACAGATGGATGTTGAAAAAACAGTCATGTATTTCAATATTCAACAAGGCCAAAGCTAGGGTGGCTGGGCCAAAATTTTTCCAGTTAAGTATGTACTGGAGGCCAAAATGGAAAAATAAAGTTAAATAGGTTTTTACTTATAAAATATTCTAAATACACTTTTTTGATCTATCTAAATCTTATAAAGCTTGCAGTTCCAGAGTTTTAATAATAAGGTAAATATTTTTCTTATTATAAAAATCTGAATATTGCCTGTAATTATTTACTTTCTTTCCTGTCCCGGTACTTACATGAATAAATAAGAGCTGGGAAATATGGGCTCCCTTCTTTCTTGTGCTGTCTCCACTAACATTCTTAATGGTCCATTTGGGCAAAGTACCTGCTACTAAATCTGTCAAATATAATTTCATCAACTTATCATAACTGTTTACCATACGTAATAGTTAATTTTATTTTAAACTTTAAACCTGGCTTGAACCAAGTGATAAGCCTTTACCACCAATACAGAGCAAGGCCAGTTTTCTAACACAGACCAGGCTCTTTTACTATATGGTAAATCAATTTTTTTTCATTATAATATTGAAATCCATTAAAAATTTCAAAGGGCTGTTCCCCAAATTCAAAGCAGGGCAAATCCATTACAACAAATTCAGCATGAAGAGTTAAACGTAATGCCTAACAATAATGCATTAAATGATGTTGATTGGTGAAATAAAATGCTTTTTCATTTCTATTTCCATTTAACGCGTTTTACTGAATGCATATCAAATAACATTTCATCACTTAAGTGCAATTACAACTCCTATCAAATTTTAGATGGACTTTACCTGTTCCTGCACTAAGGTTACAAATTTGCCTTAACCTAAAAGCCCCAGCAAAACTAATGAGCTTTAAATAATTAATTTTAAAATTACTTTTAAAAAAAGTTAATTATTCTTAAAAAATTACATATGTGCCAGTAAGTTACACTTTAAAGAAATATCAAAAGACACATTTAGGGCTGACCCATGAAAAGAAAATAAACAAGCGTTTAATTTGTTTACATGTAAATACTTACCCCATATCACCATGACACCTAGGACAACCCAGAGAGTCCAGTCTGGGAGATACTTGATGAAAACAAGGGACATAAAGTGCACAAATTGTAATAAGATATCCCTGTTGTAAGAGTAGTGGCCCCTTCCAATGTATACACATCATTTCCCAGCACCACCAAAGTTCCACATGAAGTAAAGCAACACTGATGTAGTCCATAGGTACATTATACGCCTGCAGTATTACTCTGAAGAAACACGTAGAAACAGAAAAATAGCAAGTTTTTGTATATTTATATTCTTGCATATAAGAGTTATCTCCTGTTTACTCTGGTACTAGAAAAAAAAACTCATGTAAAAACAAGTGATGTCAGGTCAAAAATATATGCACATCCATGCCATGCCATTTTTACAGAGTGTCAAAAATGGCAAGGGAAATGTGGTAAAAAAACATTTAAAATTGTATTTTAAAGAAATTTTGACTTAAGTTCCATAACAACAACGTAAAATTTAAACCCTTATTATAAAACTAGACTTACCCCAGGTAAGAGATATGCAAACAAGAATAGAAAGTAGGAGAGATGATAAGATCAACCAGAGCCATGTATCACCTACATCAAAAATAAATAAGCCCGTCTTATTAATGAAATTTTAGAGTAAATAATGGAAAGTATCATACAAGTATCTGTAAAACACCATTTGAACAAATCTGTAAAGCATAAATCAAACTAAACTTATAATAAGATAAATGTACTAGCATGCTTTATTACAATTAAGTTATAGATGAACATAAAGCTGTGAGTAATTGCTTGTCAAATTATTGTCTACTTATTAAACCTTATGCTCATTCATGAATAAGGTGGATGAAAAATTGTAAGAAAAATTTTTTTTAAAACATTTTAAAAATATATTTAAAATTAAGAAATTTGGCTTTTGTTTTTGTTATTTGGAATATAAGCTGCAAAAAACACTAAATTAAAAAAGTGGCAATTTTTTAAGTTTTCCGGTAGAGAATCTTCAAACCCCTAGGAAACCCAAAGTTTAAAATATGGCATTGGCAACAGACTGCCCTACTTTAGTGCCTGTATCTGATTGGGTTTTTCGCATCAGGGAAAGGGTATAGATACTGAAATAATAAGAAATGACCATGCCCTATAATTAATTATATCTGCATCAGGAATGGTGTATAGATACTGAAAAATATAGAAAATGACAATCCCTATAATACTATTATCTGCATCATGGAATGGGGTATAGATACCCGGGAAAAATATTAAAAACAGACAATGCCCCTTAAAATTACTATTATTCGGTTAAAAGGGAGGTAATAATAATTCTGATATAATTTTTTGCTAGAGTGTTAAACCTTGTCACATATGATGTGGTTGATGACGAAGCAACTTATATTTAAAGTTTGAAGAAAATACCCTTAAGAAATAAAGAACTTAATAGTGAAAAAACTTAAAAACTAGAATCAGAAATCTTGAAATTCAGTATATTTGTTGCCAATAGCAACCAGAATTTTTCAACATAGGAAGATAAAAAAAAGGATGTGCATAATTTCCATTACTGCCATCTACCCATATGTCAAGTTTCATAAAACATATTTCAGTACTTTTCGTGTTATCACTGGATCCAGGTTTTGTGTAAAATTTGCCATATTTTTCAGACTATTTGTTGCCATAAGCAAACCAGAATTTTCAACATAGGAAGAAAAGAAAAAGACGTGCATAATCTCCATACTGCCATCTATCCATATATCAAGTTTCATAAAAATATTTTCAGTACTTTTTGCGTTATCGCGGGATCCAGGTTATGTGTAAAATTTGCCATATTTTCAGTCTATTTGTTGCCATAGCAACCAGAATTTTCAACATAGGAAGAAAAGAAAAAGACGTGCATAATCTCCATACTGTCATCTATCCATATATCAAGTTTCATTAAAATATTTTCAGTACTTTTTGCGTTATCGCGGGATCCAGTTTTGTGGACGGACGGACTGACGGACGGACAGACGGAAGGACTGACGGACAGACGGACGGAGGGTAAACCTAAAGTCCCCTCCGGTAAACCGGTAGGGGACTAACAAGCAGGGTCAAAATGGACGGAAACTTGAACCTACCTTATAACATCTGAATTTATATAAGAGTAGTAGTATCATAGTCATCACTATGACAACGCCCAGTAAAATCATGGCATTGGCAACAGACTGCCATACTTTAGTGCCTGTATCTGCATCTGGTTTATCTGCATCATTGGAATGGTGTATAGATACTGAAATAATATAGAACATGACCATGCCCTATAATTACTATTATATCTGCATCATGGAATGGTGTATAGATACTGAAAATAATATAGAACATGACAATGCCCCTATAATTACTATGGTATATTCTCTGCATCATGGAATGGTGTATAGATACTGGAAAAATATATATAGAACATGACAATGCCCCTATAATTACTATTATATCTGCAATCATGGAATGGTGTATAGATACTGAAATAATATAGAACATGACAATGCCCCTATAATTACTATCATATCTGCATCATGGAATGGTGTATAGATACTGAAATAATATAGAACATGACAATGCCCCTATAATTACTATTATATCTGCATCATGGAATGGTGTATAGATACTGAAATAATATAGAACATGACAATGCCCCTATAAATTACTATATATATCTGCATCATGGAATGGTGTATAGATACTGAAATAATATAGAACATGACAATGCCCCTATAATTACTATTATATTCTGCATCATGGAATGGTGTATAGATACTGGAAAAATATATAGAACATGACAAATGCCCCCATAAATTACTATTATATCTGCATCATGGAATGGTGTATAGATACTGGAATAATATAGAACATGACAATGCCCCTATAATTACTATCATATCTGCATCATGGAATGGTGTATAGATACTGAAATAATATAGAACATGACAATGCCCCTATATTTACTATTATAATCTGCATCATGGAATGGTGTATAGATACTGAATAATATAGAAACACGACAATGCCCTATAATTACTATTATATCTGCATCATGGAATGGTGTATAGATACTGAAATAATATAGAACATGACAATGCCCCTATATTTACTATTATATCTGCATCATGGAATGGTGTATAGATACTGAAATAATATAGAACATGACAATGCCCCTATAATTACTTTTGCAACAGTCATGCAACTTACCAAAACATTATTGAAACATAAGAATATCTACAGAAAATGCATAACTAAGAAATGTAATTAGATAGTAAATTTAGTATTCCAAGTTTGAAATGAATATCTTTGATTGTTTGTTTGTTTGTTCGTTTCATTTTACGCCTTTTTCCAACAGTATTTCAGTCATATAGGCGGGTAGTTTCCTAACCATCATTCCTGGAGAGTTACACCAGTACTAGACTACCTACCTCCTCGCTAAACTACCAAAGCATCTCCCGGGGATCGAACCCATGCCAGAGAGGTAACTGGATTAGATGTCATCGACTCTAACCCCTCGACCACGGAGGCGGTGAATATCTTTGATACTTTTGGAGAAATGAACTAAAGTTTGTTTTGGTTGGTTTTACAGCACACAGACACAATTTAGGTGATGTGGTGCTAAAACACGAATGATGATTTTGGCTAACCCTGGGTGTTACAAACTTAAAGCAACATCAGAGGTCAAAAACCATCTCATCTGCTGGAATTAGGAGATGCCACAGACTCCAGTTATTCAAATCCATATAGTACCTCTTACAATCACACAGGGATAAAACGATGGCTGCAATTCTGATGCCTCAACCCTTAGAGGCACACCCCTCAGCCACTAGGGGAAGTACTGTTTTCTTGAATTCTTTAACATCAATCAAGAATTTATTTCATCAAAATATAATTTTTTGGTTTTGTATTTTTAAGTCAAAATGAACATTACCAAAGACAAGAGTCATAATTATTGTGATTATACTAGGCTACTAGCTTTAACTGGCTCTATCTTTGAAAACTGGTTCCAGGTTCCATTTTTAAACTGGTTGATTGAGACCAAAGATGCCCATGTATGCTTTATTCCAAACATGGACGGGCAAAGAAAAACTACTCTTGCCTTATAAATACATCTTTATAAAATATTGTTTGTGGTTAAGTTTTTTTTAAGTTTTCTTTTGTATATTTTTGTGGCAAGTTTTTTTGGGTTTTTTTTAGATCACATTAACAGTTCAGTTAATAAGGACACTTATTTTTCTTTATTTCAGTATAAAACATGTACGAGATCTTTTTGACCCGAGATATCTCCGTCAATATAGATCATGGGGTACTATACATTTTTTAAATAATACACTAGTTTATCATTTCAGGAGTTAAGCATTTTATATTACTTTATTTATTTTTAAGGCTTAAAAGGCGTTTATTTTAAACATTTTATTTAACTAGAGATTTTTCTTCACAATTTGTTTATCTTATACACTTACAGATATGCCCCATTTTTCTGTGTATAAAAATGAGACAGAGCTGATGGTTGCCACAAACAACTATCATACACAATGTTACAGGTACAAACAACATGATCAACATGTTTTGCCCCATATTGTAACGTTTCCTCTTCTTCCTCAACAGCCGCCTCTGACTCGCTCCTCTGCTGACGTTCACAGTGACGCTCTCTCCTGGGCATGACGATTGATCGGGAAGTGTTTTCTACCTGTACAAACAAAAACAAAATATATTTCAAACCAAGATCAACAATTCTTGCCAATCATCATTTTCTTGCCATGATACAAATTTATATAAAAATCCAAATCCATTTAAGCATAAAACCGTCCTGTATTTCTCTTGTAGGCCATGTAAAGGAATGTGAAGGCTGGTAGTTAAAGTGTTTGCTTCTCAACATAATTATGTCTAAGCACTACTAGGGTCACAACCTTTCTCTTCATAAGACATTCATGATAATTAATATCAGTAGACTCAAAATTGGTTCAAATAAACAGTAGCTGAAATTTTTTTTGAAAATGAAAGCTTAAAACTAATTACACTTGGAATGCTGCTTGTACTCTTTCATAACTACTTTCCAAAGTACAGTGCATTTTTATTATATTTATCATATAATTATTTGATATTAACTTGACATTAATCTTTTCAATCCTTTTCATCATGAACATGAAAACTAATAATATTAAATTGATGGCCTATTATAAAGTTCAGTATAAATATATAAAACAAAATGAATTAAATTAAATGATATACCACAAATTTCATGTTTAACAAGTAAGCTTACAGAAAGATCTCCATTTTCCTCTAATTTGGCATGTGTTACTTGTCCAGCCATTAGTCGAGTAGACTCGTTTGGTTCTTCTTCGTCACTTTGTAATTTCACTCATGAAGAAATGCACATCAATGCATTAGTTTGACCTGTGTTACTGCAAAAAAAGTTTTGCAGAAATTATGACCATACTTTGTAGAGTACACTTACCATTTTGTCAAGAATTACATACTGCACCTTGGCATATCATTTTTTCTGAGTCAATCATGATGGGAGGAGTTTATATTCTAATGAAGTGGGCATGGAATGTTGTTATGTTTAGGTAAATTATAAATGTGTAGTTTTCAATACATGTATTTGATATTCATTTGTGGAAAGAAATCAACTACATGTATGTGTATTTTGTAAACTATATATATAAAACTATAATGGAAAAAAAAATTTAAACAGCTATGCCTTTGTTTTCAATCTTATTTATTGTTAAGATGATGCAACTATATTAAATTATTCTATTATATTATACACAATAATTACGATGAATTGAGTAAGAGTCAATGTACTTATAATTTGTATATTTATAAGGAAAGAACTTCATATATTTACGGTGGCATAAAAGTGACATTTGCAAATGTTTTTTTATTTGTTTTTGAAACTTTTTTTTATTTGTTTTTCGCACATTTTTTTTTTTTTTTTTTTTTTTTTGAAATCTTTTTTTTTTTTTTGTTTTTTTGAAAATTTTTTATTTTTTTTGTTTTTGGAACTTTTTTTTTGTTTTCGCACATCTTTTATTTTTTTTTTTTTGAAACTTTTTTTTTAGTTTTTGTGTAACATATTTTATTTTAGTTTTTCGTACATATTTTTTAGCCAATCAAAACAGATACACCTTATAGAAATAGTTTATCTTCCCATAGTATAAATTACGCCATTTCCTTGTTCAAAAATGGATGACACACATAGTTATTTCCCTTAGTATGAAATAAGCCGTTTATGTACCTCGGTATACACGATGGGGTCTCAAATCGAGGAATTTCTACGAAAGCGAGGGGTAGACTTTTCAACACTGGCACGAATGGCCACGGATAAGGTAACTTGGATTTTTTTTTTTTTGGTTTTACGTCACACCGACACAGTATAGGTCATTCGGCGACGTTCCAGCGAAGACCTCAGGTGCCCTTCCATGCATTATTTCAGGCACAACCGTGGACAGCCGTACCGGTATATATATGCTTTTATATATCAGTACTATCTATACAAAATTTAAATAATAAGATTGTTTACAAAATTCGATTTATGCACTTTTAAGTCACAAACTGAGTAGCTGCCTTTAATCACTATGTGTGGCTCAACGGTTTAGATTTACCAAAATTACTATATATAATTAAAATTATCTATAATAATATATGCCTCGGAACAAGTTACCTTGCCCGTTTGTGCCTGAAATAATGCTCGGAAGGGCACCTGAGGTCTTCGCTGGAACGTCGCCGAATGACCTATACTGTGTCGGTGTGACGTAAAACCAAAAAAAAAAAAAAAATCCAAGTTACCTTATCCGTGGCTATTCGTGCCAGTGTTGAAGAGTCTACCCCTCGCTTTCGTAGAAATTCCTCCATTTGAGACCCCATCGTGTATACCGAGGTATATTAACGGCTTATTTCATACTAAGGGAAGTAACTTTGTGTGTTATCCATTTTTGAACAAGGAAATGGCGTAATTTATACTATGGGAGATAACTTTTTCTATAAGGTGTAACTGTTTTGATAGGCTTAAAAATATGTACGAAAAACTAAAATAAAATATGTACACCAAAACTAAAAAAAAAAAGTTTCAAAAAAACAAAAAAATAAAAAATGTGCGAAAAAAAAAAAAAAAAAAAAATTTACAAAAACAAAAAAAAAAAAAAAAAAAATGTGCAAAAAAAAACAAAAAAAAAAAAAGATTCAAAAACAAAAAAAAATTAAAAAATGTGCGAAAAACAAAAAAAATAATAAAAAATTTGCGAAAAACAAATAAAAAAAAGTTTCGAAAACAAAAAAAATAAAAAATTTGCAAATGTCACTTTTATGCCACCGTATATATTACAATTACTTCATGTTGTATCTTTACTACAGATATATTTAAGTACACATGTCCATAAATGATAAAGGTGATGATTATTAAACTTTCTGAAGACATTATCTGGTGTTTTCTTTTTACGACTTCATTCTATTTTTTATCTTGATCATTATTTATAATTTTTCTTGAAAAGGAAAAGTTTATGAAGAAAAGTGAAAAATATAATGCTTAAAAAACGACAACTGGGTTGACCAGAGACAGACTGACTTGGAGCTGGACTGACTAATTTGGGGAAGGGTTGACCTGGCGCCGCCGAGAAGACTTGCACTCAGTACACATTAATATGGAAAGCAGTCTTGCTCGCTTAAGTTAGCCGTTCTCCAAAATCCCTGCTGCGGATAAGGCACATGGCAGGTCAAAGTTAAGTCATTTCAAATACCAGAGATGATTGGTTGATCTGTTGTGACTATCTCGGGAGGAACTTGGTCCTGCAAAGCGTTATTTTGAAAGAAAATTAGAAATGCTTGAATGTTGTTGTTGTCACCTCCTGTTAACTTGATGTCTTGCAGACCCTGGGGTCTAAACCAAAATTATATAAAAAGGTTCATTCCCTTTTCTTTATATTAGACATACAAGTTTTACCTCTGAATTACACAATGGGGTCTAATCCAGGAGATTGCCAATTATACAATGATATTTAATCTTCTTTTTTTTAAGGTAGATCTAGAATTTCATTCTTTTTTAAACAGAAAAATAAATACAGAAATTGAAATTCAATTATAAAAAAAGTTACCTGTATAGAAAACGATTAAGAAGAAGGGAGATTACGTCTATTTCTTTTAAAATGAAAACTTTAATGCATCTAAAATGATGGAAAAAAAAGTAAATTACTAATTTTCCTACTTCCTGCTTTATATGTGTGTTTGATTAGCTATTATAGTTTTATTTATGAAGAAGAACAAATTCATATAAAAGGAAACTATCAATCTTCAAAGGGTATTTACGCGCATGTTTATCTAGTCTAAATAGCTGAAATGCAATGTGATTTTGGAAATGTTAAGAAATTGAATAATTAATTGGTCGTGAGTATCAGATGATATGATTTAAAACCAGCAGAAATCAATATACAAATATCTTTCATAAAAATCAAACGCATCGTCATCGTTTTTTCTGCCATCTGTAAAAATCGCTTAAAGACGTGGAAAAAAAGTTTACAGTTTTTTGGGGTTTTTTTTGTAATAGACAATGCCCACAATTGTGTCACAGGTTATAACTCTTAATAACATTTTTAAACTTTATTTCCTACAATTGTCAAGAACTATCTTATACCAAATATTGTTCTTATATGATTTTAACTGTTCAATATTAGCAGGGTCTTTAAAATAGAAATTGTTAGTGACAGCATTATCCTAGTATTAAATATGTATATAATCATAAGATGCCTATTCTTTGTCAGGGACCTTTACTTACCAGAGACAGTTTTATCTCGTTCAACAATAACTAACCATAACAAATGTAACCCCAAAAAACGTCTTCATTTCCCTTAGGTTTTAATCAGTTAGTTTCTTAAACTTAGAATTTTTTTCTTTGTGTGCATTATGTATTATTTTCTCATGATACATTTCAGATTGAAATAGCTGAGCAAGAACTTTTGTCATGTGAGTCAAGATTAGACAAGATTGAAAGAAAAATTAGAATATCAGATTTGACAGATATACAACTGTAAGTACATGTATACTAATTACTGTAAGTATACTTAATTATAAATGCTATCCTGTTTTACATTTTCTTCGGAACATAAAATAGTAAAGTATTTTGGTGATAAATGACTCTTATGAATTATTACCATAAATGGCATAAATAGTTGGCCTGTCTAACAACACCTTGTTAAAATATATATGAATCTACATATTTGCCTCTGAATAGATTTACTTGAGACATTTTGTGTTAAAAATTGTAACACAAGACCCATGGATTTTATCTTTATTAATTTTCCTTTAAAATCCTAGCTTTTGTATAAGTTCACTAAGTTGTTCCACGATATAAAGGAAAAGTAATACATGTTTACATAAGAAAATTACCCAAGGTTCCTATTGTATCACTGAACTGATCACCCATCTGTTCTTGTTTTACTATCAAGCACTGTGAAATGTCAAGGGCATTCTGTCTGACTGTTCTTATTTTCAGTCTATTTTCATTGTTAAACATTTAATGATATAATAATTTAAAGAACATGAATCATCAACATATATAATATGTAGATTTAGATATTCACTTGTACTTGTATTTTGTTTTTATTATTACATAGAAAAGCATTAGAGAAGGAAGAAAAAGAACTTCAAAAGGAGAAAAAGAAGCATGGTAAACATTTTGTGTAACAGTACTGCTTAAAACATTGACTGCATAGCAGCAATAATGACTACAGTGTCTTATGTCTTTTGTTATATTAAGTTAATTGACCTAAGAACTAAGCATTGTCTGTAAATGCATAAACTAGTATGAGTTCTACCTGCCACACCCTTTTTAAGGTCAAAATGTCAAAGGTTCCAGTCACTAGAACCTATAACAGCAAAACTTGATTCAACTTGTTGAGGGACTTTGGAAACTTTCATGTAAGGAAGCTATCCAGCAAGCTCACATAATGTGGGTGGTTTTCTCAGGTGGTTTCACCCAGGTGCCCTTCATGCCTGAAATAGTGAGCAGAAGGGCACCATTCAAGCTGGAAAGTCACCATATGACGGACCTATACTGTGCTGGTGTAGGTAAAACCAAACAAAAGTTCATGGAATCCCCTAAAACTTCAAATGAACTGTTTCATATTCAAAGCAGGGCTATTTCAAAATGTAAATTCAGCCTGTTACGTTAAACGTGGATTATCTATCATATAAGGGTTTAAAATTTGCATGAAATTCTGCAGTTATTAAATATGTGTCATTCTATAACTAATTACTTCAATGATGTTTTTATTTTCAGAAACTACAATAAGTCAACTTCGGAAAGAAAATGGAAAAAACACGTTCATCTCTTTCGTTATTCTTGGACTTATATTGATTATATATTATACTTTTTGGAGTTCTTGAAACTATTGTGTTTATATATGTACATGTAACTATATCTTATGTAAATAAATGAAGATTTATACATTTATTTTGACAATTGTTCATATACTGCTTCTTAATATACCATTTAACACATCTTTCTATAAAAAAAAATTTCATAAACAGTGACAGAAGATGACTTTATTATTATTTTCTTGGTCTAAAAGCTGTTATATTGTAGAATAGAACGGCCTCCCAGCTTTCATTACACATGTAAACCAATCCGCAAACCGTTATACACATTGGGACATTATACACATTGGTCCCATTCTTTGCAGATTGGCTCATACAATAGCTTGTTAATATCAGGTACATAGTGTTAGTCTTATTAAGACGGAAATAGGACATTTCGGACCATGGCCCGTACGAAAACTTCCGCCCTGACTGTAGGTGGAATCCGCCTATGTAGTAAAGCGGATTCCGCCTTAAACTGAATAGAGTTGAATATTGGTTCTTAGGCGGACCTTAAGCGGAATATGGTGCGAAATATTTAAATGAGCTAAGGTGGAATCCGCCTATCTAGACGGAATCCGCCTTAGCTCATTTAAATATTCCGCTTAAAGTCTGGCAATGTCAGCGGAATCCGCTTAAGGTAGGCGGAATCCGCCTACCTTAGGCGGATTCCGCCTACCTTAGGCGGATTCTGCCTACCTTAGGCGGATTCCGCCTACCTTAAGCGGATTCCGCAGGAAAAATCCTAGGCGGAAAAATTTCCGCCTTGTAACAAATAAAAAATTTTAATTGTCATGTAATAAGGTATAATATTTTAATAAACTAATATTTAATAGAATTAATTTATTCATTTCAACTAATATTTCTAGATTTACATTAGAGATCTTAACAAACATTATTCTATTGCACAAATACAAAAAATAATAAATGTCTACCAAGCTGAGAAAATATAAAACAAAATATTTATTTAAGATAACTGTTTGTTTTTTTTCCAAATAAGTATCCATGTTGTAATATGATAAATCATGTCCTTTACAGATGCAGTCTTTCAGAATGGCTTCACTGTGGCACACAACTATCCATATCATTTAAAGCCTGTTGTACACACTGAAAAATATTTGTATAATAATTAATTATTTATGTTTTGTATGCATATGATTGGTATTATTATCATGTAATTAAAAAGATCAATATTTGAAAGCACAGGCATAGTAAAATATTATTTCTTAGGCAATAGTAAAATTTTATTTTTTGGCAATCTTGCCAGTTTAATTATTATTTATAAATTTAAAATTGTTCTTCAAGCTGCAATAGTTTTCAATTTTGTTAAATATTGCTATGAATAATGTCAACAACATGTAGATCTATATCTAGCAATGCAATTGTTTATAATTGTTATAAACAATACATTTGAAAATTATTTGCATTCCTACTGGTTAAATGACTGCTACATCAGAATTGATCATGAATCTTTATTAGAACTTTTGCTTTAATTGACAACAATTTTAACTAGTGAAAGTATTACATGCATTTAAGTATTTTACAAACCTTTAAGATAAATAATATTGTAATTTAAGTAAATCTTTAATATACAAAAATTAAATCTATATCATTTTGTTTAAATGGAAATAATCCCGTACGAAAAAGTAAGACGGAATCCGCCTTATATAAGGCGGATTCCGTCTAAAATATTCAGAAAATCCACATTTTCCTGCTAGGTTAAGGCGGACATGGAATTTCTAGCAAAGTCCGCCTAAGTTTCTGAAATTTCCGCCTAAATTCTCAAACAGATTCCGCCTAGAGCTGAGCCAGAAAAGGATAAATGTAAAGTCTTAGGCGAAAAATTCAACTTAGTCTTATTTCTTAGGCGTAACTTCCGACTTAGTCATTCAAGGAAACCTTGTGTGTTATGCGGACAACTCAATTTAAGCGGAATTTCGGACTTCATCATATTTTGAATATTAGTACACACTGTCAAACAAAAATAACATAATTATGTATATTTACATATTCTAATGATTTAATCATTATTTTTACATAAGTATTTCCATTATTGTTTAATGGTAGTCCTGATCTTTTACAGTAACTGTTAGTATTAGCTTTTGAGTATTAAAATGTGTGTCAGTTGAATAACAGTATTTAATTCTTATCACTGAAACTTGTCTTATTTGACACCATTTTGTGTCGATTGTGACCACCCTCCCCAAACCAAAAGGAAAGCTTGCGGTAAGCTTGATGCAAGCTTACATTGGCTATTTATGCTTGCTGTAAGCTTGCCAGTTAAATTTCATACAGAATTCTTTAACTTGCGCACTAAGCTTACAAGAACAATTTTTGTCACATTAGCTTGCGCAAGCTTCTTTGAAAATTTGGACTTAGAAAATTCTGTGATTAAAGCAGTCTGGGAAATAAAAAGTAGTGAAAATTTTCTAAGCACAAAAACTTTAAAATGTTTATAAAAATCATTTCACTCAAACTAATTAGCATTTATATTATATAATGGGATTCAAATGATAACATTTCTTTCAATTAGTTTTTATCTGCCTGTCTAATACATTCTATGTTTTTAAGATTCATATAACTTTATCAAATTTTTTAATTACTGTTATTAAAATCTTGTTACTTTCTCAAAATTATTAATTGATGCCATGTCAAAAATTAGATAACACCACAATGTGGCATCTGCATGATGTGACAGTAAAAAAAAGAAACCCAAAATCAAAATGAAAGAGGAAATCATACAAATTTTTAATAAAAGTTTTCAACACAATTAAACTAAGATAAAGTCAGTACTTTAAATTAATTATTATGAAAGTTAACAAAATTCACATTTCTTAACAACTGTGAACAATTACAATCAAATATAATGTCAACATTATATATTGTCTAATGACTATTTTTTTTTTCTTTCAATCACTTGTTAATTTGTTTTATTTAGGTCTAATTTTTAATTCATTTGCACATTCAGTATATCCCTTCTTATAATTAAATATTAACTATCTTGTGCAGAAGTTATTGATAGTATATAAGATGGTCTCCCATGAGTATTAATTGTAGACTGTAACAGTAACATACTGTACATGCCATAAACATTTGTAACTGGTCAGAGTGAGTGGTTGGTCAAGTGCAACTAATTACTTTCTCCCTGCTGTTTACATAATGACCAATGTCAAACTCACCTATCTAATATAAAGGAAAGTGTGAGATAAGTGGGGTTTACAACATGTAATCTAATATCCTGAACCAATCTGGTATCAGGATCTGATCTCAGAAAATTCAAATATTACTCAGGAAGTTCATTTGGACCTCAGTGCTTATAACATTAGGAGTAGAGTTAAACATGTGACTTAAGTGCCATTTAGATGAAACAACTTAATAAAATTTAATGTGAACTTTAATAAAATTATAATGGGACATTAAATGAGTTCTTCATTCAGATGGAAATGGAAATTTACTAATGTTCAATGGAATAATGGTAAGTTATTTACACTATTTTCATACAACAGTCTTTTCAAATTTACCTTGTAAATGATTTACACTTTTTAATTTTAGTTTTTCTTCATAAATTTTACATATGTGCTGGTGTAAATCTTTTTAACTTAGTGTTGTTGAGTGGGAATTTTCAAATCTGCCCTTTTTACCAGTAAATTTCATTCCTGGTCATGATTTTTCATTAATAAACATTTACATTCTTGGGATATTTCAGTAAATTATGGGTTTATATTAACTGAGTACTTGAAACTTTTTTAACTATCAGAAAAGCATTTTGAATTTACTCAATTTACAATAAATATATGTATTCAGTAGTGATTTTTTTTTAATTTACAGGAAAACTTACAATGCCCACAGGTACCATAGAAAGTTTCAAATTATAATGATGACGAAGAAGAAGAAAATTGAGTTGATAACAGAAATAATTGATGGTTAGTTTTGTTACTCAATAAGGTTAGATAACTGATAAAAATAATGAAATAAATAATAATCATTGATTTGAACAATTTTCAATCTTAGTATATACAACTTTCAATGTAGTATATTATTTCCATTTAAACAAAATGATTGTATAGATTTAATTTTTGTATATTAAAGATTTACTTAAATTACAATATTATTTATCTTAAAGGTTTGTAAAATACTTAAATGCATGTATTACTTTCACTAGTTAAAATTGTTGTCAATTAAAGCAAAAGTTCTAATAAAGATTCATGATCAATTCTGATGTAGCAGTCATTTAACCAGTAGGAATGCAAATAATTTTCAAATGTATTGTTTATAACAATTATAAACAATTGCATTGCTAGATATAGATCTACATGTTGTTGACATTATTTATAGCAATATTTAACAAAATTGAAAACTATTGCAGCTTGAAGAACAATTTTAAATTTATAAATAATTATTAAACTGGCAAGATTGCCAAAAAATAAAATTTTACTATTGCCTAAGAAATAATATTTTATTATGCCTGTGCTTTCAAATATTGATCTTTTTAATTACATGATAATAATACCAATCATATGCATACAAAACATAAATAATTAATTATTATACAAATATTTTTCAGTGTGTACAACAGGCTTTAAATGATATGGATAGTTGTGTGCCACAGTGGAGCCATTCTGAAAGACTGCATCTGTAAAGGACATGATTTATCATATTACAACATGGATACTTATTTGGAAAAAAAAAAAAAAACAGTTATCTTAAATAAATATTTTGTTTTATATTTTCTCAGCTTGGTAGACATTTATCATTTTTTGTATTTGTGCAATAGAATAATGTTTGTTAAGATCTCTAATGTAAATCTAGAAATATTAGTTGAAATGAATAAATTAATTCTATTAAATATTAGTTTATTAAAATATTATACCTTATTACATGACAATTAAAATTTTTTATTTGTTACAAGGCGGAAATTTTTCCGCCTAGGATTTTTCCTGCGGAATCCGCTTAAGGTAGGCGGAATCCGCCTAAGGTAGGCAGAATCCGCCTAAGGTAGGCGGAATCCGCCTAAGGTAGGCGGATTCCGCCTACCTTAAGCGGATTCCGCTGACATTGCCAGACTTTAAGCGGAATATTTAAATGAGCTAAGGCGGATTCCGTCTAGATAGGCGGATTCCACCTTAGCTCATTTAAATATTTCGCACCATATTCCGCTTAAGGTCCGCCTAAGAACCAATATTCAACTCTATTCAGTTTAAGGCGGAATCCGCTTTACTACATAGGCGGATTCCACCTACAGTCAGGGCGGAAGTTTTCGTACGGGATATACTACATTGAAAGTTGTATATACTAAGATTGAAAATTGTTCAAATGAATGATTATTATTTATTTCATTATTTTTATCAGTTATCTAACCTTATTGAGTAACAAAACTAACCATCAATTATTTCTGTTATCAACTCAATTTTCTTCTTCTTCGTCATCATTATAATTTGAAACTTTCTATGGTACCTGTGGGCATTGTAAGTTTTCCTGTAAATTAAAAAAAAATCACTACTGAATACATATATTTATTATAAATTGAGTAAATTCAAAATGCTTTTCTGATAGTTAAAAAAGTTTCAAGTACTCAGTTAATATAAACCCATAATTTACTGAAATATCCCAAGAATGTAAATGTTTATTAATGAAAAATCATGACCAGGAATGAAATTTACTGGTAAAAAGGGCAGATTTGAAAATTCCCACTCAATAACACTAAGTGAAAAAGATTTACACCAGCACATATGTAAAATTTATGAAGAAAAACTAAAATTAAAAAGTGTAAATCATTTACAAGGTAAATTTGAAAAGACTGTTGTATGAAAATAGTGTAAATAACTTACCATTATTCCATTGAACATTAGTAAATTTCCATTTCCATCTGAATGAAGAACTCATTTAATGTCCCATTATAATTTTATTAAAGTTCACATTTATTAAGTTGTTTCATCTAAATGGCACTTAAGTCACATGTTTAACTCTACTCCTAATGTTATAAGCACTGAGGTCCAAATGAACTTCCTGAGTAATATTTGAATTTTCTGAGATCAGATCCTGATACCAGATTGGTTCAGGATATTAGATTACATGTTGTAAACCCCACTTATCTCACACTTTCCTTTATATTAGATAGGTGAGTTTGACACTGGTCTATTATGTAAACAGCAGGGAGAAAGTAATTAGTTGCACTTGACCAACCACTCACTCTGACCAGTTACAAATGTTTATGGCATGTACAGTATGTTACTGTTACAGTCTACAATTAATACTCATGGGAGACCATCTTATATACTATCAATAACTTCTGCACAAGATAGTTAATATTTAATTAAAAGAAGGGATATACTGAATGTGCAAATGAATTAAAAATTAGACATAAATAAAACAAATTAACAAGTGATTGAAAGAAAAAAAAATTAGTCATTAGACAATATATAATGTTGACATTATATTTGATTGTAATTGTTCACAGTTGTTAAGAAATGTGAATTTTGTTAACTTTCATAATAATTAATTTAAAATACTGACTTTATCTTAGTTTAATTGTGTTGAAAACTTTTATTAAAAATTTGTATGATTTCCTCTTTTTTTTTGATTTTGGGTGATTTTCTTTTTTTTACTGTCACATCATGCAGATGCCACATTGTGGTGTTATCTAATTTTTGACATGGCATCAATTAATAATTTTGAGAAAGTAACAAGATTTTAATAACAGTAATTAAAAAATTTGATAAAGTTATATGAATCTTAAAAACATAGAATGTATTAGACAGGCAGATAAAAACTAATTGAAAGAAATGTTATCATTTGAATCCCATTATATTATATAAATGCTAATTAGTTTGAGTGAAATGATTTTTATAAACATTTTAAAGTTTTTGTGCTTAGAAAATTTTCACTACTTTTTATTTCCCAGACTGCTTTAATCACAGAATTTTCTAAGTCCAAATTTTCAAAGAAGCTTGCGCAAGCTAATGTGACAAAAATTGTTCTTGTAAGCTTAGTGCGCAAGTTAAAGAATTCTGTATGAAATTTAACTGGCAAGCTTACAGCAAGCATAAATAGCCAATGTAAGCTTGCATCAAGCTTACCGCAAGCTTTCCTTTTGGTTTGGGGAGGGTGGTCACAATCGACACAAAATGGTGTCAAATAAGACAAGTTTCAGTGATAAGAATTAAATACTGTTATTCAACTGACACACATTTTAATACTCAAAAGCTAATACTAACAGTTACTGTAAAAGATCAGGCCTACCATTAAACAATAATGGAAATACTTATGTAAAAATAATGATTAAATCATTAGAATATGTAAATATACATAATTATGTTATTTTTGTTTGACAGTGTGTACTAATATTCAAAATATGATGAAGTCAGAAATTCCGCTTAAATTGAGTTGTCCGCATAACACACAAGGTTTCCTTGAATGACTAAGTCGGAAGTTACGCCTAAGAAATAAGACTAAGTTGAATTTTTCGCCTAAGACTTTACATTTATCCTTTTCTGGCTCAGCTCTAGGCGGAATCTGTTTGAGAATTTAGGCGGAAATTTCAGAAACTTAGGCGGACTTTGCTAGAAATTCCATGTCCGCCTTAACCTAGCAGGAAAATGTGGATTTTCTGAATATTTTAGACGGAATCCGCCTTATATAAGGCGGATTCCGTCTTACTTTTTCGTACGGGGGGCATTTCGGACCAGACATTTCGGACCAGATTTTGGGACACTTCGGACCATATTGAGGGACATTTCGGACCAGATTTTTGGACATTTCGGACCATATGTTGGACATTTCGGATCATGCGTTAGACACTTCGGATCACTGTTTTGGACAATTCTGACCATGTGTTGGACATTTGGGATCCTGCCTAGACACTTCGGACCACTGTTTTGGACATTTCGGACCATGTGTTGGACATTTGGGATCATGTGTTAGACACTTCGGACCATTGTTTTGGACATTTTGGACCTGAATAAATATAATTTTATATATATTATGCTTCAATTATTCTATAAACTAAAGTGTAACTTTAGAATATATGAGGCACCATGGGAAGATTTTACACCTATCCCGATTTAGATTTTATAATTTTTGCACTATAAATGAAGAAACTTAAAAAACAAACTAGCAATGTTTTAATGACACACGTTTGCAGACAATTTATTATGATGTGATCAACTTCCATGGCTATTTATTGTTTTTTGTTGTTTTTTTTTTCAATATTAAAACATGGTCAGCGTATAAAAATACATAAATGAATTATGATAGAAATATTTTACATGGATAGTCAAAATAATGGTAATATAAGCTTGTCAGGAATTGTGAAAATCTCGTCGGACAGGTCATAACTGCATGCATTTTGAATATCATAAAATATAAAAATGTCAAATATTTGTTGCATTTATTATTAGAAAATATTGTAAATACATCCTGAAATAACAAATAATAACATATGAAAAGGAATATATGTTCTGGTCCGAAGTGTCCCCATCATGGTCCGAAATGACCATCACATGGTCCGATATGTCCCAAAATCTGGTCCGAAATGACAAAAAAATCTGGTCCGAAGTGTCTGGACCGAAACGTCCATGGTCCGAAATGTCCGTAATTCATTAAGACACAGCTACATTGAAGTGCACTTTGTGTAACCTTTAGTGTGAATTCTACTGTAGTGTGCCTGCGCGGCAATATCGGAAAGTGTATTAACCACATATTTTCGTCAGTCTGCTTTTTGTGGAACCAACGTACACAAACACCATTTTATTTGACTGATGCCTGCCATTTACAAAGTAACCTAGCGCACATGGTGGTGAAGCGTCTTAAGTAGCCCACGCCTGAGATTATGTATACTCCAAGCATTTTCTTAAATGCACTGTTATTTCACAGTCACCTACACAGTGGCGGCGGCACGAATTACCCAAATATACCCAAATGCACCCAAATATACCCAAATATAGCAATATTTATTTTTGTTTGTATATTTTAATATAGATTATAATGAGAAATAAATAAATATTTATTAAATATAATATGACTTAGCCTGCTATAATTTTCATTCATTCCGTTGAAATGGACACAGTTACGATGTTGTAAGAAAATAAAGTTGTGACATTTGCTTATCTTAGTACTATATAGGTTCTTTATGAATGTACTTGCAATTTTAAATCAAGATATGATATTTGTTGTCTACACTTACATTTTTAAGGTGTAATTTTGTTGAAATTGCATATCATATACAAGTGTCCATGTTATTTAAAAAAATAGCTTTAATGGTGTATATATAGACTGTATTTTGGTTCAAAACACAATGATAGGGAAATGTATATTTGGGTATGGTTGATTATATCTTAGTGAAAATATATATTGTATTCATGATAAAAACAGCACTTTTTTAGGATAAAACATTTATTTTAGTATAATTGGGCAATATTTGGGTATATTTAGGCAATATTTGGGTATATTTGGGCAATATTTGGGTATATTTGAGTGTATTTGGGTATATTTGGGTAATTCGTGCTGCCCCACAGTGGTCTGATTCCGTTGCTGTTTGGTTCATGCAGTTCCTTGGGAATTGGCGCTGGCCTTGGAAACATGGTTGTAAGATACATGTACCTGCATGGTATAGGACTACACGGTGAATTTAGGTGGTTTCTACGTACAATTGTTATTACGATCAAGAGAAAGCCAAACCAACACGAACCTATTGTTATTCAATGTTAGAAATGAAGCTCAACATACATAGAAATACGGTCTCCCTAATTACCGACAAGAACCGACAAGAAGTAAAAATAGGAAAATACGAATTAATTTAACTTATTCATCATTCAAAAATAACAATTCCTAATATTTTTTACATTAAAAACATAATAAATTCGTTGTGAACCATGTTTATAGGCAAATATCTATACCGACAAGAAGTCAGTCTCAGTTTCTCACCGTCAAGAACTTGGCCATCTTCGTATCATTGATATTACATTAAGAATTTGTGTATAAGTGTTAAATCTTAATTATTTTTTATTAAGATTATGTTGTATTATAAATAATAGTTATTATGTTAAATGTTTTCTAATTCAATTAAGAATATCATCATTAATGAATGATGATATGAGAATATTCGCGAATACCGACAAGAAAGTTTCATTATTGCTTTCAATGGCGTAGGTTTTTAAATGTGTTCAAATAATTTATTGTCAGCCTATCTATTCAATAAATAATTTTAAAACATTTCGTTGTCATTGATTACAAAATATCCTGCATTTAGGCCATATTTCTGTACCGACAAGAAATGTGTTCATTTCAAAATATATTTCATATATAAAGTTTTACATACCTGCCATTTAAATTATCCAATTATAATCCATTTTCAATTTTTACACAAATACATCGGTAAAGCATACAATAAGGATATAGAAATAAAATAATGGACGAAAACATAAATTCAATTCAATTATTGTATTAGCATATATACATATAACATATTCAGGGCCAAATTTTTTTTTTCGTTTTTTCAAGTACAAACTTCAAAATTAATTGCTCAAACAAAATTGATTGATATTACTCAATTTAAGCTTGTGCGCGTGGGTTTCTCACTCAGTTAGCTTTGAGCGATTTAAAACAATTTCGAAATGAACAGCTGTGAAAGAAGAGATAATTCGTACACTGAACAGAACAGAACAGAAACTTTATTACTTGGTTTAAGCATAAAAAGCTTATCACCATATTAAATATACAAATACAACATATAATACATAAATGACACATGACATGAATTATATTATAAAAAATTATATACTTGACTATAAAATAATGGTTTATGTGATGTGAGAATGTTTAATTTGAGATACGAAATTACTTAAAAAGCATATGAATACATATATATAATACACAATAATTGGCCTATCTTTACCAAACATTATCAATTTAAGCTACAATACATTTTCAGTGCTGTAACTTATGTAAATAATTTTAAATTTAAAAAAAAAAGTTAAAAATTTCTGCAACCTCTGGCGTGGCGTAACTGCCCGTAAGTTTTATGATAATAAAATATTAAAACCTATAGTGGGGATATCTCTGTTTATTTCTTTACTTCTAGTGGAGAAATGAACCACAACCTGATGAGACCTGTGGTCGAAATAGGTTTCAATGTTTTTTTTTCATTAAACAAATACAAGCGTATAATGCATAACATCACATCTTTGTACGTCATGATGTCCGTCTTTTCTTCTCAGTGGTGAGAATTAAGTCATCATCAATTTCTTCAAAAACTGAAAAAAAGTACAAAAGAAAGATTATATACATGTTCTTTCTACACTACAGCTCGTTCTCAATTTCTTGTCGGTAAATCTTCATTACGCATGATCCCTGTTTTTTTCTTGTCGGTAATCGATTTGTTAAAATATATTTTAAAACTAAATGGAATAAACACAAATATTTTTTCTTATATGCATTAAAATATGAAAGTTTAAAGTCTTAAAAGTTATTTAATTACAAAAAAAAGATTATATACATGTTCTACATCTACACTACAGCTCGTTCTCAATTTCTTGTCGGTAAATCTTCATTACGCATGATCCCTGTTTTTTTCTTGTCGGTAATCGATTTGTTAAAATATATTTTAAAACTAAATGGAATAAACACAAATATTTTTTCTTATATGCATTAAAATATGAAAGTTTAAAGTCTTAAAAGTTATTTAATTACAAAAAAAAAGATTATATACATGTTCTACATCTACACTACAGCTCGTTCTCAATTTCTTGTCGGTAAATCTTCATTACGCATGATCCCTGTTTTTTTCTTGTCGGTTGCATATACATTCATTCAATGTCATGAAAAACTATTTAGACTACAGATAAGGTTGAAACATGTTTATAAATAAGATATTCTGAGCACAACTTTTGCAACTGATTATATTATATTGGAAATTACAAATCTTTCTTGTCGGTGTCAACGTAACAGTAACAGTACGCGTTGCACTCGAATTTTTCTTGTCGGTACGCATATATTTAATTTTCTATAAAAATACAAGAAAAACCTTATCAAATATAAAAAATATATATGCCCTGCATGTTTAACAATCATAAAAACACATTTGTATTTGTTTATTTGTAATATATAGGCTCTTGTCGGTTCTTGTCGGTTCCTGACGGTTCTTGTCGGTAATTAGGGAGACCCATAGAAATACATGGAAGTAATTTTATAACGTAAACGCGTGTTTAACGCGCAAAGCACCGCCTCCGTGGTCGAGGGGTTAGAGTCGATGACCTCTCTGGCGTGTGTTCGATCTCCGGGAGATGCTTTGGTAGTTTAGCATGGAGGAAGGTAGTCTAGTACTGGTGTAACTGTCCAGGAACGATGGTTAGGAAACTACCCGCCTATATGACTGAAATACTGTTGGGAAAAGGCGTAAAATTAAACAAAGACTGGAGACTCCAATTAAGCAATAGGTCACGGTAAGCTCCGAAGAATGCATGTCCTACGAAAATTCGTAGATTTTAATACTGGCAGATAAAGTTGCCGCCTACATGTCACGCTGGTGATTCCTTGTAGTAAACTAGCATTGGCTAATTTGATACTAAAGCGTAACAACGGGCAAATCATAATTGGTTTCGGAAAATAGTGTTTTTGACGAGAGAAAGAACAAATCGCTTCACATAGTTAATCCATTATTCCAATTCAGCAAGTTAAGGGTTAAAGACCACCTTCGATGAGAACAACTTCTGATACACCCGTTTAGGCCAAATGTAAGAGTTACGTATATAGCTCAAAATTAACGGTATGGGAAGAACGTCTGTTAATAATATAATTTAAACATTTCTTCAAATGACTACAGACTTGACTGTATATGACTGTCCGGAGCAATAAATAAATACATGTATTAATACATGTATTAAGACATATGATGGAAGTTTCATAATTGGGGGAAAGAGGAATTGACTTGCGTAATGGTGGACTTTATGTTACTCGTTCACAAATATGAGACAGAAAAGTCTGTTAAGGAAAGTGTTGAAATCTGCGATAAAGTTTAAAACATGTATTTTTTTCCTACATGTAGTTATTTCTCTATGATATTTTTTAAATAAAAAATGTAGGTAGTTATTTCTATGTTTTTTTTTTGTTTGTCGTTGTTGTTTTAAATAAAAAGTTAAAAAGGTAAATATGCAATATAATCATGATTCAGGGGACATGTTAATGGATTAAACGATTTTTACATTTTATTGGCAAATTGACCAATATGGTATATAAAAAAATAGAAATACCTCGCTCTGACCTAAAAAACAAAGTACTTAACGTATTAAGAAATCTTAATTTTCTTTCTTCAATTAACTAGATTAAAGGATTAATCTTATATGACGTTATCAAAAGATTAAAGGCTCACGTTTCAATTGCATTTTGAGATGTTGAATAATTTAATTTCTGAATTGTTATTTAAATTAAGGTGAGTGATCCTAATTTATTTCAGGGAAGAATGGAATGTGCTGCGCACTTCTTACATAAATGTGAAAATCGCGGCGCAAAGAATTTTGTTTACTTATAAATAATAATAAAACGGACTAGTAACTTAAGGTAATTGTATTTTCTTATTTCATGAACTGAACTAGACCGGCGACTTTTAGCTTGTTTCTTCTGAAGAGCGTGAATTTCGTTCAATCTAAATTTGAAAAATATACATGTATATTACACGTAAACAAGGTACTGTGCTATGTATTTTCATAAAGAAGATTGGTACAGAAATATATTCTTTCTAATGCAAAATTTGTGTATAAACTGTGTAACAGCTGGGTTTAAATTATTTAATCAAACGCTCTGTAATTCTGAACGTTTCTGGACGGTATCCAAGAAAATAGCGATATTTGATGAGTATAATAGTAATTATCATTACACTGTACAGATATCATTGTTGTAAAATGTAAATTAATTATAATATGTAATCATGATGATGATTATAAAATACATGTAATAAAAGTTACAATGCTACGTGAATTGGTCTTTCCCAATAGAAAGATTATTTCTTATTGCTCAACCAAAATTTCATACGAGCTTATATAGCTATATATTTTATAGTTTCTATCTCTTGAAAAATCTAATCTGGTCGACATGCTACGAATTTAAAATTGTAAGAATGCAACAAATAATGTGTAATTCTTGTCGATGCGCCTTATGCTCGAATGGCACGAGTCACATTCAAAAAGCTACAGACGCTACCGCTCTCTATGTTTTTATTTTACGATTACTAAACACAGTATAGACTTTGTTCAACTTATATGAAATAGAACATTTATATAAATTCGTGGACATTATTTTTTAATCGCTATCATCTAAAACAGTAATATAATTATTCATTTTTTTTTCTTTTATTCAGACCCATTTCAAACAAGTACAACCACAAGAAATTTATAAAATTGGTGTAGCTGCGTCAAGAGAAAGACAAAATGCCGGCCAACGTTCTACCGGATATGGATGAGCCCCGGCTCAAGGCTTTAGGCAAACAGTTGAATCGAAGTCGGAAAGCATCTATCATAAGTAATGGCAAAGTGAAAGACAATCTTGACGTTTATGTAAAGAGCTTAAATAAGGCTCAGAAAAGTTTGGACGGGAAGTATAATCTGAAAAGTTCCCGGCTAAAGAAAAACTTGGCTCGTGTAAGAGGGACACAAAAGGTGCTCAAGTCTAGGAGAGAGCAAACCTTCTGGGAAGACTCGGACGAATATCCTTATGGAATATATGAAGGTGAAAAACTTGATTCTTTACGTAGAGAAGTTGACAACGTAATCGAACTTAAACATCCTAAACATCGAAGACAAAAGAAAGTGGAGTATAACCTACGTGAGGGTAAAAACATGGGTAAACTTTTGGACGAGGAGGATGCAAAAATGCAATTCAATATGATTATGTCAAACGACAGGAAAAACCCTTACTTACAGAGAGAAAATGCTCTTACAAGAACTTTCTTTCATAGAGCAGTCCCGAATAAGATAGAAGCCTTCTTAGACGATCTTCAAGTGGCAAAAAAGATTCAACACAGGAGGCCACTCATTGAAACACTTGATGAGAAAAGAAGTAAGAAACGGCCGGAAAACAACTTTGAACAGCCAGCAGGATTACGAAATGAGCTACATTTACATGACATTGGAAGTCCGTATGATTCAGGGGTGTGTACACCTAGTGAATTCTCAGAAGAGGATGTGTTCAAGGAATCATCTCGTGAACCTCAGCATTATAGTTTGCCTCCAATCACTGCTAGAAAAGAAGTTGTAACGAAAAAAGGACTGAAAGAGAAATCTAATTTGACACTCCCAAATCTCAGTGTGAGACGGGCGACAAAAGGCGATATTATGTCTATGAGTAGAGATCAATTGAAAACGGACAGATTTAAAAGCAGGAGGGCAACGACTTTTATCTTTTGATCCAAATACGATAATTGCAGATAATGCCCGAAAACATATTACATGCACACATGCAAACCACGGAAAACTAACTTGCGTAGGACTCTCCATTGCGATTGTACTATTCATTTACATTTATGTGCACGGGCTAGGTCCGACACTTGAACCTAGGCGTTTATAGATGAGTTTCGCCAGGGTCTTTCAAATAGAATTGTATTTTAAAGACCCTGGTTTCGCATGTAGGGGACGACGTAATGTAATTCGAGGAAAATAATAATACGGATCTAACTCAAACGGAAATGCTCGAAATTTTAAATGTCCAATGCATGAACATTTGAAATTTACTTCACTTTGCGCAAAGAGGTACTGGGTGTTAACGTTATTCCATGATTTTTTATTATTAATGCACATTGGTGCGATATTGTTGAGACTTTGATGGCAAAAATCGTTCTCTACACAAAGCTGACGAAAAACAACGGTTTATACTTATAATTAGAGAAACCGACTCAGTCGGGACTGCTTTTGAATTAGCTTCGAAAGTGAAACGAACTGGAAACATATCGATCCCTGGCATGATTTCGTTTACTTTTCGTTTACATATAACTCGGTTTGGTTTTACAAAAGTTGTGGGTGTAAACACATTTGTTAAGATTAAATAAATTTTGTAATTCGATTTTGCTAAAAGCAATTATTTCCTAATTCGCTACGCTCAAACGTAAATAAATTATTTATCCCATAATAAAGGAATCGAAGGAAGGAAGAACAACAAATACATAAATTCACATTTAGGATTTGTTATCTGCATTGCCGTTTATCGAATTCAAAAACAAAGAACGGGTGCAAAGAAACACTTTATAATATTACAAACTGTTCAATGTTAACATAATATCAATCAATATCAATATAATATGCATTTCATATTTGATTTCAAATTTCAATATCAGATGCCCAGACTCTTTGTAACTGATAATCGTTTGTTTAAATCATCTTTGACATAACCGTCCTTGCTCTGTCCACTACGCCACCGGCCATGTCTTTAGAAATAGTCTATCAGAAATTCCTAAATTGGCAGCCGCTGTGACTCCCCCTGATCTTAAACTATTGTAATCCAAAATGAGATTTATCTAATCCGAATTGAAGAAAACATATTCCGAATGATCTCCCTTGAAATCTCGTATAAGATAAAGAAGAGTCTGTGCATCTTAACTTATAACACTGTTTAGATTTACAGTAAGAGAGTGAACGAAATAAACTCATTTGAATCATCGTTAATTTGAGCACATTTGAGATATAATTTAAGCAATGATACTGGACATGTTCTATAAACCAGTTTTTGCTATTACACTCCAGTTTTATCCTTCCTATAAATGTCAGTTTTTACTCCTCTCCTTCATGAAAATTCCTACTATGATCGTCCACTGACCACATAATACTCAGAACGTTCTCTAATAGTAAAGTTAATTCTAGAAAATCTAAAGAATCCCTGATATCCAAGTACACAATGTAATACTTCTGAACCTATACAATCTCCCATTTGCATATCGCTTGCCTACTACCATAGACACAATTTATGTAACACTTTCCGGTGTATTGGTTCTTTTTTTAGACACTAGATGATCCAAAGAATCCTGTGAGCCTGCCTGCCGAAACCTGACCTGTAGTTTAAAATTTGAATGACATGGGTTAATAGAACATCCGGCTAAATCATGGGCCACTTTAACTCCCGTAAAAGGGTCGTAAAACTAGACGTTGAATTAATTTTGAATTATAGAATCAAATACAGTTAAAAATCGGCTGTCTAAGACTGCGTAAGAGTCTAGATTTGGTATTCGGACGCCCGATGACACCACGCCACCCCCCCTGACGGATCTTTGGTACTTTTTGCTCCGTACTTGACAAGCCTCAGAGATCTCTCAAAAAACGTTCCGGCCAACCAAGGCACGCAGCCGGACGTACAATTTCGATTTTTTGCTCCAAATGTATCTATTCCAATATTGAAGCTTACTAGATCTGTAAGAACACGTACAAGAAAAAATAATAATATTCTTACGACCTCATTAAACTCGTACCATAATATAGTTCTCCAACACTAATGACAGTCTAACATACAACCCCTAACTACTAAGAACAAAGTAACATAATTTGAAAACAGACTCCATAAGAAATAAACCGTTCATCACGCGTTTTTTTTTTACAAGTCGATTCGTTATTCTGTAAAAAGATTAGAAAATATTACAATTTGCCTTCACAGCGGAAAATCAACCACAGTCAACCGTTATTATGACCACTTAATTCAGGAAGTAAAATAGAAAATTAACCTATCAAATAATAATGTCGCACATCGACGCTTTCTATGACCTATCACTGGCGTAACTACAAATTTATAATTTTTTTTTTAAATTTAATCTCGCCAATCGGCGCTTGCCACTGCCCAACGGCTGGCATACCACAAAAAGTTTTATTTAAAAATCTCGCCAATCGGCGCTTGCCACTGCCAAACGGCTGCGTACCACATGGAATTTTAAATTAATAAATCCGCCAATCGGCGCTTTCTGCACTGCCAAACGGCTGGGTACCACATAATTTCTAATTTAATAAATTCGCCAATCGCGCTTGCCACTGCCAAACGGCTGGCGTATCACATAATTTCTAATTTAATAATCTCGCGCAATCGGCGCTTGCACTTGCCAAATGGCTGCGTACACATTATTTCTAATTTAATAAACTCGCTGCAATCGCGCTTGCCCTGCACCAACGGCTGGCGTACCACACAATTTCTAATTTATTGAATTTCGTCCCGTTTTTTTTTTTTTTTTTTTTTTTTTAAATAAACGAACTAGCTCGCTATACATATACAAAACATAAGCAACATAAGAGCGGTCATATTTCAGTGTGTACACACTGTGATATGATTTTACAAAAAGATTCAACAACCTATTAAATAAAAAAGCTTTTAACATAGCTTTCCAATATTTAAACAGAACAATCTTAATCGTATAGCTAAAACTTTACTGTTGAAACTTTCAGATCAAAAATAGTTTGTCATATTTAAGTATTGTACAAAAATGTACTGTTTGTGGAAAAAACTCAAAAATACTCAAGAATGTATATTTCGAGTGTATAAATGCTATTACCAAACAACATTGGCCAGAACGGATGCAGATGGCCAATGAGGTACAATTAAAAACTCCCCGTGCTTGGCCAAAGCCACCAAATGATTGATAGCTTTAGGCACAAAAGTACAGGGGAACCAGCAGTTATTTCCCCTGACCAATCAACTGAAAATGCATCGACGTTGTTCTGTTCCCGGAACCAGAACGAAAAATTAAATCTTTTAACTTTACAATTGTAATGATTTGGCAAATCGATCTATCGAAAAAAGCGCCCACATATATCCAAAAAATTGAAAAATTCTGTAGTTTACGCCCAATCATCAACATCAAAAAGTTACTTATTTTATCTGCAAATTAATTTTGCGCCCTAGGAACCCAGTCTATATGTAGAACGCTATACCTTTTTTAATACAAAAAATCAAAATGTTAACAGCGAGGAAATGTAACTTGGTTTCATGCTCCCTCCGTTTGATAATTTTTACACAATTTTGATTATCGGTGCACATCGACTGATTTTTACCAAAATTAACAATACAAAACTTTGTAGAGCAAAATATATAGCAGACAACTCCCGCCATGTTGAACTCTCAGTTTTTTCATACTCGGACCAATTTCTGTGACAAATACATTTATCAGAGTTAAGATATATAAGCCCCACATGCTACGCTACTGGCATCGGAAAAGATATTTATAGTAAATGTATGTTCAATAAAAAAGGAACTTGAATAGGATTGTTTTTAAACTGGTCTCTCCAGAATAACAACTCCTGTACACACCTGTCTACAAAAGAGACATTGAAAACAGTATCCCAACTTAATCCATTTAAAATGGCTACTGGTGTAGATTTTTAGTCATTTAGTTGCAAACTTCCCCTAAAATAGGCATCATAGACATAACTTTCCCTGTAAAACGTGCTAACTCTCTAGCAGACGAAAAGGTAAATTATTTAAAATAGAACTCAGGTGTGAATTTACATTTGAAAAACGTTTTCTCTGAAACACACTCATATGATTCTCAGATAAATTCCATACAAGTCCTAACCATTCTAATTTCTTGACGGGAATGAATATCGACTTAATCATAATTCAGTGCAAACCCTGCATTTTTAAGACGTTTTCGACAAAAGCTTGCATCTTTAGACGACGAATGAAATGATTTATTCACACCCCACCCATCGTCAAAAAAAAAACCAAACGAATCCATTTCCCGGGCAATGTTTAACGATGCACTTAAACACTTAAGTGTAAATATAAAAGCTGCTGATGTTAACCCAAATGGCAATCGGAAAACAAAATACTTGTGGATACCGTTATATATTCCAAGAAAAACCTAAAAAGGTTGCTGAGAAGTACAGATCGATATGATGATCGTGATCGTATATCAATTTGTCATAAAATCCATCTTAGAAGAAATCAAATGACTTTCCAATCCTCAACTTAAATGTTCTTTCAACTTAATTATTTAAGTTACTTAGATCTAAAATTACCGTTCCTTCCCAGAAGTTGACGGAAACAGAACACGGATCTATTCAAGGGCCAAAAAGCAGTACTTCTAAAACAGAAATCCCAGACTTAAGATAAAGTATGCTTAATAGCCCCAGTAACAATCTTCGGTGTGTACTAGAGAGATTGTTTATTATTATAACTGAAGCATTTGGGATATTATAAACACGTCAATTTGTACAGATTCTTTTATGACATCCAATAAAATCAGGAGTCTTTAATTGTCTCTCAGAAATGATAATTTTTTAGTAAAATTCCCTTGACAAAGATATATTAGACTTACTATTATGTAATATTATTATAATAAATGTTTCTGTTACTTCAATTCTGCATATAGAATTCACGTCTATTGAAACAGAATATTTTGAACGTTGAAATATTATCAAGAATCCATACTTCTTCAACTTTTGATTTGGACTTGTGAGTTTGGGGTTGAACCGTTTTTAGAGCGTGCGATTGTGAACCTGGCGAGATCCGCTGAAGCCTGATGAAAAACCGTTTGTAGGGTAATGACTGTCCGTTGACCTTTGGCATATACCGTGGAAGTGTTCCATCCCACAATGCGATAAACACGACTGACAGTCTTTCTTAGGTCGAAAGGAACGAAGAATGACCTGGTTTGAGCACAAAGAAGTTAGAATAGGAGTATAACCCCCAAAGTATGGTTAACTCGCGTACAAGTAAGGAATCTAAGATAACGGTCTTTTCTCGCTTTTGTTAGAAGCGCACGACTTCACGCGTTCGTAGCCTTCTATCTGTCATCGCTGTCACAGAAAATGGCAACTGTAGGCTCAAATACTCTGCACGTTTCCAACGCAGAATTGTAAGGCAAAATATTTGATAGATTTGTTGTTGGTTTTACAATTCTTTTTAGATATATTATCAGCTCTAGAGATTTTTCTTGTTCTCTGTTCTATGTTCTGCAAGCAGATCCAATTATATAGACGTCAACTTAATTAAATAAGAATGCTTTCTCTTTCCTTTGTTTGAAAATCTGGCATACACGTGCTTTCCTATGACTTTTGAAGTCATACGGTTGAACTGCTCATGTTAATTTCTCTGGCCGAATATTCTTTAACGATTTGATCATTGTCAAAAATAACATGGTGAGAGATCGAAAATTCCCGAGTTGAATCTGTCTGCGAACTGATGATGCCGAATTAACTCTCTCGTGAGGCAGTCGTCCATTAAGTCTTCGTTAGTAGCCATTAAAATTTCAGTGTACGATATAGTACAATAAACGTGTGTAGCAATGCAGAAAACCTCGAATGATGTACACGTCTAACCGACTTTATTATATATTACTGACGCACGAGAAAATCGTGCGTATCATATACAATGATTTTCAATACAGTAAAACTTCGATTACTTTAACCTAGGATAAATATATTTTAAACCGTTTGTGTCGCCGGGTTTCGTACAGTCTGTGCCGTTTAAAAAAGAAATTTATTAAAATTCTTCAATAAGAATGCAACGTGTAAATATTATTAAATTATGTTGTTGTTGTTCACTCAAGTCAGCATCATATATGTAATTAAAATCATAATTATTTGAAGTTTCTTTGCTCTATAATTGGTTTAACCAAAATGATGTTAAAAGCTGTTTAGATATGTATAATTTAAGTTACAAGCATAGTATATATATGCCAACTGTTTGTTTATACAATATATGACGCCGTGCTGGAAATCGAAGCATATTCCATGGCAATCTGCTATAAACGTAAAAGAGTGCACGGTGCAGTTGGCAAGTCAGGAAATCCACTAAGGTCTTATTAAAGGCATAAAAAATAAACAATTTATAACCATTGTTAGTCCGATTTTAGTTCAAAATTTAAATGATTTTCATGTTGTGGTCATTTTGGTATAAGCAAAATATTTATTCTGGAAAGATAGTGAGCAAATGTTCTGAAATTTTTCACGCACAATTAAGTTATTATTGATCCAGATTTACACCAAATGGTTCACAAATCTTAAAAAACTATTTCCAGTCCCGTCATGTCCAAAAACAACAATATAAAATCCCGCCAGTGGAGACTTAATGCAGTGTATAATTGAGCCGTGTCACGACAAAACCAACATAATGGGTTTGCGACCAGCATGGATCCAGACCAGCCTGCGCATCCGCGCAGTCTGATCAGGATCCATGCTGTTCGATATCAATATTTCTCCTTGCTATAGGGTTTGTAAGCGAACAGCATGGATCCTGATCAGACTGCGCGGATGCGCAGGCTGGTCTGGATCCATGCTGGTCGCAAACCCATTATGTTGGTTTTGTCAAGACACGGCTCAATTTATTTTTTCAATTCACACTATTCACTTTATAAATGCACATTTCACTGATGTCTGTGTTTGTCACTTTAAAACTTAAGTTGTTTAACATAATATTGCATTGTAAATGAGAAGATTTACGTGCCCAGACGTTTAAGTTTATGCGTGTATTAACAATGAATCTTGAAAACGTTCGTACCTGGAAAAAGCACACGAATGGGTACCTGATGAAATCTTCTGGCAGTAAAGCTAAACAGTACATAAGTGAAAATGTACATACATGTATACATCTTGTATTTTGAAAATATTCGATCATTCAACTTGTTGTAATTAAACATCGCGCAAATATACAAAAATTGACATTTGACACTTTTAATCACGAAAATTGAGAATAACGTTTCAAAATGAAAAATAATCCTACAAAACAACAGCAACAACAACAAAAATAAACAAACAAAACAGCTACCAAAGGACTTTTAAATAGTATGCTACACAAATTTTAACGCATCTAGAGCTATATCTCGCTTAAATGACAACAATAAAACCGAAGATACTAATCTACAGAAACTGGTTTTTCAAGATTCTGTTTTATGTACATGTACATTATACATTTTAATAGAAATCGAGATTTTTCTTAAAGAAACACTGGATACAAACATCTTTTAATAACCAGTTAAGCATGGACGGCGTGTCTGCATACCAAGACATATTACAAAAAATAGCCTTAGGATAATCGACACTTTGTTCCCGTTTACAAATGGATGTTATAAAATTATTCTATTTATTTGTGCCATGTTTGAATGGTTTCGGCTAAAATAACGTACAAAGAAACGAAACAACGTACGTATATCCTTTTACATGTGCTGATTTTCATATAGGTAAGACTATTTAACTAACTATTTAACTACGGTAATAATGTTGTATTTCTTGTAAATTGAAAAATTAGCTTAGTAATATACAAAATAGTTAATTATATCGCAATAATAGTTAATATGTTGGTTAGAATAATGATATAAACAACTCTGAGTAAAAAACGATGTTTCGTAATGGCAAAATTATAACATTTTGAAAAGATTATAACATTGGAAGAGTTATGCAAGGAATGGTTGAATAATTAAAACATCTAATCAAACAGCCTTTTCTGCGTAAGTATAATAAAGAAGAATTCAATAAAAATGCAAAATTGATGAGTCGCTGGCTATCCTACTTTCTCGAACATGTAGTTTTTTTTCTTTGGCTAAATCTAAGAACAACAATTCAGCACCTTTTTCTTGAATATTAATACATGTATAGAATAGACATTTTGAATAGATTGTGCACTGTATCGTTTCATATATCATTGCTTTAATTAAAGCCGTGCATGCATGTACCCGTCAGGTTGCGATGAATAATCTTCTTTAAAGACCCATATTAGCGAAATGGTTCACTCAAGTGGCCATTGAAGACTTGAGAACTTTGAGCTTAGTTATCGACATTTTTGTTTTTAAATTTATCATATAAATCAAAACACCCTGAAAATGCTAACCTCTATCATTAATTTACACACAGTTAAGGCAAAACATGGGGAGAGAACAGAATAAACAGTCATCAAAGCGTCTACACAGAGGTACGAAGATAGTGCCAGAGGTTGTGAGCGAGAGGAGATCTTTGATCAACAGACAATCGCTAACGAGATTGCTTCAGATGTCGATGATATCAAACGAGTTGACTAGACTACAGATTTACCAGGGTGACCAATGTATTTTGGCAGAAAGTAAGTTTCTGGTAAATGCCAACTTTTATTCCGCCTCTTCTGGTTCTTAGTTGCAATATTATGGGGCGTTTTAAACATGTCTGTATTTCAACACATTTTATTGATACAATTTCAAGTACAAACTGTACATATATAATAGTCATCAGCTTTATACGATGGTCTAAGATTGAAGGTATCATTTTCATTGCAGACTGGCGAGAATTGTATGACATCGTTTCGGACCTCCATTATTCTGCTTTCTACGGCGACCTCGTGTCCGTGAAACGAATTGTCAAAGAAAGACGGGGCAAATCAGATTCGACAGTGGAAGTCGACATTCCAACAGAAGATGGTCCAAAACTACTTAAAGAATTGACACCGAATATCGGAGAGAATTACGGAAAAGAGAATTACGCCGGGTTTTTCTTGAAAACTACACCCCTTATGATGGCGGCTCAACAAGGCCGCTTGTCCGTGGTAAAATATCTCGTTGAATACTGCAAAGCAGATGTTAATGCCAATGACTCCTTAGGACTAACACCATTATCATTGGCATGCTCGTTCAACCGGCTAGAGGTTGCAAAATATCTTCTTACAAAGCACGCACTAATAAACGTGACAGAAAACAGGAACGGAATGACCCCGATAATTCTAGCAAGCGTAAACAACCATAGTGACATGTGCAGGGTTTTACTGGGTCGTCATGCAAAAGTGAATATTGTTGATAAGTTTGGTAGGCAAGCCATTCATTACGCGGCATGGAATTACAACAAGAAAGCGGTAACTGCCCTGTATCACCATGACAACCGGAGCATAAACGTACAGGACAACGACAGAAATACTCCGCTTCATTTACTGGTGTCTGATGAAAATGTTGATGTAGAGCTTAACAGTTTCACCGCAAAAACTGATCAACATTTACTGAGCGCTACAGCACAATTAGCAGAGTATGATGCCACTACGGCAGATATTAAAAGAGAAACAATCGCGGAACTAATAGAGTCGGGGAGCAATACGAATGCTTAGTACAAATGCTAGAGCTCGGGGCAAGTGTCACTATACGTAACAATATGGGCCAGGCACCATTGCATGTGCTTTGCAGCAGGCTGACTCCTGTAAAATACTCTAATGGATATTTGTATATCGATGAACCTACCACGACTCAGACCCTGTTGATAATGCACATGATTCTATATAAAAGAGGATGTTCGGGACATGCTCCAGATTTTCAAGGAAGGACACCATTTACTATTAGTGTTGATAGAATAAATTGGCTATCTGCCAAGATTCTTGGTGGGGACACAGCAATACGGTCAGAGGTGACAGTGGACTGGTTTGCCAAACTTGAAGATGCTGTTTCCATGTTCGGCTGGGGTCATTTGTTTGAGCATAAACACGTGATGTCAGAAATAGAATACATGTCGTCTGCTGTTTTGTCGAGACAGAAAAATGAAACGAAGGCACAAAAAATGGCTAAACGAATCATGCACATATCTTACAAATGAAATGAAATTATCTCAAGTACACTTTGTAAAAAACAAGTTATAAATATGATACAATGTCATGTTACAGGTGTCAGAAATCTAGACTGCGTAAATCTCTGGTTTGAGAAAATATTGGGAGAAAAAATTGAGTAAAACGGTAGAAAAATAGGAAGTGAATATCATCAGTCGAATTAAGTCGTATTTTTTTATTGTTTCAGCATTTATGGAACTTAAAAAATTTACACATATAAATAACCATTTTATACATGTGAAGAAATATTGTTTATGCAATAAATATCTCGCACATTTGTCAATGTATTCCAATGCACATCAGTAAATAAATGAAGGTCATATGTGGAAATAGAGCAATAAGAATATCGCTGAAGACGATGGATTATCCGAAATCTGCACATTTGGCGATGTGTTCGATGCAAAGTCAATAAGGGCTGTGAGAGAAAAAACGTACAAATCTAATTTAAGCACCAGTGACCTGGACTCCAGTAATTCTTAACTCTACCCAAATTTAGAGGACAACCCAGCAAGGTAGCATTATGGTACATGGGCACTGAACTTTCTTTTACTGGTCTCTAAAGTTTAAAAATCAAATTCCTTCAATACTTTGGACCAGCATATTATAAAGGGAGATAATAAAAAAAAGTGATATTGAGTTATGATCCTTACGCACTTTTTTTCTGAACTTTAGGTCCACCTTGGTCCAATTAGGTCAAGGCAACTTCAACTATATTAGCAAAGGTGGTCTGCCGGGGTGCTTTCCAGCTTTTCTTCTGTCCAAGAAATCAACACAGCAAAATAAATAATGTAAACTTACAAACTTATGAAAATGTTTAATAATAAATATCATTAATAATCACAAGAACAAAAATATATATATAAATTCTACCATTCAAACAAATTTATGTTCTGTTTATTTAATATATATCTAGCAAATTAACTATTTGATGAAACTCTTTCAGAGATCATTTTTGCCAATCATTTAAACTAGGGAATAAATATGTACACAAATACTAAGAGCATCACTTAACAATCTGTCTTCAGGTTATATAACTCTTAACATACCTTAACATAATAAAAGAAACTATTTAACCCTTGACTTCTGAATTTCCCAAGTGGACCTGTCCAAAATCTATTTTGAAATGGTCGATGAATCAAATCAATAAAATTTTGGAAACTGGTCAACCAATAGCTCTCGGATGAAAGTGACTTTGTAACTTCGTTTAACACATTTTAAGGGTAAGCAAATTTGTTACAAATAATGAATTTTTCAGAGGAAATGATTCAAAAATGTTTGTAAATAAAGATAATAAAATCATCTGTTTTCAAAATTTCCCAATTTTTTTCATTTATAAATGCAAATTTACAATGACACACAATGATATAGCATTACATATCTTATTTACTAAGCAATTACTTAAACAAAGAATTATTCAATACAAAACAGTAACAATATAAAGTCATCCTTTTGACCATTTTTTTTAATCCAATTCAAAATAACAATAACATTACATCATACTTTGACATCAATATCCATCAAACAAAGCAAAATAGCAATAAAAAATAAATACTGATAATAAACAAAAGTAGTTGAAAAAAGTCTGTGCTTTAAGCACTCATGAACAATCATTTTTTTATTTGCAAAGATTTTTTATTTTTTTATGGGAACCAGAATTACTGAGTACCAGAATCAAAATTCAAAATCATCCTGCGAAATTTATGCAATGGAATTGCCCTACTCTGAATTTTGAACAATCCCTTCAAAGATAACAGGATTTCAGTTTAATAATACAAGATTGCCAATTTGTCAAAAAATACAGCCGTCACAATTGCCATTCACATTATAATGAACATTTACATTAATGACTAATACTCCTTTTTATTTTCATATCTGACCTTTGACATCTGCATGTGACCTTGGCCAAAAATTGGGATAAACCTGAATTTCACAAAATAGTACAATGATTGTTATACAAGAATTTAAAGAAGAGCACCACATGCCACATTAAAGCTAGTCTGTTACAATAACTACTTCTGACAAAAAAAAACAATCCAATAAAAAAATCCCTTTCAGAATTATGCCCCTTATCTAACATAAAACCATTTAACATGAAATCTGAATAAAAGGAAACACGAGGTGTCAATTTTATAAAATTTTCATGTTAAGCCTAAAGATGAATCTGAGTTTCATCATATACTATCATAATTTGTTCTTTGAGTTCATCAATCAACAACATTATTGCATTTTTCTTTTACAGTAAAGTTTTAAGTAAAACAAACACTGTATGTTGTAAATGATATGTGGCAACAATCCAGCTGTACTGTAGCAGGAAAACCTCAAGTCCACTCAAATTATTTCAGGCACAAACAGGCCCTTAGTAGACCATCATATCTTCTGTAAACAAGGTGGATAGCTTCCTCACATGAAAGTTTTTTTAAGGGATTCAAACCCGCAAAGGTTGGAGGCAAGTGATTTCAAATCAGTCACTTTAACCACTTGGCTGAGGCCCCAAAAATATTGCATTTAACCCATAACAAAAAAAAAAGTTAAATACATTAACCGAAGATGCAATAATGAAACTACATTTAACCAAAGTAAAAACACTGAATGCATTTAACCTACAATTAAACAATGTATATTGCTTTGAACTTTTCCTAAAAGAACTTAAATTCATTGAATCCAAGATAAAAATAATCAGACTAATATTGTAATGAACCTAAGACAGAAACAACTTAAATTCCATTATAAAACTGTACTTGTATTTAACATGTTAAACACAACTTAAATTACAGTAAACATGTTATTTATTAGCAACAGCTTAAACTGCATTAATAATATCATAGAAACAACTTAAATACTAATAGATATACTCAACAAATGTGTTTTTTTTCCAAGGATATCCTCCAGTACAAACTTTTACCGTTACCGTTCACAATAGATAAGTCAACCTCTTGCGCTTAATTTCGAAGCTGTAACAGTTAAAGTTTGTTTGTACCACCTGAATATCTGGGAAAAACCCAACATATTCTTTATTCAAGAGTAAATCTATTTGATCAGTGTTGAGAATATATATTACTGACTGAAAGAGTTTGGCACTGATTATTTCAATAAATATTGAACTTTATTCATGATACAATTTAAATCTTTCTCTGCAACAGAAATACAAACGGCCAGTCAGATTCATGGAAATTTTACACTTCCTCAAAACTTGCTTTCAATCAAAATTCTCTAAATCTTACATTGACAAGATGCCTAAAATATACTGTAAAAACAAGATAATTTGCGTGAGATCAAAATTTTATGAACTCAACATTTGAGACTATATAGCAAGGTTAAATGGTAGATACTTTAATAATATATCAACATTTGCAATTTCAATTTTCAAAATTTATTCCCTTGCAAAAATGTCTGATTTTAAAGCAATTTGTTTTCATTTATTATTTTTTGAGCTTTGCCATTGGTTTTATTTCTGTCAAAGTTATCTTTGCCTTTAGAAAAAAGAAAGCAACACAAAAAAAAACAAGAAAACCTCTGTCAACAATTATATTACCTGCCTAAGGCTTTGAATAAGTCAATAATTAAAGCAGTCAGTAATAGAACTTATTGTGTTATATTTTCATCTTTTAATTATTATAAATTATGCATACTAGTATATATGAAGCATAACTGTCATCAACGAAATTTTAAAACAAGATATATCATGTCTATTTTGCAATAATTTCTATGTTGGAAATAGGATGACAATGTTTTGAGTACATGGTTATCAATTATGCAAACATATTTTCTTTCAAAAATAATTTTCATTTCCAATATTTCACATACAAAAACATATTAGATTCTAACTTATCGGTGAAAGAAAAACATTCATTCTTATTAAGTGTCAGACAGAAGCCCGGTGTAAAAAAGACTGATAATACTTTACTTAAGAGAAACTAAAAGAAACATTTATAATAAAATAAAAAAAAAAAATCTATGTCTAAATGCAGAATATCTTATAAACTGGATTTCAATTTCAAAAGACTTAATATCACATATTTCACAGATGTTCTTGTAATATCATGAATAAATTACATGTACAAGCTTTTAGTACTTTTATTTGAGAGGTTCTAAAAAATTTAAATCATTACATATCAGTTTTATATTTTATTAATAAAAAGGTTCTGATATTCAAAAGACCATATGCTCTGGTCTTCTGAGAAATAATAGCCAAGTGACAGAACTCTTGGAACTGTTATAAATAAATCAAGACTTTGCACAAAGTCGAGACCTACAATTGCTAAATGTGTTCAATATTAACCAAAATCATTTATTACAAAATATAACTATATTTCTATGGCACAATCAGTTTTTTATTAAAAAATATAAATAAAAAAAAGAAGAAGTCACAATTCAATTATAAGTTAGTAGTACATGTATGCTTTAAAAATTAATGTATTTATCTTAAGTGAACAGAGCTACATGTATAAAGAGAAAACATTACTGTGAATTCACTTAATTTTGTGGGCAAGAAATTTTGTGGTTTTGTCACAATGAACATTTTCGTGGGTTCTTAAATTTGTATACTGCTTTTTTTTAAAAATAATCTTACAGCAGACAAAATGAAATTTCTTTGGATCTTAAATTTGTGGATTGACATATCCACAAAAAGACCAATCCACTAAAACCATGAATTTTCACCACGAATATTAATGATAATTTTGCAGTACATTCTTTTAATATTCATCATACTGACATTGTATATTAGACTTGTCTGCTTTTAAAAAATAGAACAGTCTATCGTTCTTATATTAGGGTTGGGAAGGGTAGGGGAGGGTAGGGGAGGGGTGAGCTTGGGGATTTCGCATTTAAAATGCTAAATTTGAGCAGGCAACAATATAAACACGTGTTTAACAGCACGGAAGAGCAGAGTGGTCTGGGCCATATTTTGGAAGCAATGAAATGTCATTTTAGCTATTTCAGGAAGTTACAGTTAGTTATCGAAGTTGTAGAATCTAAGCATTTTTACTTGAACTTTGATTTAGCATGGTGATTTTTAATCTACACTTTTTTTTAGAGCATTAGGCAATGGAAGAGAGAGTTATAGTCTCTAGTCTATCTAGATATATCAGAATCTGTTGCTATGTATCTTGACTCATGGACATTGCTATAGCCTGCTTTAACATCTCCTCTTCTGACAACTCTGCAAGGAAAGAAAATTTAATGATTATAAGGTATTTGTGAATATAATCTAGAGAAACAAAAAAGTTATTTTACTTCTTAAAATTGTTAACTTTTTAAATACTATAGGGTTGTAAAGCCTAATCTAGGGTTTTTAGAAATCAGTCAAGAAATTGTTGGCATCATGACATGAATCATAGCAAAGTACATGTATCTAATTTGAAAGAAAGACTAGTGAATAAAACTAGTGCATCAGGTGGGAACTTAATTTAAAAAAAAAATTCTAATGTTTAGAAACTTTTTTGTTGTGTATAACTCTTACTTATTGGTCAAGATGTATTACTAATAATGTCTACTAAACATGCCATGATCTGTATCAAATCAGTCAATGATTGTTCAGCATTATAGACGTGTTGCTTTTTAAAAAGGAAACATAACGATTTTATTCTATGAACAGACAATATAAATATCTGTTGAACTAAACATCACAACACAATAAACAAACATGCTGTGAAAACTGTTCAGAAATGACTATGAGAAAACTTATGACATACAGAAGAATACATTGTAATATAGTTTTACACCCTTTGACAATCGTAACGAAGCAAGTTTAAACAATGACATATGGGAATATACACACTGCATTTGTATAATTATAATGATGGTTTATTTAAGTCACCTGGAACCATTCAAAGGTTCCCTGATCATTACTCATTTCTTACCAGGCTTTACATGATATGAATTAAACATTCATACATACATAAAACACACCTATTTCTTGGTAATATGTAAGCACACTAAAAGGCTATGTCTTTTTCAAAAGGTAAAGGCTATATAGTGACAAGCCTGATTTGCTTATAGAGGAATACCTCAGGTGTCACTCTGATCATTGATTCAGGCACCAAATGCACATAAGTCGAACCACTGACTTTCCTCATACTAGCTTAATAGCTTCATCGTATGACAGAATCAAAAGCCCGTGACAGGATTAGAGAGAGAGAGACAGGGAGACATGTGACTCACAATCAATAACCTTAACCATACCATCATCATGTTAAATATATGCCCCACATATGATACTGGATAAAAAGTTTGCAATCCCCATTTTAATTAAACATATCTCCATGTGATGATGAGAGCATATCTTACAAAGTTATTTCTTTACCTGAAACTTCAGTCTCTGTATTTGTTCCATTCACTGTCACATCTGATGGGTTATCACAGGAACAATTCTCTTTGGTATCCTTGTCTTGATTTTGTTCACTAGAGTCTGTCTGACTGCCTAGTTTACTTAAAAAAGCTAGTCTTTTTTGTCTCATTTCATCTGCATCTGGCTTTTCAACTTCTGCTAGTTCATGTGACTGATCTGTGGTGCCACCTAGCTTATAACCTGATGTACTCTCCTCTTGATTACTTTTATCAGTATTTGTGCTAGGTTTATCTTGTGCAGTTGAAGTGGACGGACCTGAACTAGATTCCCCAGAATGACATGCGGTCTCAATTCTGCTAACAGACTCCTCTATATAACCTGTATATAAAATAATCATCAATTTTGTGTGAACGTATTTTTAAACAAATGCTGTCAGTAGGATAATATGCTCCACTTTCATCACAGCATGAATAATGTATTAACAGAAAAGGACGGTTTCATTGAAATTTCATAGCTATAAGCTTGGAAATTGACATACAATTATGATCCAAAAAACTTAAATATTAGTTTATCTGTTTAAATGGGTATGGTCAATTTTTAACTAAAAACTGGTTAGAGAATTCAATTACCTGTCAGGTTAGTATTTGACAAAAAGTAAAAAAAAAGTTTTAAATTGATTCTAAATATTACCTTAGTTTTTTTTTATATAAAGATATGACAATTTTTTTTCCGATATGATCAAGGATGGTACAGCCGCTCTAACAGAAAATAGTTGTTCCTTATTCAAATATGTATTGTAATACTACACCAAAATATGAACAAAATGTCATATCTCAATTGTCATAAAGAAAAATATTAGTGATTATGACAAAACCTGTGGTAGTAGTAACTTAATTCATGTTTTACACATCATTTCAATTTTACTTAATCCAGAGGATAATCAATACATATAATACAGACATTCAAAGCCAAAATAAATCACTTGTTACCTAGCAACATAAAACAATAATAATGATAGAGCATTAGAATACTTTTCTTGACTGCTTTATCACTTGTAATAACACATATTATGTGATATTTTACAATATAGCAAAAAGTGTTACCATGAGCAAACATTTTTATTGATTTTGGTACTAAATGGACTCATTTGCTGAAAACTATCAACTTTATTCTATGCACTTTGCCATCCTTTTAATTTTTAAGCAATTTTTAGAGAAATTTTTGCACTTCTCAAACACTTTGTAAGTGAGTAACAAAATTCAAGGACTTTAAAAGACTTTTTTATCCACTTTTCAAGAAACTGTCTCAATTTTAAGCCCTTCTTAAAATTGTAGGCACTGAGGAATGTGATAGTATCAGATTTATGAATTGTTTGTCTAATTACCTTCCATACTCATCTGAAATTGTTTATCTAATTACATTCCATTCTCATCTGTAATTGTTTATCTAATTACCTTCCATACTCATCTGTAATTGTTTATCTAATTACCTTCCATACTCATCTGTAATTGTTTATCTAATTACCTTCCATACTCATCTGTAATTGTTTATCTAATTACCTTCCATACTCATCTGTAATTGTTTATCTAATTACCATCCATACTCATCTGTAAAATTATTGAAATAATTACCTTCCATACTCATCTGCAGAGCTCGTTGTAAGGAGACATCATCTGATTCTATCATACTTTTGCTTTCCTGCAGAGCCTTTTCTACCTCTGGGTCTTCCTCCCGCCCTCCAGTTCCACCTGAAGCCCCGCCTTTTCCAGCTCGTGATTGCACATTATCTGTTATAAGCTGTGGTTTGATTGGCTGAACAGCCGGACAGAGGCGGAGCAACTGATCTGCTTCACATTCTGACAGATCCCCGATCACAATGAATATTGAGTATCCTAAAGGTAATATTATCGTCATAAAATTCCTTCATACTTTCAGGATACAAGTTCTTCATAAAAAATATAAGCTATCTTAAAAACTTATATAACAGAATATAGGTGTTTTTTGTACTTCAATAGCACAACTATTGGCAACAAAAAGATGATCATAGCCGATTGTATATTAAATCTCTGTCTGGTACTTAATAGATCTGTGATTTTGTATCTATTTAATCTTTGTATCAATATTATCATCATTAAACTATTCCTAGAAATGCTACAGGATCATTATACAACACTTTCCTAAACTCATTTCATATGAACTGAAAACTTGTGTAAGATCCTTAATAAAGTAAGTTTGAAAGTATTATTAACTTTTTATCAGGGATAAAACATGTAAATTAATGTATTTACCATCTTGTTGTAGCTGTGTTAGGAACATGTTCAGATATGTATCAGATATAAGTTCAGGACCCGTCAGTAGTGAGTTCAAGTTAAACCACTGATTTCCTATCTTACGTACAGTCAGCCAGTGCTCGCCAAAATTACAGATGTATGACAGCATCCGTCTGAAAACATATGTAAATGTATACAAACACATAAATACATTTAAACCAGGGCTAGCCAAATCTGATTTTTACTTACTTGTCCAGTGTTACCTGTATCATTTATTTACTTGTCTGTATGATATTTATAGGGTAAATTCTTGAAAAATTCATTTGCCCCAACAAAATCGATTAATTATGATGCATTGTTTACACATTATCTCACACTTTCATCCAAATATGTATACTAATCCTGACTTGCTTTGAAATTGAAACTGTTTGTTGTTATTTTAAGAAGTATAGAAATCAGAAATAAGATATATGTAACATGTAATTGTCTGATATCTACCAGGCCATACAGATGTCTCTCTTATAGAAGCCAAAAGGCTCAAGATAAGAACATTACATTGTCTTATAGAAACCAACACCTGAAGGGCTCAAAATAAAAACACTACATCATGTTTTTCATTTTTATCTGAGGCAACAGATGTGTTAACTTAAACACAGAATTTGCCAGAGATCAAGGGGATATTTTAATCTACAGGTTAAAAACAGGTTTACACAGCAGTTAATCAATGATATGGACCTCCAATCTTTTAATAATCAAAAGCCAGCTACATATTTTATCATTTATTCCCGGCCTCATATTTTATCATACATTTCAATAAAAAAAAGTATGCATAAATGAAATTACATCTGAAAGTTTTGGTCCATTAATGAAATAATTTAAACTTGTAATACACTAAACAAAATAAAATAGGGGTCAATAATATATTTTAGGGTATTTTGATAATAACTTTATATTTTAATCTAAATATATCACTTTCACCTTGTGCACCCATGTACTGTTAGCAACGAGATTTTATAACCATGAAAATATCGAAAAATCCGTGCAAAACGCTCATAAAGACATGTACCTTCAAAAATTGCATTGAAAATGAAGATATCATATCCAACCTGATTGTTATGTCTTTATACCGCTGGAGTTTTAACACAGGTTCTTGTTTTCTGTGCTTCAAATTTAATTACCTTTATCACAAAATATGCCGAGGAGGCACCTGACTCGAGATGAGGCTGCACAAGCCCTCGGACGTTTGCTAGCAGGCCAAAGTCAGCGTCAAGTGGCACAGGCCCACAACACCAATCAAAGCGTCATTCAGCGGTTATGGACAAGGTACCTAGCCACCAGATCTGCATTTAGACGAACAGGAAGCGGTCGTTTGAGGGCAACATCTGCCCGAAACAACCGTGCAATGGTAGTAATGGCGAAACGGAAATGTTTTGATTCTGCTGTTTCATTGAATAGAGATTTTGCAAGGGCAACAAATGTGAATATTTCTGTTCAAACGTATAGAAATAGACTTCATGAGGCTAATTTACGCGCTCGGAGGCCAACTGTACGTGTACCACTCACTCCAAGACATCGTGTTAATCGATTGGCGTTTGCACGTGATCACCAGAATTTGAGGCTGCGTCAGTTTAGACACATTTTGTTCACAGATGAATCAAAATTCTGCTTGGACTTCCATGATGGTCGGCGACATGTCTGGCGGCAACGTAATGAGCGTTTTAGAGACTGTTGTATAGTTGAACATGACCAATGGGGAAGCGGCTCAGTTATGGTTTGGGCTGGCATCTCTTACGATGGGCGCACGGACCTACATGTGTTTATGAATGGCTCTGTTACCGGTCAACGTTATAGGGATGAGATACTCGCACAATATGTTGTTCCTTACGCTGGTGCTGTAGGTCAGGAATTTATTCTTATGGACGATAATGCCACTGCACACCGCGCCAGAATCGTAAACGCTTTTCTCGATGAACAAGGAATCGAGCGGATGTACTGGCCAGCACGGTCTCCAGACTTTAATCCTTTGGAACATGCATGGGACATTCTGCAGAGGCGAGTTAAAGCCCGGATTCCACAACCGTCAACAAGAATTGAGCTCGCCAACGCTCTTGTTCAGGAATGGGCACTGGTACCACTTGCTGACATCCGTACACTTATCAGGAGCTTTCCAACCCGTATTCAGGAATTGATCAGGGCTAGGGGAGGTCACACTCACTATTGAGGCAATTTCTACGACAGAAACTTGACACTTTAAAATCTTTTACCCCACCCATAACCTTAATTAAAGACATTTTGGACACCGTGAACCTAAGTCATGGATTAAATGGAATACTTTTGTTTTTGCATCGAAATGTGTCAGTAGATAATGGATTTACTAATGTATAAACTTCAACAAATGTAAAATAATATGTTCATATTAAATATGCATATAATTTGTATGACCCCTATTTTATTTTGTTGAGTATATTTTAAAGTGAAAATTTAAAAACATCTGCAGGAATAATTCATCTGAACAACAATTTATGGAATAGTTACAGTCCATTTAGATACATAAGTGTGCTTCAATATGAATGGTCTATGTAAAAATATAAACCAAACATGTACTTACGTTGGATCAGCACGAGCCTCCTTCGCTATGTAGTTTTGTGAGGTATATGATATAAGCTCCAGTCCCATCACACTTAATGCTTTATCTATCACTTGTACAGAAAAGAACCCGCTGTCATCAAAATTATTGGACGGTTGCTGTAAAAAAACAAAACAGGACACCTGTTAAATATCTCATTGGAGCACTGATACATGTACATGAAAGTTATGTAAGTTTAGAATAACACATGCATATTATTTATTAATACTGCCATCCCATTATATGGCACCCTATTTTAACTGTCGTGGCTCATCCAGGAGGGTTGTTCTGGCAAAACCTTTCTGTGTATAACAATTTCGCTCTCCCGATATATCAGAGAGAAGTCATTTGCCAAATCCCAATATATCCAAGAAAAGTCAAGTTCACCAGAAAAATTGAGTCCAAATTAAAGTTTACTCAGCAATGATTATGTCATGTAGAATTTCAGTATCTAAATAAATGTGGACTACTAACATTAGCCAATCATAGCTTCATGAAAAAAAATCTTATTTTTAATTGATCACAAGACTGCATCTTTATAACTTGTGCTTTATCATGTTTTATACATTCACATAGTTACAGGTGAACAAAAATATTTTCTAAAACAATATTATTTACTTATTTCAAATAATATGATGATGAGGGTTTTATGTCAGAACCTCAATTTATATCACGGTTATATAACGACTTATTAAGACCAAAAGCCCAAATTTGAGCATTATACAGTAATAGCCCCTATTCAAATTATATGTACATGTATACCTGGCATTCCAGAACTAGAATGAGGCTTAATTGTCATGAATGTTATTAAGTAAACACACTGAATACTCTTATCTTGTAAAACATATTGCTTGAATGTCTAATGTTTAAATTGTCATTGTTGTGTGCCTGTGTGCAATTTTGATGCTAGATATCATTCCACAACTTAACATACATGTATGCTGCTTTTTTTTACAATTTATTAATATTTTATAGGATAAACAAATGATAAAAACAATTACAAAACATGACAATTTTGCTTTTTACACTATTCACAGATGGTCTTTAACACAGGTTAGACTGTATTACATAGAAGAAACCACAGAAGCTGGAAAAATAAAGCTGCTTCATAAAAAATGTTAAAAGTCAGTCATTGTGTTATGTGTACCTTTATAAAATGCTGATACCCCTCTGTTTCTGTACCCCCCTCTGCCATTTGCTGTCTTTCTGACTCATCTAGCTGTCTACCAATGTCTGCTAGATCTACAGCAGAGAAATATGGACCTTGAAGCAGTGCATTCAGACAATGCTGAGCACATAGTGATCCTTCTTGCTGAAAGAAGAAAAAGAATTTAATATCAAATTACCATGGTAGTCTTGAGTCACTCTATTACAATAGCCATTTCAGACTTCTCACCAACAAGTTTCTTTTTATATAAAATTGTGCATTTTATGTATATATTTGGTGACAGGGTTTCCACTTAAGTTACAAAGGTTTTCTGTCTTTCTGATGCAGGTTTTTGGTTGCAGAACATTTTCCACCAGGGGTTTATCCCAAGGACTCAAAAAATCAGCGTATATCCCATTAAGGACCCCCAAAATCAGCAACAGTTTCATAATTTCCATTCCTCAACAGCCAATGATTTTGGTAATTTTGTATGAATAAAATTAGATTTTTTGTATCATTTATGCACTTTCTCTATCAAAATACCCTTGTTTACAAGCTCCACATGTTATTTCTAAGACGAATGTCCCTGAAATATAAGCCTTGTAAAAATAAGAAGCTTCTTATTGCAATGGGTTTATAATATTAGTTTAAATACTTCACAACAAAATTAGGGGGGGATTTTATATTGTTGAATATCTTATAGTTAATATCATTCAGAAGCACTGGCACATTTTTTGTGCTAGGCAAATAAAGCAGATTTCAAATACTGTGTACTCAAGTTTATCAATGGGACTTCATGTACTTAGAATGTAATATTTATGCAAGTTACTGGGACTATCATTTTGTGCTAGAAGACAGATATATCTAGGGTAAACATATTACTAAGAAAAAGTTTTGGCTAACTGGACAGGTAAATACACCTAGTCAATTCTTTAATAGTACTTAAGCAGGAATCATTCAACAGGTCTAGTATATCGCAGGTGCATGATGCACATATTGGTATATAATACACAAATTGATGTATTTAATCATAGTGATACACTGATTTGTGAATAAAAATTTTGATAATTGCGTTTCTGTAAATAATTAATGGTTTATTTATAATCATGTTTTGGCACCTGCACATAACATTGGTAATAGTCTGTTTTATTGACAAAGAAGAAACATAACTTCTGATCTACATGAACTCCAGGAGATTTTAATGTTTTCATCCACTGAAAAATTGTAACTTTCAGACATAAATTCATTTCCATATTTCATATCTAGTTATTATTCTGATCAGGTATACTCAGTCTTAAAATTGTCTCTTGACTGGAAAGTAAAATAATAACCACTTCCAATTTTTGGTTATTAGTGTATCATGCAGATTTTTTTTTTAAAAAGTGCAAGAATTGCCAGTGTTTACACCAATATCTTTAGTTTTAAGATATTTCTATGAATATTATCTATAGTAAGTGCGGTGCCACTATTCACACTGCTATATTATCAAAATAATGGGTCTTCAAAAATTTGAATGATAGTCTGGTACATCAATTGGTGCATCACAAAATACACCAATTACTGCATCATACACATACTGGTGCTTCATGCACTTATTTGGTGATATATACTAGTCCAATAGATTAGACGTTACAGGCTTGTTATAGTTTTATGTTGGTCAAGCCTGACGTCTAATAGTTATTGCTCAAAAACGCGTAGCATTTTGAAAATTAAAAAAAAAATGTCTGTTGACTTGCCTTTCAAGCTTTATTCAAAAGCTTATCTTCTGTTCTTTCAAATGCATGGTCTATCATTAACAAAAACTTTCAAACAATGTACTTATCAATTGAAAATAAAATATACATATCAGTCTATTTCGCTCATCGGCCATACTGGTTAAGTAAAGTGTTTTACAGATTGATTCCAATTTTTTGAACGGAAAAATATATTCGAACACACTGATGGTGCATGGGCAATTATTTCGTTGAAAAAATATTCTGTTAGAAACTTCTGGACTCATTTAAACGCTTGCATTTGAATTAGCCAAGCAGATTTCGCGCACTGTATGGCGGCCATTTGTATATTGGCTGTACAAGGAATTTAATTAAATGAGAGGATTTAATCATGACTTTTCGGATGTGACAGTTCAATTATTTTGTTAAAAGGTATTTATTTTTTAGTTTTGTTCATAAATAGGTCAAAATTAATGTGAATACACGCTGTTTTAATTCATTAGATCTAAATCGATGTCTAATGTCAATTTTTTTGCTACACGATTTTGCAAAGATCTGTTAAGACCTAACGTAACATGGATAATGAAAAATGTAAAATATCAGATTAATGAATGATAAATATGAAATAGGTTACGTATAGGTCTTATAATTAGGACTAGATATATACTAGACCTGTTCAAGTGATTTAGCAAATACTTTTTTTCAGGACTTGAGGGCTGGGTTTATTCTTGTCATCTTAGTTACTGTTACTATATCCTGTGCCAAAAATCAGGCAATTTATATAATGTACTAATAGAACTTTAAATTACACTCTACAGTACTGTATTATTAATTCAAAACATATCCGAAATACTGATTATCCGAAAATACATCTGCTCAGCAGTTATAAAAAAATCACTTAAAAGAAGACAGTTATCATCAACAATTGGCGGTAGAATGTTAGGAAAATCATTTAATAACCTTTTCGTGAAAAATAGCCTCCATTTGCAGTTAAATGATTTTAAAATATCACTCGTTATGAAAATAACAAAATAATTGCAGATCGGCGTGCTTGATTATTTATAGAAATATCAAATGGAACAATATTCAACCCATAGATGAGAACTAGCATCCTTAGCAAAAATATCTGGTTTACAAATTAATTAGAACAAGTTTTAAAGATCAGTTGCTTGAAACATTTATAATGACTACAAATACTCCAGTAGTATATCTAAAATTGTAAATGATTTTAATTAGCAAACTATGTTACCCTACTCTACAAAATCCAACACAATCTTGTAAGGGTTGACCGTTACTATCTGACACCCACCAGAAACCTGAACTATATGTACCTAATACAATACCCAAAGACACAATAGCACTCCTATTTATTTTATCCCAGAAGTATTCAAATGTTGAATGGCCTACCCGTGTCATTACAAGCTAGTCAGCTAAATTTTACAAAATTGTTACATAGTGATTAAAGTGTATACATGTAAAGAATTTTAGAAGTGGTTTGTCAATAAATTACCTATTACTATCAAACAATGTTCGACTTTACAATCTTTCAAAAACAACTGTAAAATTTATTTTCTTAGTTTACAGTTAGATACATGATGAAAATTGACCACTTTATATTTTGATTGTTGTAAATGTTGATATCATCCTTTTTGCCATTATCTTATTAAAATCATCACAATTTATCTATAATTACTATAATTAATATGAGTGTCAGTCGGATGAATGAATAATAATATGTAACCTTTACATTCCAGAATATATATATATTTTGTTTTGTTTATACAAACATATTTTAAATTTTGTATAGATCTACATTTTTTCTTTGTTATTGTTAATTTAGAAGGCCATATACTGAAAATAAGTATACTTCTTACTGTGTAAACTTTGTATGTTACCTTCTATAAATAAAGATTATTATTTATGATACAATGCTTGTCAGCATTCGACGACGGATTGAAAACGCCAACATACATATGTACAAGAGACTCCAACTTTTTCATGTACATTTGAAGATGAATATGGTTTTAAGCATATAGCTAAAATATATCCTCCAATTAAAACTAACAGTTGCTCCAAAATGATAGCTTCAATATAATTATCTATGAATTATTTCATTAATAATGGTATACATCTACTAGCTTTCAGTTTTCGCAAATTAATGCAGCTTTCTTTAATTTCAACTTATAGTTTGATAAAAATCTGAAAAGGCATTAACAGCCACATTTTTATAATTTACATTTGTAGTACTAAATATGAAGCAACAAAAAAATTACCTGTAGATTTGGTGAGCCATATGTTGCCATTGAATTTCTCCGTTTTGAAGCCTTGCAGCAAGCTCAAATAGCAAGCAAATTTCCATCTTTTTCATTTTTTTCTATCCATGTAAATGTTCTTTTCCATTCAGGTTTTCAGGCATTCCTTTCCCATTTCAAGTTATTTGCTTTTGATTCGAAGTTCGTTCATTCATTCATTCATTCATTCACATTCACATTCACATTCACATTCACATTCATTCATTCATTCATTCATTCATTCATTCATTCATTCATTCATTCATTCATTCATTCATTCATTCATTCAAACTGCTTATACATATCAGGAACTTTTATAGATTTAAGTTTTATATGCATCCGAACCCGTATACGTATTTATATAAATCAAAGGACTGCAGGCTCTGTGGTATTTTCTGATCTTTGCAATCTTAATCGTACTGTATATCTGTATGTATTTTTCTGTACAAGTTTATTTTCATATACTATAATTCATCTTGCAGGGCACCAGGATGCAGCGATTTTACTATAACAGTTTGAGTTTCATTTATACGGAATTTTGCATGACTAGAGTGGCATCAAAAATCATTTATGTTCCTTTTTTGTGACAGCCACTTTATCCTTGCAGATCTGTGAAGTCGCTCTGAAGTTCGGTAATCGATCGCTAAAAATAGCATTTTCATTGATTAAAATGATATTCATCTGCGTAATTTGTGATTGTGCATTTACTGACAATTCTATAAGTCAATGCTACTTAAAATTTCATACCTTGAATGCGTTGTAATTTGTTAGATACTTGTAACAAAATAAAAATATTTCTTTCTTTTACATCGCAAGTTTTTTAAAAGCTGTTTTGAGAACTACTTGTTGCTATGTTTGTCGTGAAGAAATTTAATGTTAGCATTCTATTTCTTAATCTGCGATCAGAAAATACAAAAATATATGTATCTTCTAGAAAAGCAGTCTAAAATATGTTCTCAAAATATTATAATTCTTTCAAGAATAAGAGAATTTTATTTAATTGGAATGATTTATTTTCCATTTAAATATAATCAATAATTTTTGGGGAAAGTCTATTCAACGTTTTCGAAGGCCTGTTAATATTTGCATTATTAATTCAATATCAACGTCGTTTTTTCTGTGATAATGCAAAACTACTGTGATAATAAGATTCTAAGATTAATTTGTAGTTTTTTTCATTGTCTATTTTTATTTGACAAATGAATGTCTCCCAGGTTTCATCTTGTTTCCATCTATTTGGTTAACAGGACCCCATTGGAAATAAGCACACCAGCTACATGTAAATGGGATATCCTTGTAACCAAAGACACTCTTAAACAAAACCATTGTATTGAAATTTTATTATTATCATTTATTTATTTTCTTTTAAAATCTAGGTTTAACTATTTAGTTTTTATATATCATGTCTATCAGTAACTTTAAACAATATTCTGTGCTAATTATAATTCTGACTTGTTGTAGTCTTAATCTGAACCGTGATTTTTTTTTTTTTTTGATAATTTTATCCAATGCCTCATCTGATTTTAGTCATTAACATAATTTATTTAATTTACTTTTTATATGAAATGATATTTTAATTTGTTAAACTGTTATTTTATATATATGTATATCTTATTATGTAACTGTGATCTATGTTGTTGTAAAAATAAAATAGATAAAAAAAAATCGTCTGTATATAGTTGTGGCATGCGGCAACTGTTGATTGTTGTTCGATTAATTCATTTAACGCGCTGTTGAGCAATGATAAAAAACAAACGTATCAGGATTATCGACCCAATAATATTCGAACCAATGTAAACTTCTTTTTCAGTTTAAATATGTATAGAATAGAAATAAAATAGATGCAATTAAATGTAATCAGGTATTCAAAACAGTTTTATTTTTTTTAAGAATTAAAGTTTTCTTACATTCCTTGTTTCAGAAATTATTATTGAACTAATGAAAAATTGTCGAATCAGATCGAAATTTCTTTAGGGCGAAATGTTTGACAGCAACATGCTGTTTCCGGTATTTTGTAAACTATCAAGGTAATTTATTTTATTGCAGTTGACACGTCTTAGACGAATTAAAAAGGCTGTTTATCATTTTCACGAGTTTCTGATATTTAGTAAGTTCATTCTCCTTGTATTAAGATGCTAGTTTAAATCAAACACTGTTAAACACAGTGTCTATTCTAGGAGGGGCGATGGGGGGATTCACCCATATTTTTGAGAATTCACCCCTATTTTTTGAGAGGGAGGGGGAAAATTTTACATAGACAAAGAAGGAAAAAGATCAACAAATGTAATAATCTCTCACTATTCGATAAAAATCCCCCCTATTTTTCGAATCCTAGAATAAACACTGAAACAGTATCTGATAGCCTGTATGGTTAACAGGTTAACTTTTAAATAACTGTACTGTAGATCTAGCCCAACTTTTTGTGCGCCAGGGCTTTATATTATATTTAATGGTCGACCTTGGTAAAGATCAACATCTAGGTATGTAAGTTTGTAAAAGCGATCGGTCTTGCAGTCAAAATATTGGGACTAGGATAAATGTAGTTCTGGCTTCCAAAGCTTTATAAGCCGCCAATTAGCATTTTTGTTTTTCATCTGATGCGGCATTTTGGATTAGACCCATTAGTTACGAAACCTAACCAGAATAACATAAGTTGATTTGACCTTAATTATTTTTCACTTACAAATACCCATGTCCCAATCGATTCTTGTGCATTTTACGATAAAACAATTATATTAATATCGTTTACCATTTAAAGTATCAAAATATTAATACCGTCATTAAAATTGCTTATTTAATTGTAAAACATCAATTACGCCAAGGTCAAGGTGGTAACTTTTTTTTTTTTCGAAAAATAAAAACTACAAGAGTTTCAAGTTGAACATTTACATGCATACACTATATGGCAAGGACATTTAAAATCAATATAACTATAAGCATTTTTACATTTTTAAACTTAAACAATCTAACAAATGTACAGAGAAATATAACAATATTTGTATTTTGTAAGGTATACATTTTATTCAGTCAAAAATATATTAAAACAATGAATATTTATATATCACCATAATTTGATTACATCTCACACGTTTCACCTTCATTATATGAAACAAAAACTGGATGGGGGAGGGGGTTGAAGTGTCTGAAAAAATTGGCTTGCTGTGAAATGTCTGAGAGATGAACTGTCTGTAAATCGTATAATGCAAGTTCAAGAGTAATTAACTTCAAGTCTTGTCATTAGCCAGATGTTCGTTGTTAATTGAAAAGGCAATTTTCTTTTGGATCTGTGGGTGTTTTAAGCAAAATTTAAATTGTTTTCTCCCAATAAAAGAAATATATTGTGTATTTTTGAACAAATAGTTTGCTAATACACTGTCAGCTAAGTGAATATAAACTAAAAGTTTAAAGAACTAAAACAGAACCAATCAGATTCTGTAAACTGTTGGTGCCACATACATGTACTTGTCAGTTGTAGATAGTTGTTCAGAAGTTCAGCATCCCAAAATAAACTATAACAAGTGCATTATATCTAATATTTTGGACAATGGAGATACCATGCTATATATCATTAAAATTAGACATTTTGTATTTATAATTCATATGACAAATTTAGAGAATAAAAAATTGACTTCACAAAAATGGTTCGCTTTATAACATTTTAGAATTACTCTAACATGGTCATCTATACATGTAGGATTCTGCAACAGTTATTTGTTTAGTTTATTAATTTTAGTTAATACTTCAAGAAAGCAGGGATTGGAATCGGTACAATCAAAGATGTAAACATTGTCAAATTCTGAAGAATAGAAAAGCCTAGTTTAAAGCTAATTGTACTGTTTCTTTTGTTTAAGGTACATTGTATTGTGAAAATCACAGCTTAACAAAGCAAAGATGGATGACATATCAAAGGACAAAAGGTTTGCACATGTGACCAAAGATCCGAGGTTTCGTAAAATGCCAGTGGGACAGAGAAAGGTCAAGATTGATGATAGGTTTAAAGGAATGTTTAAGGATAAAAGATTTAAGCTGAAATATTCTGTAGATAAAAGAGGCAAGCCAGTCAATCTCACAACTGATGAACACCTTAAGAAATATTATGAGTTGTCAGATGAAGAAAGTTCTGACAGTGATGAAAACATTGATGACAATTCAAATGATACTGACCTAGATAAACACAGTAATAAAGTTCAAGATGCACCAAGGGTAAAGAAAAGGACTACTAAAGAGGTTGATAGTGGTAAAAAGGCTCTCAACAAAAAATCTGTGAAGAAAGTCTCGTTGAAAAGCAAGAATATTTCTAATGTAGGTGAAAATGTATCTGACTCAGATAGTGACATTGGTTCAGATAGTAAGAGAACAGATACAGGTAAAGGAATTATCAAATCAAAAGTCCAGTCAAAATTTCTCAATACTGCAAATAAAGTCAATAAAGACAAAGGGAAGAAGAGGATTTCTGAAGACATTGATGATGAATCAGATGATGACTCAGAGGAGGGTTCTGAAGACAATTCTTCAGATGAAGATTCTGATATTGAGGAGAGAAAGACAGTGGGTAGGTATTAGCAATAACAACCTTGCCTTTGTACTTTCACTTTGCTAAAATTCCATTTAAATATATACCAGAAAGATACCTTAATATTTCAGGTATAGATTTTAGTCTTATTTGACAGAAGTAATTGTTGTAGAAGCAGAGAAATTGTCTGCTAGATTTTTCAAACAATGTTTGTTAAGTTTGTTGTCTTAAAGTTACTAAATTTTAATTGCTTTGAGTTCAGAACTCATTGAAGTAGGACTAAAGATTCTTTTATTTGAACACGCTATATGTCAAGCTTACAGAAGGCATGCAGAATCCAGTTTGTAGCAGAAATAATGCTCGGAAGAGGTCTGCTATAATGTAATTATATGACTATTATCAGTATTTATTTGAATTGAAATAATGAATTATGTACATGTACATTAAAGGGAATGATAGTGGTGTAGACTTTGCAAGAGGTGAAGGAAATGTCTACAGTAGCTCTAGCGATGATGACGATGATGATGATGGTAATGATAATGAGAGGGGTGGTGAAATTGATGACAAGGATGTTTCAAGTAAGTGCTTGATTTCGTATTTTCTGTATATATTTAATTTATAAAATAAATCTAGTAAGTTGAAATATTTTAATTTAAATTAGAGAGAATATAATTGTATTTTTCATTAGAAGTTATGACAATTTCTTTCTTTGTGTAAAAGTGGGAAAAAGATTTACGCAGAGTAAGTAGAATTACTTGTAATATAACATTAGAATTATCCAATGACAATCAACTGTAAGGCTGTGCAGTATTATAATACATTATATGATATGTTGTTGCAGAGTTTGATCATAAATGGGGAGAAACAGATGATACTGTTATATCTATGGAAGAGGCTACATATCGTCTGGCAGTGTGTAATATGGACTGGGATAGAATGAAAGCCAAGGATATCTTTGTGCTCCTGAACTCTTTCAAACCTTCTAATGGAATTATCAAGTCTGTCAAAGTATGTGGTACACATTTAAGATTTAGTCTTTGTCTATTTTTGTTTTTTGGTAACTATTTTCATATACAAGTTTTAGCTTGATTTAAGGTACATATTGCATCTATCAAAATTTGATTGATTACTAGATATTTTGTAATAAAATAGATGTAATTGTATGAAAAGTGCATAATTGTTTTATAAGGTATACCCATCAGAGTATGGTAAGGAAAGAATGGCAGAAGAGGTGAAACATGGGCCTAAAGAACTGAAAGAATTAAATATTGACAGTTCTGATGAAGATGATGATGTAGCTAATGAAGAAGGTACAGAAACTGTGACAAAAGTTAAAGATATTTATCATTATCACTCTATCATATGTCTTAAGTCCACTATAGATTTGGAATTCTTTTGTATGATCAAAGTTTCCATTAGCTTATCTCAGATTAGTGTTTTACTTTCTTTGCTGGTTTTAAACAATAATGTTCATGGAATGACACTTTAGGATTCCTCCCACCAGTTTAGTTTGAAAGTTGACATAATATTCATGCCACTTCTTCTTCTGTCTATAATTCAAATATGATGAAAATAATGTTTTTGTTACAATTATTTTCAAGAAAACATGAGTAAAAACTTTAATTATTTAGATATATAAATATCTTACTTATTATGCATTTCTAGGTACAATATACCACAGGGAGAAATTACGTCAGTACCAGCTGAATAGATTGAAGTATTATTACGCTGTTATAGAGTGTGATTCTATAGAAACTGCTGATCATATATATAAGGAATGTGATGGTTTAGAATATGAATCAAGTGCAACTAAACTAGACCTCAGGTAAATGTTTACATATTGAAATGTCTGAAAAAATATTTATCAGTTATAACAATGTATTTTGATGAATTTGAGGTTCAATTAAAATAAATGAAAGAAGATACAATACAGCTATGCCACGACTTTTAAGGATGATGTTTACCTGGTTTCTCTAAGGTGATATTTGTCTCTGTTGTTTGTTGTTTAAATGCGGTGAAAATCCTTTTTATCCCCCGCCGAAAAATTTCGGCGGAGGATATAGAAATAGTCTCCGTCCGTCTGACCTTCCGTCCGACCTTCCGTCCGTCCTTCCGTCCGACATTTTTGTCCGGAGCATATCTCTAAAAGTATTTGAGTTATCAACTTGAAACTTCATAGGTGGATAGACCTCATTGAGGAGGAGTGCAGTGCACAAGAATAATAACTCTACCTTGCATGATTTTTGAGTTATTGCCCTTTGTTATTTTTCAAAATTGATTTTTGTCCAGAGCATAACTCCAAAAGCCTATGAGATATTAACATGAAACTTCATAGGTGCATAGATCTCACTCAGGAGGTGTGCAGTACACAAGAATGATAACTCTACCTTTCATAATTTTTGAGTTATTGCCCTTTGTTATTTTTCATACCTAATTTTTCACCTGAGTGGAGCATAACTCAAAAAGTGTTTGAGATATCAACATGAAATGTCATAGGTGGATAGATCTTATTGAGGAGGAATGTTGTGCGCAAGAATGATAACTCTTCCCTATACAATTTTTGAGTTATTGCCCTTTGTTTTTTTTTATGCTATTTTGTCCAGAGAAAAAGTATTTGAGGTATCAACTTGAAACTTCATAGATTGATGGATCTCATTGAGGAGGAGTGCAGTGCTTAAGAATGATAACTCTACCCTGCATTATTTTTGAGTTATTGCCCTTTGTTATTTTTCAAAATTAATTTTTGTCCAGAGCATAACTCAAAAAACCTTTGAGATATCAAAATGAAACTTCATAGGTGGATAGAAATCACTCAGGAGGTGTGCACTGCACAAGAATGATGACTCTACCTTTTATAATTTTTGAGTTATTGCCCTTTGTTCTTTTTCATACTTAATTTTTCAATTCAATTTTTTTCTCAAAAAGTATTTGAGGTATCAACTTGAAACTTCATAGGTGGATAGATTTTACTAAGGAGGGATGCAGCACACAAGAATGATAACTTGTGACCCTGCATTATTTTTCAGTAATTGCCCTTTGTTATTTTCAGCCATCAGTATTCACATAGGTTTCAAATCTGTAATCACTATAGCCATCAGTTTTCATTACCAAAAGACCTCTTAAAATGGAATTATTCCGCTCTACTACATATACATTCTTCCAATGAGCAAACACATTCGGCGGGGGATGGCCATGTTGACATGGCTCGTGTAATAATGATGATGCTGTCAAAAGTTGTCCAAGGACTGTATTTATTTTATTTTGTTGTTCTTATTTATACATGTGCAAACCAATTACAGATCTGTGAGACACGGAAGTGCATGCAACATTTTAAAGTGTCTGAAATATAAATGAGATTTTCTTATATATTTTATGCGTATAGATTTATACCAGATGAAGAAACATTTGAAGAGAATGATGTGAGCAGTGCTTGTATGGAGATTCCATCCAATTATAAACCCCAGTTCTTCTTCAATGCAGCACTTTCACAGTCTAAGGTATATATCTCTGTCAGTAAAAGCATGTTTACTCTATGCTACATGATAAGACTCTGCCTGCTTGGCTCAACATGGAGAGCATCTGATTTGTTATCCAGGGTTTTGCTAGTTTGATCCTTTGGCAAGGTGAAAATTCTCTTTGACAATTCATCTCAGACACCGAGTCTAATGGGTATTCGTCTGCACTGCTGATTTAAAGATTATGTTAGAATGGTAGTTGGTCACTTGTAGGGAAATTGGTAATTACTGATTAGACCGACCACTGTGAATGACCAAAAATGTGTTAACATTGGCATAAAAAAACAGACAAACACAAAACATGGTCATAATGGAAATTGGATGATACTAGAATAGGTTTGATAAACTTCACCTTGCATTATGAATAGACTGTATTTGTGCAGTCAGAAAGTTAAAGGGACTCCACCAAGGTTTTTAGCTCGACTATTCGAAGAATATGAGAGCTATTGTAGTCGCCCCGGCGTCGGCGTCAGCGTCCGCGTCGGCGTCTGCGTTGGTTAAAGTTTTTTGTAAAGTCAAATATCTCAATTATTGCTTGAGATATTCAATTGAAACTTACAATACTTATTTATAGTAACTAGGTACATCAGATTGACAAGTTGGATAACTCTACCTACAATATTGACAGAATTATGCCCCTTTTTAACTTAGAAATTTTGGTTAAAGTTTTTTGTAAAGTCAATTATCTCAATTATTGCTTGAGATATTCAATTGAAACTTACAATACTTATTTATAGTAACAAGGTACATCAGATTGACAAGTTGGATAACTCTGCCTACAATATTGACAGAATTATGCCCCTTTTTGACTTAGAATTTATGTTAAAGTTTTTGTAATATCTCAAATATTTTCAAAGTCCATTGACATATGGCTTTGAAACTTTGCACACATGTTCACCATCATGACCCCAACCTGTAGACAGGAGGAGGTAACTGTATCCAGCATTTTGACAGAATTATGCCCCTTTTTCGACTTAGAATTTATGTTTTAAGTTTTTGTAATACCTCAAATATTTTCAAAGTCCATTGACATATGGCTTTGAAACTTTGCACACTTGTTCACCATTATAACTCCAACCTGTAGACAGGAGGAGGTAACTGTATCAAGCATTTTGACAGAATTATACCCCTTTTTCAACTTAGAATTTACTTTTAGGTTTCTATTCCACCTCAGATATTTTCATATTCTATTGAAACAAGTTGATATTTTATACTTTGAGAACATAATAGGACTCTGTCCAAGGCCTATAACTTTAACATGGATTTAAAGAAAAATTTTGTCCTTTTGTTATTAACTCTGAAAATTTTACATTATCAAGGCTCTTTTACTATCAAGCACTAAGAATAGTCGAGCGTTGCTGTCCTACTGACAGCTCTTGTTTGACATGATAGGACTAGAAATATTTTTTTCAAAGTTAATTTTTCATTTACTAAAGGTATATACCATCAAGGTGTGTGCAGAATATCAGATCATCCGCTCACTCTGTATTTCCAGAAAAATTAATTTTAATTGTGAAAAATGGCCAAAAATTGAAAAGCATGATAGAAATTAAAAATATATCTTTTAGGCTTTTGGATCTCAGTGAAGCTCCTTTAATGTTACTTCTTATCCAATTTGAACAAACATATATGTTCTAAATTGGACAAAAAAAACCGTTTGATTTCTATTAACTGTTTTGTAACAGGTAGATTTAACATGGGACGAGACAGATCGTGAACGAGTGCAATTAACATCTCAGCAGTTTACCAATAATGCTAAAGAGGTTGAGGAAGAAGATCTCAAGGCTTATTTGGCTTCAAGCTCAGATGAAGAAGGTAATATACATGTATAAAATGGTTATCTTACATATTCTTGATGAAGATCATGAGGTTATTATTCATTGTTGAGTACAATACTGAATTCTATTGGACAAGTACACAGTACACCAATGATTTCTATTGGAACATCACATGATGCAAATGTTTAAGTGCATTGGTTATATTTTGTAGGGTGTGAATAAAGTTGCTGTCATGTATGAATCATAATTATTATAAAAAATTTCAAACACTGAAATGAACCATTGTAAATTACAGCAGCCTTTATTTTACACTTAATTGCTATGAAAAGAAATTGTTCAAAATTATGAATGTTATCATCGTGTGAACTTTTAAATGATTTGTGTGAGTCATAGGGTACTCACTTCCTTTAGAAATGAGATAATGTGTCAACATATGCAAATAATACCCATCACTCTGTAACTAGAAGGTTAAAAAATAATAAATTCAAATCTGCATATGGGGAGATTTTTTGGAAAATGGAAACAACAGAAGTACATGAAGACTGCATACTTGGTCCGATTAAGTCTGTTCATGGAGAATGATTGAAAAGTCCAACATCCTTCAAACCCCAGTCTTCGAAATAAACGCCAGTCCTAGGCCCGAGTCCACTAAATTTAGCATCGGTCCGGTGATTATTGCAAGGTTGGTGGTCCAACGGGCCAGTAGATTTTTGGCCATGAAAAATTATTGTATCAAAATAATGAAGCAGGGTTCTCTAAAAGATTGATCTTTTTGCCTTTTTTGCAAATGAAACCCATCAATTCTGTCCTAAATGTTCAAAACACAGCGAAAGATGTCTAAATTGTATTGAGTAATGGAGGCCGCCATTTTTTCTTGGATATTTTCCGTACCGCACCGTACACTTACGAAATTAAACCATTGTTTATTATTTAGCTATGATTTTGTGATTATTGAGTTAAGTAAATATTTTGTGTGAAAGTGATTTGTTTGAAGCAAATTGCATTGTTCATGTTCAATTCTAGTCAATTTTGTCTAAACATTTGGTCCTTTAGATTTTTCAAAGCTATCAACATATGGCCCAGAATACAAGAAGTATTATGCTTCTTTCAAAATTATCAAGGGAAGCATGATAAAGTTTTTTCGTTTACCAATCAATTTATTACCTATCTATGTATTTGTTCCGGCTAAAAATCAACAGGTCCGGGCAGTAAGATTTGAAATTTTACTGGCCCGAATGTCCTGTGCTTTTAAAAGTTTTTCGTGAAGACTGAAACCCTCTAGTAAGCCTGCTTATATTTATAGGGAGTGCATCTGATTGTAATCTAGGTATTGCTGGTGCAATCCTCACGCAAGACGAAATTTCTCTATGACAATTGATCTCAGACATTTGAGGTTATTGGCCATCTTTCACATATTTTTTAATAAAGCTTGATTTTTTTTACCAGAGGTGTGTTACTTATAAGGCAGTAGAAAGAGACTTTTCTTATCATGAGTATATGTAAAACAAGCCTTAAAATGATTCAGATTGTATTAAAGTTAAAAGCCTAAATATGGTTGACATTATCTTGGATATTTTACAGTTCAAAGGATGGATTTGTTAAACAATAATCAAAATCAGAGTGATACACATTGTTAAATATTTTTTATTAAGATTTATTATAATATTTTCATTTTATTAAAGGCACTGATTATGGTGCAATAATTGGAAACAATGAGGATGATGGAGACAGTGGCGATGACTCTGATGATGATAAAAACTTGGATAAATACAAGAAGCTTCTTACTGACCTTAATTCTCAGGAAAACAAGAAGAAACATGATGTTGAAATGGAAATAAGCTGGGAACCAGGTAAAGTATTTTTACACTTTTATTCTGACAGCTTACAGCATATTTTTGGCAAAGCAATTATTAATTTTACAGCCATTTGTAAAGGCATTGCAGTCAATTTAGTTGATCGGATATCCTTAGACTACTTCTATTTGTTATGATACAATTGTATTGGGGGCCACCATGGCCAACTTTGATTTACTTCCCCCTCACCGTCCCAACAAGGACTTTGAATTATTTCATTTGAGGAAGCTATCAAGCAAGCTAAATACTGCTGGTCTCTGAATTATAACTGAGAGAGGCAACAGAAAGTCTCCATATAACCTGTTTAGTATGAAGTGTGAAATTCAGCCCAGACAAGCACGAAATGGTTTTTGTTTACCTCGTCCTCATGCCTTAATTGTTATATGCATTTATTTATTGTTCTACTTTTTAAAACAATTAATTTCTATATATAGAGGATATTGAATGAGTGTTAGTTCAATACTGAATTTATTGCACGAGTTGAATAAAATTATATTATGCGAGCATAATATTATTTCATTCAACGAGTGCAATAAATTAAGTAATGAACTTACACGAATTTAATATTCTATTTATCACATACCCAAAATAAAGACCGTTTAAAGTGAAATAAGAGTCATTTTTCATTGACGCGCCTATAGTATAACGCTCACATTTAGCGCGTCTTTACACTATGTTTGTATAACGCTAATGACGTCAAAATATATGCACGTCCGTGCAATACCATTTTTACGGAGTGGCAAAATAGGCACGGGTGTGTGATAAAAAGATGTGATAATATTTTCAAGAATGTTATAGGCTTTCTTATGAAAAGAAAAGAAATCAGGGGAAATGATTGCTTGAAATTCATTTTACCAATTTCAAGGGATAGTTCTTGACATTATTCTTGTTCAATTAAAAAGTAGAAAAATTACATCTTTATATTTCTCAAGTATTGTTGCTCAACTGATATATTTATAATATTTATTTAAAGGTTTAAAAGAAGCCACTGAAAAGATTGTTAAGAAAATGAAGCAGTCAAAGAACAGTACAGTTTGGGAAGATTATCTACAGAAGAAAAAAGAGAAAAAGAAGAGTAAAATTGAAGAAAGGCAAAAGAAAAATAGAAATAAAGAGGGCATATCAGAGAAGCAGGTAGATAAAAAAAATATATTGAGAACTTAGATAATCAAATTCAAATGATAAGTCATGTTCTCATTAATATTTAATTCTGATTTTTCTCAGAGTATGCACTGAACAATGAATGTCCTGAGATCTGAGATAAATCTCAGAAAAAGTTTTATAACCTCGTGGTCAGGCCTTAAGGTTATGAAACTTTTTTTCAGAGTCCTCTCTCAAATCTCAGTTGTTTTTTTTCACAGGTCAATATACATTCTGTGACAGTTACTGACCAGTCAATTACCTCAGATCTGGGTTTGAACATTGAGAATTTCTTTATAACCTTGGCCCTAGTTTAGGAATTCTGCCCATTTTGAACTGAAAAATGTTTGTCTAAATTGTCTATTCAGTAGAATGATTTCAAAACTGGTATTAACATGAAACTTAGAAAACTTATTTATCATTTTAAGGTTGTCAGACAAGGAACATTATTCGGAAAGAAATATTTTTGAGCTATGTGCCTCTTTAAAAGGCCTTTTTTAACTATTTTTTTGTCAAAATTGCAATTACAATGTTTCTAAAACTAACAAAGCTATCATCATATAACATGGAATGCTTGATTATCATGACAAGGAGCAGTTGTTTTACAATTGGCATTATTCTGAAAGCAATATTTTTAGGAGTAATGTTCCTGTTAGACCTAGAATATTCATGAAGATATTGTTATTAACAGACAAGCATTAACAACATATGGGGTGCTCATATTTCAACCAAACATTTCCAAAATAAATGTCATCATCCACTTTGTTATTATTATCCACTCTCTTGACTTACTTACACCAAGGTTTTGTGCACTTTGTGGCAAGAAGCTCTTGTATAGTCTTTGGCTGGTCAGGAAGGATATTGAAAAAACTTTAACAAAAATTATAAATAATTGTTGCAAATTTTATTCCTGGTTCAAATTATTTAACAAACAACTTAATATAAAAGATTCTTGATAAGTAATATTAATAAGGAAAATCATTATTGTTTTGTGAGGAGAAAACTGGAAACATGATTAAGCAAATTATCATGTAGAAATGTTATTTTGATCATGTTTAATTAGATTGGTGATAAATTAGTGTATGTTAAGTTAAAGTTTATATACAGTGATCAAACTTCCAATTGGTAATATTAAATAAAATTTCTTCATGGAAAAACTTTCATCAATTTAATAAATTTAACAAAGATTGGCTGAAAAATATCAATCGTTACAAACTATCTTTGAAAAGTTCTTCTGTAAAGACTATTACATATGGGATATACTTTTTATATTGTTATATATATTATATGTCCCCAAAATGTCTTTAACAGCCAATTAGAAAGTCTCAAACACATGTCAGCTCTTAGTTGCTATATACGCAACACTTATCCAAACTTTACAATATAAAACAAATCAAAAAGACAAACTACATGTACAAAACAAGCAATATACATGTTAAGAATTATATAAATAAGAAGTTTACGACAATTTGAAGATCAAATGATGCTCATGCACAAAATAAACTTTATTGAACTTCACTTCTAAAGCTGTTTGTTAGATCATTGCATTAAAGCTCAATGAATTGATAAAAGTATAAATTAATAGGTATAAAATATTATAACAGTTACTTGATATAAAAAAATTAAACATCTCCTATTAAATTAGAAATTCAAGAAAATATTTTTGCAGGCAATGTTTAATTGTCTATATGGTATATTTAAACTTCTGAGTATACCCTAAAATTTATTTCACAGGCAGTTTTATAAAAGGATCATTAAAGCATGACTGAACATTTTAGGTACTTTGTATCATTATAAAAAACTATGTATTATAGTTGTTAAATGTTTTTGTACCCTTTCCTCTTCTTTTATTATGCCCCCGCCATGTAATGGCCGAGGCATATAGTGTTACCCTGTTCCGTCATTCCGTCCTTCCGTCCTTCTGTCATTCCGTCATCATCAGTTTCCGTTCATTATCTTAAGAACGGTTGCACACATTCAACTCAAATTTGACATATGGATATGTCATGAGAAAATACAGGTCAAGTTCGAATTTGGTCATGGTTCGATGATTTTTGGCAGAGTTATGCCCCTTTTACTTTGAAAATAATATGAAATTTCAGTTTCCGTTCATTATCTCCCTAACGGTACAACACATTCAACTCAAACTTGACATATGGATATGTCATGAGAAAATACAGGTCAAGGTCGAATTTGGTCATGGTTCGATGATTTTTGGCAGAGTTATGCCCCTTTTACTTTGAAAATAATATGAAATTTTCAGTTTCCGTTCATTATCTCCCCAACGGTACAAACATATTCAACTCAAATTGACATATGGATATGTCATGAGAAAATACAGGTCAAGTTCGAATTCGGTCGTGGTTTTGATGATTTTTGGCAGAGTTATGCCCCTTTTACTTTGAAAAATAATATGAAATTTTCAGTTTCCGTTCATTATCTCCCCAAAGGTACAACACATTCAACTCAAACTTGACATATGGATGTGTCAAAGGAATGTGCAGAACAAGTTCAAATTTGGTCATGGTTCAATGATTTTTTGGCAGAGTTATGCCCCTTTCACTTTGAAAGTAATATGAAATTTTCAGTTTCCATTTATTATCTCCCCAATGGTACAAACACATTCAACTCAAATTTGACATATGGATATGTTTTTGGAATGCCCAGCCAAGTTAGAGTTTGTCTTGGTTCAATGATTTTTGGCAGAGTAATGCCCCTTTCACTTTGAAAATAATATGAAATTTACAGTTTCTGTTTCATTATCTACCCAACAGTGTTACCATATTCAACTTAAATTTGACATGTGTGTATGTCAAAGGGATGGGCAGGTCAAGTTGGAATTTGGTCATGTTTGATGATTTTTTGGCAGAGTTATGTCCTTTCACTTTGAAAATAATATAGATACATCTTAGGAATAAGCAGTTTAAGTTTGAATTTGGGTTGTAGTTCAATGATTTAAGACAAACTTATCTTTCCTGAATGTTGGAAAAATTTGAACTTTCACTTTCAGCTCTCTTACTTTTAGCCATTATTTTGGCTACAAATATGCAATATGCTATTTTTAAAAGGTTTAGACTGAATAATTTCAGTGCCTTGAACATTGTATGAAAATGGTTTCTTTTAACATTGAAAAGTTTTAAGGTCTTTGAACTTAAAATGAAAAAAATAATTAAAGCGCCATCTGAAATTTTGGCTGCTTGCGGGGGCATCCGTGGCATGATGACACATTTCTAGTATCAGAGGAGAGATAGACTTAAAATTCTTTCTGGCCATTCCATTTCTTTAAAATTCATGTGAATATTGGCATCACCATGCTATACTCCATTTCATTTTATATTGCATGTGTATACATGCATTAACAAAAGCTTGTCACATTCCATTTTATTTAAGTTCATGTGTATTGTCTCGTAGCAAGGGTAGCAAGTAGCCTTCAAACATGAAACCGTGCAGCATTGTTTCTTGATCTTATCTGCAGAGACATCATGTAGCATTGAAGTGCATCTTGAGGTCTATTTGCTTGTTCCATTAGTTGTCCAAGAAGATTCAGGTCAGTTTCTTTATGCCGGAGATTTTTGTTTGTGTCAATGATCCATATAAGATCATGCAGTGCTTGTTGTTGATCTTGGTGTTTCTGTAGCCGACTGTAAACTTTGTATTGTAAAACATGGAAGAAAGGGAGAGAATCCACTACTGCCCAGTTCATCCAGTAATCTTCTTCATCATTTCTATGATGTAGCAAATCGTCTTGTGTAGATCTGAACATTTCAAATTGTAGTTCAGGAGGAACACAGTTTATTTCACTTTGCAGGAATTGCACACAATGTGCTATATAGTGTTGAATAGAAGATTCATTTTGGTCATTGCATGTTTCTAAAAAATCAGGATTTAGCTTCGGTGGTCTATTATCATAGCAGCCACAGAGGGGAACAATAACATCATTATTGAATTCTTGTGCTATGTTTCTCAAAGTAATTTCAGTTCTTCCAAAATCTCCAGTGCAGTAAAACATTGAAGCCAGTTTTAATCTGTCGGCCACATCATTTGATTTCAAGCCTGTTGAGAACCAGGTTAAAGCCTGATGTGATATGGATCCATATTGACCAATACTTGATGATGCCAACATAGATCCCAAAGTAGTTAAGAATCTAGGTGCCAGAAATCTGCATGCTGACTGATCTAGTTTATTTCCTTCTTTATTGTACTTCATTAATCTTTGAATACAGATTGATAGAGATTCTGTGTTGTTCAAGATATGTGTTACAAATTCAGTCTTGCTTTTTGAAAAATTAAGATATAAACCAGCTGACACATATTTACTGATGTCAAGTTTAGATGGTGGGTAATGAATGACTTGAGGAATTATGTTCAATTTTATTTTCAGTCTTTGACCAACATCATCAATTTTAATACCAAGTAATCCAAGACCACCTCTTTGTACTAAAAGATTTATTGTTTGTAGAATATTGTATTTTTCATCAGCTGTAAATTGTCCTGCCATCAAGTTGTTTTCTTTTATTATAAAGTGAGGACATTCTTCCTTCTGTAAACAGTTATATAATTGTAATAAACAGATAGTTAAACACTGGATTAAATTACATTCTTTCCACATTTTCGATTCAATATTCTTTACACAATGCAAAATAACTGATTTACACATAAAACTAGACAAATTGTTTTCACCATTCAAATTGAGATATGACTTCACAATCATTTTCATTAAAACATAGCACCTTAACTGTGTAATGTTCAAATTAAACATCAAGCATCTTTCTGCTAGTGTTGTAGATATTCTCCATTCTATCTGTGGGTTCATACTAACTTTGCTGCCAACAGGAACAACGAAACAACTACTGCTAATAGCATATTGTTTAATTTCTTGTGTTGGCCAGCTATCTGATTCCTGGTGCTGTAACCAATTTAAAGCTGAACGGGGCCATGATACACAAGTTAAAGCTGGAACATAGTCTCTTGCATAAAATCCATCTTCCGCTTGTGATGCTATAGATGGCCCATGTTGTTGATTTCCCTCCGGTATCCCATTCTCCAATAAATCATTTGTTAGAAGTACTCGTCCATTTATATCTTTGATATGATATTTGTCTCTTACATCAGTTGCTGGTATAGGTACATCAAATTCTAACTGTTGTAGGGAACAGTATCCAGGGGTTGTATTGTTATCCTGTATCATCAGAAGGTTAAGTTTACCTTGTTTCCAGTCAGCCCAATCTTGTATCACATTGACATCATTAAAACAGAATAACATATCAACATCAGACTGAAGTCCTAATGTTGTTGAACCTTCACTCTGACTTCCTGGGTAAAATATTGTATCATTTCTATCATTTAAGCTATATTGGATAGTATGCATTGTCTCCATCAACATGAATATCTTTCTTCTTTTCATCACCATTGTCTCATTAACACCAATGTCATCTAAGACTTCTGACAGTCTCATAGATATGTTATGAGAATAATCGTTTATGTGATACATGCTGAAATAGATAATACAAGAGATAAACTGAGATTGAAAATTAATGATACAACTATACATGTATAGTCTAAGTTTGTGACATTTACAAATTACTGAACTCTAATTTTTATAGTGCTTACATGTGTAACTGGAATATTTGTGTCAAAATACAAACTAGGATGACAATCAATATAAACATCAGGAATTTTAATGTACCAAAATGTAGACATGCATTAGAATAACTTATGATATGATATGAAAAAGGTTATGAATAATGGCAGGTACATTTATTTGGAAACGTTTTAAAGGGATATTCAGGCAAAATAATGACAAAAATATTAAAATGATCTTATGTACTCAAATCACGCTAAAATGACTTTTCATGAAGTTTCAGCATGAATTTCTGTTTAAATTCTATATACTTTGGGTTTGAAGCGTAAATATATCAATATATTTTGAACAAAATTTAGACGCCAATAGAATCACCAAATAGTTTTAAAACAAGTCAGGTGACTTGAACAGACCCTTGAAGTTACAATAACAGATAATGTGGATATTGTATGATTGAAACAAGCCTAAGTCATTCATTTGACATTTTCTTAAACGTTTCTAGAGTTCACTTTGACAACTATTGTGAAATGCAAACGCTCTAACCTGACCCAAGCGGGTCAAGTTAGGGAACCACCATTTTATTCTTTAATTGGAGAAAAGTTTTGTTCCTTTGACTGTCTAATATATTTATTTTAAGGGCATTTACAGTATAATGAATGAAAAATTCAAAACTAAGAAATGAAAATTTTGCCTGTGTCTCCCTTAAGTTGGTAGTGAAAATTATAGAAATGTATCATAGGATTATTTTAATTAAATTATTGCTTGAAACAAATTTTGGCAAATTTCTAAATAATTCAGTATGAAGATTTTAATATTATTAATAACAATAATAATAATATTATTATTCTACTCTAGAATAAACAATTAACTGCTACATAGGTAAACTCAGATTATCTATCTGGTACTTGCCAACAACATTGATGTATAAATACTTTCGTGGTTTGTTGTTATGTCAACATAACTATTCATTGTATTGAAGACCAATTCACTTGAAGACAGAAATTAATATTTAGCAAAATTATAAAATGTTAATACTTTTAATATAAATTTTGTTACCTGCTACTTGGTAGTAGAATCAGGATAAGCTATGAAAATATTATTTGTTGCTGTAATGACGACATATATATAAATAAATGTAACATTATACTTTTTTTTATTACAAATGGAAATCCCCTTGGAATGTTTAAAACTTCCTGTTTTGGTTTCAACAATTTTGTGATAGTATGGGAGGCAACTCAGTGTATATCAATTGTATATCATTTTAACATTGTTGTGTCCCATTTTGAATTTTTGCTGTTGCTTGGTAGAAACTTATTATAATGTTTATAAAATGCGAATGAAGAAACCACTTTGATTTTATTGTTAAAAGATTTTAAAATCTTAAATTTGAAGTGGGGTTGTTTACACATAGAAAAGCTTGAAGTATTGAACTTATTTTATTTTTACAGGAATCAGTAGGTTTAGGGGAACAAGCATTCAGTGACGATGATTTACCAGTTGATGCAGATATGGCTTCATTTATGGCAGAAGAAACATCTTCAATTAAAAAGAAAAAGAAAAGTATGCTTTTAAAAATTCTATTTTTGTGTGTGCTTAAACTTGAAAGGCTTTATTAGTATGAATAACCTTGTGACTAGGTACTACCATATGTATATTTTAGTTTTGAAGAAAGTTTTAGTTTTTAGAAAATTAAAAAAGACGAAATTATATATTTCGTTTCCAAATCAAGAATTAAAATGTCTTAAATGATGAACAAATTGATACTCCTTGCTTCAAGTATTATTATTGCATTGTAATGTTAGAGTTCCTATATTACCTAATATACAACCAAGTCTGTAATACTTATCCTTTGTATATTTTTATCCCCTGTCTTTTCGATGAGAAAAGGGGGATAAAGAAATAGGCTTTGTCTGTCTGCCCGCACTACTGATAGGGATAGGGGCTATCTAACTGTAAACAGAACAAAAGAGAACAAATAGAGTTATTCCGACACAAAAGAGGAAGGGGCCAATGGCTCTCTATTAAGCAATGGAAAATAACAATAGAAATGGCCCTTTATCTCAGTTCGGTGCACATCTGTCCGTCCATAGAAACTCAAGTGACAGAATGGAGTGAATATCAATGTTCAATCCGTACAGACTTGTACTTGTGGGGAAGAAGGTTGCTTATTTGGTATAAATTCATTGCTTATGGGGTTTTAGAGATCAAGAAGAAAAAAACCCATTATGTCAACTCAGAAAGAACATCCGTCTGTCTGTCCGTCACATTTTTTGTGTCAGGTCCATTTCTATGTCATTTAACAAAGGAATTTGAAATAACTTGGCACAAATGTTTGTAATACCTCCAATGTCAAGGTCACTCTTGGTGATTAAAGGTCAACATTGTCTATTGAGGGTGTATATCGTGTCCAGTCAATAACTTTCTTATCCATGAAGGGATTTTGAAAGTACTTAGCACAAATGTTTACAATAATGAGACAATGTGTCATGCGCCAAAACAATTACCTAGTCCACCAAGGTCAAGACCACAGTTGGAGGTCAAAGATTAACTATTCTGTTAAAGGGATTATTTTGTGTCCGGTCTATAACTTCTTTATAGATTAAGAGATGTCGAAATTATTTGGTACAAATGTTCACAATAATAAGATGATGTGTCTAGGCTAAAACTAGTTGCTTACATGTAAGGTCAATGTCACCGTTGGAGGTCAAAGATTAACACAGTCTTTTATAGGGTATATTTTGTTTCCAGTGCACAACTTTCTCATACATCAAGGGATTTTAAAAATACTTGGCATAAATGTTGGCAATAATAAGAGGATGTGTCAAGCACAACACCCCGACCCTTTTCTCCAAGGTCAAGGTCACACTTAGAGGTCAAAGATTTATATGATCTTTTATATGGTGTTTTTAGTTTGCAGTCCATAACTTTTTTATTTTTGAAGGGATTTTGAAATTACTTGGCAAAAATATGGGACCATGTGTTATTTGCAACAGCCAGACTCCTACTTTAAATGTCATGGTCATACTTGAGTGCCAAAGCTTAACATGGTCTGTTCTAGTGTATATTTTGTGTGCGGTATATAACTTTTTCATCAATCAAGGGATTTTAAAATAACTTATCATACATGTAAACAATATTAAGATGACATGTCATGCGCAACACCGGGTCCCCTATCTCAAAGGTCAAGGTCATACATGGAGGTCAAAGCCTAAAATAGGCTGTTACAGGGTATGATGCCAAGCCCATGCAAATAAAATTGATGGTCATTGGTGAATTGCCCACATACCTTGATTGATGACTGGGCACGAAATATATGCTGTAACAGACCATATCCTGTATTGATTTTTGTATTTGTCACATTTTGTGGCTTTGAAATAATGATAACAAATATGCAAATGTATTTCTGTTGACACACACAGTGACAGGAGTTATTTCATTATATTTCTTTAATGAATTTATTATCCCCCGCCGATGGAATCGGGAGGGGGATATAGTTTTGGCGTTGTCCATCCGTCCTTCTGTCCGTCCGCACTCACAGGAGAGTAATTATGTGGCTAGAGGGACAATAGGTAACTGTCCTTTCTCTTTGATGTCATTCATTCCGTAATGCTTTTATGTGGCTATTTTCTTTTGTGTGGCTAAAAAGAACAATAGAGAGAACAATAGAGTAGCCACATAATTACTCTCCTGTTAGAACTTCCGTCCTTCAGCTCGTCCATCCGTCCATCCGAATTTCGTTTCCAGAGTAGTTCTCTGCAACTACTGGCTGGAATTCAACAAAACTTTATGGGAATCATCAATATCAAGAGGAGATGCGCATATCGTCAGCTTGTTCCGGTCAGACCCTTTAACTCAGAGTTATGGCCCTTGATTAACTATGTAGTATGCATATAGAGTAAAAATCGTTTCCGCACTACTTCTCTGCAACTACTGCCTAGAATTCAACGAAACTTTATGGGAACCTTCAATACCAAGAGGAGATGCCCATATCGTCGGCTTGTTCCGGTCAGACACTGAAACTCAGAGTTATGGCCCTTGATTAGTTATGCAGTATGCATATGGAGTAAAAATCGTTTCCGCTCTACTTCTCTGCAACTACAGGCTGGAATTCAATGAAACTTTATGGGAACCTTCAATACCAAGAGGAGATGCGCATATCGTCGGCTTGTTCCGGTCAGACACTTTAACTCAGAGTTATGGCCCTTGATTACTTATGCAGTATGCATATAAAGTAAAAATCGTTTCCGAGCTACTTCTCTGCAACTACTGGCTGGAATTCAACGAAACATTTATGGGAATCTTCAATTCCAAGAGGAGATGTGCATATCGTAGCCTTGTTCCGGTCAGACATTTTAACTCAGAGTTATGGCCCTTGATTAGTTATGCAGTATGCATATAGAGAAAAAATTGTTTCTGCGCTACTTCTCTGCAACTCATGGCCGGAATTTAATGAAACTTTATGGGAACCTTCAATATCAAGAGGAGATGCGCATATCGTTGCCTTGTTCAGGTCAGACACTTAAACTCAGAGTTATGGCCCTTGATTAGTTATGCAGTATGCATATAGAGCAAATATCGTTACCGCGCTACTTCTCTGCAACTACTGGCTGGAATTCAATGAAACTTTATTAGAACCTTCAATACCAACAGAAGATGCGCATATCATTGCCTTGTTGAGGTCAGACACTTTAACACAGAGTTATGGCCCTTGATTAGTTATGCAGTATCCATATAGAAAAATATTTGTTTCCTCACTTCTTCTCTGCAACTACTGGCTGGAATTCAATGAAACTTTATTGGAACCTTCAGTACCAAGAGGAATGCGCATATTGTCGCCTTGTTCGGGTCAGACATTTTAACTTAGAGTTATGACCCTTGATAACTTAGGCAGTATACAACCAGAGCAATAATCGTTTCTGTGTACTTCTCTGTAACTACTGGCTGGAATTTCAATGAAACCCTATGGGATACTAAGAGGAGATGTGCATATAGTCGCCTTGTTCTGGTCAGATACTTATAATTCAGATTTATGGCCCTTTATTAGTTATGTAGTATGCATACATCTCATTGGCATTTCCAGATATTACTATTTAACCCTTTACCACATATATACGCGAAACAACGCACTTTCGACCCCCCCCCTTTTTAGGCCTCAAATGGTGAAAAATGTCCTATTTGGGCCCCAAACATAAAGTTTTCGTTTTGAGAAATGTCCGCGTAAAAAATTGAGCACTTTTTCGGCGCCGCCCCCCATCCAAAAGATACATCAGCGGGGTTGGCAGAAGGGGGATGTGCCCCCTTCTGTTAGGGGGTTTGAAGGGGGGGAGTCCCCTCATCGCCAAGAAAATTTTTTGGACTTGTGAGAGGCTAAAAATGACCCCAGGTCATCATAATGTAACGTTTAACCAACGCTGAAAAGCCCTTTGACTCTATCTCAATCCCTTGAGCAGTTGCAGCACTTTGAAATAAAATTTTGATGGAAAAAATCGAGGCAAAATAGTGATTTTTGGGCAATTTTGAGATGTCCCCTCGTTGCCATGGTAACAGGAAATTTAAGACTGAGCATGTCGTTACAAAGGCAATGGTCCAGTCAACATTTGTGCCAAGTTTGATTAGTACTGAAGCATTTTTCATAGTTTCATAGCAGTTTGAACTTGTAACAGGAGGCTTTTCAGTGAAACAACCATTTTTCACAATATGCTCATGGGGGAAAGGGTTAACACAAAGTTATGGGCTCTGTTATTGCCCTGAATATTTATCAAGTTCAAAGAATATTACTGTTTATGCCATGATTAATATATAAATAAAGCCTTATGTCTTCAGTTGTTGTGTTATGTTAATAAACATTAGAGTACTCGGCGGGGATATAAATTCAACCAATTTGCTTGTTGTTACTGGCATGTGCAGAAATAGCATTGATCAAAATTTTGCACTGACAATCCAGATCGCATTACCTCAATCTTTTGAGATAGCACAACTTTGTGTTTCATGTAAAAATTCCCTGTGGCGGGGAACATTGGAACTCTTGTTACAAATTTTTGTATTCAGAGAAGAAGAAAAATAAAAATGAAGACAATAAGAGGAAGATTTCAGAGACTGTCAAGAAAAGGTTTTGTTTATAAGTCAAGTGCATTAAAATGATGTCACACCAATATTTAACATAAAGATACTTATTTGTAAGGCAGGTTTACAATTAACAGTATATGATACATTAAAATGAGATAAATATTGAAATGTTAGTTGCAATATATTGAAAAGTTTCTATCTATCAATGAGATTAATAAAATTTTGCAATAAGCTTGATACACAGATAAACAGATCTACTATATAACAGTGGCCATATCATTGGTTTATCACATTATTTATAAAAGAATCACAATGCAACCCTACTTGCATTGAATCAGAGGAGTAAACTGCTTAAGATATTTTATGTTGGGTTTTGAACTAGAAAGTAGAATAACTTTGTCAGATGTGAAAATTTAATTGAGTACACGTATATTTTTTATGTTGGTAGTCCTTTGTTAGGAAAGAGTCCCTTTCTAGTAAAGTTAGTCAAACATTTGATAATAATGTCAGACGTGAAAGAAATTGAAGTAATAATTTAGATTAGGATGTCCCTTTGTTACAGAAATATTCAACACCTTACACAATTCTAATTAATAAATTAACCCTTTACCTCATATAAACGCGAAACAACGCACTTTCGACCCCCCTCTTTTAGGCCTCAAATAGTGAAAAAATGTCCTATTTGGGCCCCAAAGACATGTTTTCGTTTAAGAAATAATGCTAAAAAAAGTGAGCACTTTTTTGGCGCCGCTCCCCATCCAAAAGATACATCAGGGGGTTGCCAGAAGGGGGATGTGCCCCCTTCTGTTTGGGGGGTTTGAAGGGGGCGGTAGTCCCCCATTCATCGCAAAAAAAAATTTTTGGACTTGTGAGAGGCTAAAAATGACCCTAGGTCGATCATAAAGTAACGTTTTTCAATGAAAACGGCCATTTTTCACAATATGCTCATGAGGGAAAGGGTTAATGGTAATTTTATTGATCAAAATCTTATTCTATGATAACTCTATGTTTAACAGGCAGAGTTATCATTATTGATGATGGATGAAGGAGATAACAAGAAGCATTTTAATCTACAAGATCTCATGCAAGAAGATGGTAAAAAGAAAAAGAAGAAATTGAAGGCTAAAAAATCCAAGCCAGAAGAGGATGACTTTCAGGTAAAGTATATGTAACTTCTCTTAATTATTTTATCAGTTTTCATTATAAACAGACATGGTTTAACTAATTTATTGACACTTTGGCAAGAATTTGTTGTAATTAATGCCCCCAAAATCTTGCCAAATTAAAGCTGACTTATGGTATTTATTTATTTAAAAAATTTCTCCCCCTGATACTAAACAAATTCTGACCAAAATTGGTAGAAATGTACTTAGGTATTATTAAATTGTACTGAATGAGGCAACAGTTTTTGTTGTTAAATAGAAAACAGACATTAAAGATTATACATAACGAAGAAGTATAGGCACCTCAATTGTCTTTTTAGCTCACCTGAGCTTGCTCAGGGTGAGCTTTTAGGATCGTTGAATGTCCGTCGTCCGTCGTACGTCCACAATTGCTTGTGAACACTCTAGCGGTCGCATTTTTGCCTCAATCATCATCAAACTTGGTCAGGATGCTTATCTAGTTGAAAGCTCGGATGTGTTCGAACATGGCTCATCTCGGATGAAAAACTAGGTCACAAGAGCTAAAAATAGAAAAACCTTGTGAACACTCTAGAGGTCACATTTTTGACCCAATCATCATCAAACTTGGTCAGGATGTTTGTGTAGGTGATACCTCGGATGAGTTCGAACATGGGTCATCTCGGATGAAAAAGTAGGTCACAGGAGCTAAAAATAGAAAAACCTTGTGAACACTCTAGTGGTCACATTTTTGAACCAATCTTCATCAAACTTGGTCAGATTGCTTGTCTAGTCAATTGCTTGGATGAGTTCGAACATAGGTCATCTCAGATGAAAAACTAGGTCACCGGAGCTATAAATAGAAAAACCTTGTTAACACTCTAGCGGTCACATTTTTGCATCAATCATCATCAAACTTGGTCAGGATGCTTATCTAGTTGATAGCTTAGATGAGTTCGAACATTGGTCATCTCGGATGAAAAAGTAGGTCACCGGAGCTAAAAATAGAAAAACCTTGTTAACACTCTAGCGGTCACATTTTTGCATCAATCATCATCAAACTTGGTCAAGATGCTTGTCTAGGTGATAGCTCGGATGAGTTCGAACATGGGTTATCTCTGATGAAAAAGTAGGTCACCGGAGCTAAAAATAGAAAAACCTTGTTAACACTCTAGTGGTCACAATTTTGACTCAATTGTCATCAAACTTGGTCAGGAAACTTGTCTAGGTCATTGCTGGGAATAAACGAACATGGGACATCTCGGATGAAAAACTAGGTCACAGGAGCTAAAATAGAAAAATCTTGTTAACACTCTAGTGGCTACTGTTGTGATCCAAATATTCTGTTAATTGGTCTGAAAGTTTGTTTTGATGATTTCTAAGTCAAGATTGAACATGGGTCATCGTGGATGAAAAATTAGGTCACACCGCCCTAATATGGAAAAACCTTGTTAACATTCTAGTGGTCACATTTTCGACTCAATTATCATCAGACTTGGTCAGGATGCTTGTCTAGGTAATTGCTTGGATGAGTTCGAAATCGCATGTGAAACTAGGTCACCGGAGCTAAAAATAGAAAAATCTTGTTAACACTCTAGTTGCTACTGTTTTGATCCAAGTATCCTGGAAATTGGTCTGAAAGTTTGTTTTGATGATTTCTAGGTCAAGTTTGAATATGTGTCACCTGGGTAAAAAACTAGGATGCACTGCTCAAATATGGATAATCCTTGTTAACACTGTAGTGGTCACATTTTTGACTCACCTGTCATGAGACTTGGTCAGAATGCTTGTCTAGGTAATTGTTTGGATGAGTTTGATGAGTCAGATGAGCGATCTAGGGCCATCATGGCCCTCTTGTTTGAAATTCAGAAACTTTTTTGTTACTGTAATTGAAGCAAATTTATATTAGTTCTTCTTAAGAATTTAACAATCTAAAATCTTTATTGATATATCTTTTCAGGTAAATGTAGCTGATCCACGATTTTCTGCCATGTATGATTCCCATTATTTCAACATAGACCCTTCTGCACCAGAATATCGCAAAACCCAAGGGACAGAGGCACTCGTTACAGAGAAAATTAAAAGAAGTGGGAAAAGAGATAAACACAAAATGACAGTGTCTGACAGGGAGGAGGAACAAGTGAAAAAACCAAAATTAATAAATAAACAAACTACAAATGAGGATAATTTAGCCTCTTTGATAAAATCGGTGAAAAGTAAAACAAAACATTTCCATAGCAACAAGTCAAAGAGATAGTAGATACAAGTTTGGTTATATTGTACATAAAGGACTAAATGTATAACCTACTTAACTGGTGTTGTTATTTTGGAATAAAATTTAAATTGCAGGGAACATAGGCTCATCCTTTTATCTTAAACAATAGGTGTGATACTAGAATGTTATGGAACTGACATCATATAACCTTTTATTATAGGCTATAATAAATGATAATAACTGAACATTTTTGTTGTTATAGAGATGAAGATAAAAGGCTCATACGGCTGTTTCTTTTTAGCTCACCTGTCACAAAGTGACAGGGTGAGCTTTTGTGATCGCTTTTCGTCCGGCGTCCGGCCGTCATCCGTCCATCGTCCGTGTGTAAACTTTTACTTTAAATGACATCTCCTCATAAACCACTAAGCCAATTTCATCCAAACTTCACAGGAATGTTCCTTTGGTGGTCACCTTTAAAAATTGTTCAAAGAATTTAATTCCATGCAGAACTCTGGTTGCCATGGCAACCAAAAGAAAAAACTTTAAATATCTTCTTTTAAAAAACCCAAAGAGCTAGAGCTTAAATATTTGGCATGAAACATCTTCTAGTGAGTGTCTACAAAGTTTGTTAAAAAAAAAGCCCTGGGGTCAAAATTGGCCCCGCCCCAGGGGGTCATTGATTTTCCCTATATGCATATAGTAAAAACCTAAAAAATCTTCTTTAAAAGAAAAAAAAGAGCTAGAGCTAAGATATTTAGCATGAAACATGTTCTAATGGGTGTCTACAAAGTTTGTTCAAATAAAAGCTCTGGGGTCAAAATTGGCCCCGTCCCGGGGGTCATTGATTTTCCTTATATGTGTATAACAAAAACTTAAAAAATCTTCTTTGAAAAAACCCAAATAGCCAGAGTTTAGATATTAAGCATGAAACATCTTCTAGTGAGTGTCTACCAAGTTTGTTCAAATAAAAGCCCTGGGGTCAAAATTGGCCCCGCCAAAGGGGGTCATTGATTTTCCCTATATGCATATAGTAAAAACTTAAAAAATCTTCTTTTAAAGAACCCAAAGAGCTAGAGTCAAAATTGGCCCGCCCTGGGGGTCATTGATTTTCCTTATATGTGTATGGCAAAAACTTAAAAATCTTCTTTGAAAAAACTCAAATAGCTAGAGTTTAGATATTCAGAATGAAACATCTTCTAGTAAGTGTCTCCAAAGTTTGTTCAAATAAAAGCCCTGGGGTTAAAACTGGCCCTGCCCCAGAGGTGTCATTGTTTTTAACTATATGTGTATAGTAAAAAAACTTAAAAAATCTTCTTTTAAAAAACCCAATGAGCTAGAGGTTAGATTTTAAGCAGGAAAAATCTTTTTTGTTGGTGTCTTACCAAGTTTGTCCAAATAAAAGCCCTTGGGTTTAAATTGGGCCCTGCAAAGGGGGGGGGGGGGAGGTAATTGTTTTTCATTATATGTGTGTAGTAAAAACTTAACATCATGAAACATCTTCTAATGGGTGTCTTCCAAGTTTGCTCAAATAAAAGCCCTGGGGTTTAAACTGGCCCCGCTCCGGGGGCCTATATACAGGTGAGCGACCTTAGGGCCATCATGGCCCTCTTGTTGTTTAACTTCTTTTCTTTTGGTTATAAAGGCATTTTCAAAACTATATACATCATCTTAATGATATTGCATTGAGTTGTAACATGTTTGAAAGTGGATCATATCAATGATGTAATCTTACTCAAACTTGGTTATAAACAAATGACAGAAAATATTGAAACGGGTAACTGTTAATTTGATTAAGAAATAAATGTCAAAATTGCCCCCACCTCCCCTCCTTTCTCGTGTCGAAAATTTGAAACCTATTATAATATTGAGTCTCACTGTCCCACTTAATTGAGTAAACTTACTAATACCTTGAAAATACTTTATTCATGTAACATAGACATTGAGATAGGTGGCCTTTCGAAATATCTATCTGATTGAAAATTGCACTTTTTATGTACTATATTAGATTGTGGCAAGTTTTTTAAATAATTGATAAGATTAAAATATATCTAAAATCGAACACAAAAACGAATCTTAGCCATTTTAATTTGATACACGCTTGTGATCATTTTTATTATAACTTGATCGGGTATATAAGTCAACGAACAACGAACTATATCATATTTTCATGTGTATAAATAAAAAAATTGGACTGTTAAGAAACCTCTTTAACCACTGCCTATAAGAATTGATATCATGCTTAACCTTTAAATAGTTTACATAAATTGCCCATTGTATGATACAGAAGAATGATCAACAATATTACACACGCACATAACTGTTCATGTACAAAAAAGTGTAGATAAAGAGGTACAGCTTAAGGATTCATAAACATGTCATTTCATCGGTAGTATATTGATAAGATATTGATAATAGATATTGATAACCTGTCTCAGCACACACCGTTAACTATCGTTTTGTAGTACGAAGTTTATATTACACATTGTTGAATATAATACTGAATTCGGAGTACAAAGCTGTCAAACCTTTATAAGACGATGAAATAGATGGCTAGATTAATTTAAATTCAACTTAAAAGCACTAAAAAGCATATCTTTTACATGATAATATACCATCAGAAAGGTTGTTTGGATGACTTCTAAGGTGATTTAAAATAAACGTCACATGGGGTCAAAAACAAGGTTACACATCCCAAGTACTGACAAAACATTGTTAACACCATAGAGGTTACTCTTCCAGACTCTTCCTGGAAAAAATAGTCTGAAGTTTGTCTCGATATTTTCTAGGTCTTGCTCGAAGATGGGTTGCGTTACTTGCACTCACAAACTAGGTCAGACAGCCCAAATATGGAAAAAGACGACTTGTTTATTCTTAGAGGTACCATTTTAGCCTTAATAACCTGAAAGGATAAGTAAAGCTCAAAGCAAGATATTACAAGTTAACTACAAGACATGAGACAGTAATAATGTACAGCAGGATAAATAAAATACAAGGCAAAACAAGCATGACTAGTCCTTTCCACAAACCCAGCTTTGGTAGTGTTAAACTTAAAACAAGTTCTGAAATGTCTTTTGCATAATAATTTATTGTCACAATTTTACAATATACCGTGAGGAGAAGTTACGCTAGTACCAGCTTAATAGATTAAAGTATTATTACGCTGTCATAGAGTATGATTCTATAGAAAATGCTGATCATACACTTAAGGAATGTGGCGGTGTAAGAATCAAGTGCTACTAAACATCACCTCAGGTAAGTGTTTACATATCCATATAACATTTATCAGTTATTAACACACCTGAGCTTCAATGAAAATACTTGAAAGATGACATAATACAGCTATGCCATGACTTTTAAAATTGAGGTTTACCTGGTATTTTTCTATGGTCATGTAAGTCTTTAATGTTATTTGTTGTTAGAATGCGATGAAAATCTTTTTAATGATAATGCTGTTCTCAGAAATTGTCCAGGGACTGTATTCTTCATTTTGTTGTTTTGATTATATATATCTGCAACCCAATTACAGATCTGTTAGACATGGAAAGTGCATTCAACTGTTCAATTGAAAGTGTCTGAAATAAAAATGAGATTTTCTTATATATTTTATGCGTATAGATTTATACCAGATGAAGAAACATTTGAAGAGAATGATGTGAGCAGTGCTTGTATGGAGATTCCATCCAATTATAAACCCCAGTTCTTCTTCAATGCAGCACTTTCACAGTCTAAGGTATATATCTCTGTCAGTGTACTGTGTCAGGATAATGTCCTATGTTTTGATAATAGATGTCTTGGTAAAGGTTAAATAAGGCAATCCGAGCAGTTATCTGGAACAGTGGTTACACTTTTGATTAACATTTGTGACTTTGACAGAAAAATAGGAAATTTGACATTTGCATTTAAACAGAGGGCTTGTGATGGTTCTTGTTGTTTTAAACTTTGTAATAAAGTATTTCTGTCTGGTACAATCCTCCAGATGCATGGTTCTCATGGTTTTAATGGACAATAGAACCGCAAAATAAAGCATGTTTACTTTATGTTCCATGACAATAGTCTCCCTGCTTAGCTCAACAAGGAGAGCATCTGATTTGTAATCCAGGGTTTTGCTAGATTGATCCTCGGGCAAGGTAAAAATTCTCTTTGACAATTCATCTCAGACTAATGTGTATTTGTCTTTCACTGCTAATTTAAAAATTATGTTAGAATGGTAGTTGGTCACTTGTGGGGAAATTGGTATTACTGATTAGACCGACCACTGTGAATGACCAAAAAATGTTGTTAACATTGGCATAAAAAAACAGACAAACACAAAACATGGTCATAATGGAAATTGGATGATATACTAGTTATAGACTAGATAAACTTTACCTTGCATTATGAATAGACTGTATTTGTTGCAGTCAGAAAGTTAAAAGAACTCCACCGAGGTTTTTTTGACATGAATAGGACACAGGAAATATTTTTTTTGAGGTGATGTTTCATTTAGTTTAGGTCTAGACCATCAACTTTTGTGCAAAATTACAGATCATCCGCTCACTCCGTTTTTTCCAGAATAATTTTCGTTAATTGTGAAAAATGGCCCAAAATTGAAAAGTGTTGCAATGCGTTTCACTCAAATCTGACTGAGAAGAGCAAGAAAATACGATTTTGAATGTCTTTTTTCCTGAACTATCTTTAACAATTCTTTCAAGTCCCACAGCTGATCTATGTTAGATTTTGTTTTGCTTTTTGACCTCAGTGGAGCTCCTTTAAATTTATATCTTATCCAATTTGAACAAACATTAATGTTATAAATTGGACAGAAAAAGAACCGTTTGATTTCTATTAACTGTTTTGTAATAGGTAGATTTAACATGGGACAAGACAGATCGTGAACGTGTGCAATTAACATCTCAGCAGTTTACCAATAATGCTAAAGAGGTTGAGGAAGAAGATCTCAAGGCTTATTTGGCTTCAAGCTCAGATGGATCCATTCTTGATGGAGAGTATTAGGTTATTATACATTGTTGAGTACAATACTGAAATGTGGATGTGTACACTATTGGAACATCACATGTTGCAAATGCTTTAAGTGCATTGGTTATATTTTGTAGGGTGTGAATAAAGTTGATGTCATGTTTGAATCATAATTGTAATAAAAAATTTCAAACAATTTTATCACTGAAATGAACCATTGTAAATACAGCAGCCTTTATTTTACACTTAATTGCTATGAAAAGGAATTGTTCAAAATTATGAATGTTAAAACAATTGGCCATCCCTCACATATTTTTTATAAAGTTTTATTTTTTTACCAGAGGCATGTCACTTTAAAGACACTAGAAACAAAACTTTATGAGTATATGTAAAACAAGCCTTAAATGATTCAGATAGTATTAAAGATAAAAGTCTAAATATGGTTGTCAGAGATAATTGATTTTCTTTGATATCTTTGTTTTATTAAAGGTGCTGATTATGGTGCAATAATTGGAAACAATGAGGATGATGGAGACAGTGGTGATGACTCTGATAATAAAAACTTGGATAAATACAAGAAGCTTCTTACTGACCTTAATTCTCAGGAAAACAAGAAGAAACATGATGTTGAAATGGAAATAAGCTGGGAACCAGGTAAAATATTTTTATACTTATACCTTTTAGTAAAGCCTTTTTATTTTGCCAGCTTATAGCATATTTTGGCAAGGCAATTCTTAACTTTACAGCCATTTGTAAAGGCATTGCATTCAATTTAGTTGATCGGATATCCTTAAACTACTTTCATTTATTATGTTTTAGTTGTATTGGGGGCCACCATGGCCAACTTTGATTTACTTGCCCCTCAACATTGTTGGTTCTAAGTCCCAACAAGGACTTTTAATTCTTGAAGTTATCAAGCTAGTTAAATCCTAGTAGTGTCTGATTTATAACTGAGAGAGGCAACAGATAGTCTCCATATGACCTGTTTAGTGTGAGTGTGACATACGACCCAAACTGGCACAAGAGGTTTCTGTTTACCTTGTCCTCATGCCTGGATTGAAATTTATAAATATATTTTTGTTCTACTTTTAAAACAGTAAATTCTTAATAATTATGCTATATTTTAAAGAGAAATGTGTTTTATTGAAATGCTAAAGGCTTTCTTATGACAAGCAAAAAATCGGGGGAATTAATTGCTTTGAAATTTATTTTCTCAGATATAAGAATAAATTTCAAGGGATAGAACTTGACATTTTTTGTACACAAGTGGAAATGTCCATCTTTATGTTTCTCCATTATTGTTGCACAACTGATATATTTATAATATTTATTTAAAGGTTTAAAAGAAGCCACTGAAAAGATTGTTAAGAAAAAGAAGCAGTCAAAGAACAGCACAGTTTGGGAAGATTATCTACAAAAGAAAAAAGAGAAAAAGAAAAGTAAAATTGAAGAAAGGCAAAAGAAAAATAGAAATATAGAGATCATATCAGAGAAGCAGGTAGATAAGAAATATATATTGGGACCTTATATAATCTTTAATGTTTTAAATCATTTTATTCAAATAGTTAATCATGTTCTCATTAATATTTAATTATGATTTTTCTCTAAGAATATACACAGAACAATGAAAGTCCTGAGATCTGAGGTAAATCTCAGAATTTTTTTTTTGATAATCTCGAGGTCAAGACCTATTAAGGTTATGGAACTCTTTTTCCGAGTCCTCTCTCAAATCTCGTTTTTTTCACAGGTCAATGTACATTCTGTGACAGTTACTGACTAGTCAATTACCTCAGATCTGAGTTTGAACTTGGAGAATTTCTTTATAATCTTGGCCCTAGTTTAGGACTTCTGTCCATTTTGAACAGAAAAATGTTTGTCTAAATTGTCGATTTCAAACCTATGAATGGTATCAACATGAAATTATCATTTCAATGTACAGTTGTCAGACAAGGGACATTATTCTGGAAGAAATGTTTTTGGAGTTGTGCCCTTTTTAACTTTTTTTTGCCAAAATTGCCTATCAAGTAGGATGTTTTCAAAAATATCAAAACAATCATCATGAAACATGGAACACTTGATTATCATGACAATGCACAGTAAATATACAGGTGTCTCTTTTATACTTAGAATATTCATGAAAATTTGTTATTAAGAAGCAAGCGTTAACACCACATGGGATGCTTAAACCAAACATTACAATATTGTCTTCTTATCCACTCTCTTGACTCGCTTTCACTGAGAAAAGTTTTATGCAATTTGTGGCAAGAAACTCTTGTTATAGTCTGTGACTGGTGAGGAAGGATATTAAAATACTTTCACAAAAATAATAAATAATTGTTGCAAATTTTATTCCTGAATCAAATTATTAAACAAACAGATTAATACAAAGGTTTTTGACAGTAATATTACTATGCTTGGTAATTAGTAAAAATATGTTAGTTGTAAGGAAAAACATTATTGTATAAAAGTTAAAGTTTATATATAATGATCAAACTTCCAACTGGTAATATTTAATTTCTTCATGGAAAAACTTTCATCAATTAAATAACTTTAACAAAAAATTGTATGAAAATATCAATCTACATATGTACTAGTTTTTCATAAGTTCTTCTGTAAAGACTATTACATATGGGATATACTTTTATATTGCCATATTATTTGTCCCTAAAATGTCTTTTACAGCAAATTAGAAAGCCTCAAAGACACGTCAACTATTAGTTTCTAAGTACCAAACATTTATCCAAAAAACAATATACAGGTCAAGTAATATAAAAATAAGAAGTTTAGGATAATTTAAAGAACAAATGATGCTCATGAACAAAATACACTTTATTAAACTTTAGATTTAAAGCAATTTGTTAGATCATTGCATAAAAGCTAAAATAATAGATAAAAGTATAAATGAATAGACAAAAAATATGATTTTACTCGACATCTTCTACTAAATTAGAAAAAAAAATTAAGAAAATGTTTTATACAGGCAATGTTTAATTGTGGTTACTGGTATATTGAAACTTCTGAGTATACCTCCAAATTTATTTCACAGGCAGTGTTGTACTAGCTTCGCTGATTTGTAAAAGGAGCATACAAGCATGATTGAACATTCTTGGTACATTGTCTGTCATAATACAAAATATATATTATACTAGTTTGATGTGTTTGTACTCTATCCCCTCTCTAACCTTTCTGACCATTCAGTTTCATTATAGTTCATATGAATATTGGCATAAGCACACTACACTCCATTTCATTTTAAAGCTCATGTGTATAAATGCTCTGGCAAAAGCATGTCACATTCCATATCATTAAAGTTCATGTGAATCTTCTGGTAGCAAGGGTAGCAAGTAGCCTGCAGACATGAAACCGTGCAGCATTGTTTCTTGATCTTATCTGCAGAGACATCATGTAGCATTGAAGTGCATCTTTAGGTCTATTTGCTTGTTCCATTAGTTGCCCAAGTAGATTGAGGTCAGTTTCTTTATGTCTGAGATTTTTGTTTGTGTCAATGATCCATATGAGATCATTAAGTGCTTGTTGTTGATCTTGGTGTTTCTGTAGCCGACTGTAAACTTTGTAATGTAAAAAATGGAAGAAAGGGAGAGAATCCACTACCGCCCAGTTCATCCAGTAGTCTTCTCCCTCATTTCTATGATGTAGCATATCGTCTTGTGTAGATCTGAACATTTCAAATTGTAGTTCAGGAGGAGCACAGTTTATTTCACTTTGCTGGAATTGCACACAATGTGCTATATATTGTTGAATAAAAGATTCATTTTGGTCATTGCATATTTCAAAAAAATCTGGATTTGGCTTTGGAAGATGATTTCTATAGCAGCTACAAAGAGGAACTGTAACATCATTATTGAATTGTTGCGCTATATTTCTCAAAGTAATTTCAGTTCTTCCAAAATCTCCAGTGCAGTAAAACATTGAAGCCAGTTTTAATCTGTCTGACACATCACTTGATTTCAAGCCTGTTGAGAACCAGGTTAAAGCCTGATGTGATATGGATCCAGATTGACCAATACTTGATGATGCCAACATAGATCCCAAAGTAGTGAACAGTTTAGGTGCCAGAAATCTACATGCTGTCTGTTCCAGTTTATTTCCTTCTTTACTGTACTTCATTAATCTTTGAATACAGATTGATAGAGATTCTGTGCAGTACAAGATATGTTTTTGAAATTCATTCTTGATTTTTGAAAAATTAAGATATAAATAAGTTGACACAACTTTACTGATTTCAAGTTTAGATGGTGGGTAATGAATGACTTGAGGAATTATGTTCAATTTTATTTTCAGTCTTTGACCAACATCATCAATTTCAATACCAAGTAATCCAAGACCACCTCTTTGTACTAAAAGATTTATTGTTTGTAGAAGTTTGTATTTTTCATCAGCTGTGAATTGTCCTGCCATCAAGTTGTTTTCTTTTATTATAAAATGTGGACATTCTTCCCTTTGTAAACAGTTATATAATTGTAATAAACAAATAGTTAAACACTGGATTAAATTGCATTCTCTCCACATTTTCGATTCAATATTCTTTACACAATGCAAAATAACTGATTTACACATAAAACTAGACAAATTGTTTTCACCATTCAAATGGAGATATGACTTCACAATCATTTTCATTAAAACATAGCACCTTAACTGTGTAATGTTTAAATTAAACATCAAGCATCTTTCTGCTAGTGTTGTAGATATTCTCCATTCAATCAGTGGGTTCATACTTACTTTGCTGCCAACAGGAACAACGTAACAACTACTGCTAATAGCATATTGCTTAATTTCTTGTGTTGGACAGCTATCTGACTCCTGGTGCTGTAACCAATCTAAAGTTGAACGGGGCCATGATACACAAGGTAAAGCTGGAACATAGTCAGTTGCACAAAATCCATCTTTCGCTTGTGATGTAATTGCTGGCCCATGTTGATCTCCTTCGGATATCGCATTCTCCCATAAATCATTTGTTAGAAGTTCTCTTCCATTTATATCTCTCATATGATATATTTTTCTTACATCAGTTACTGGTAGAGGCACATCAGATGCTAACTGTTGTAGAGAACAGTATCCAGGGGTTGTATTGTTATCCTGTATCATAAGTAGGTTACATTTACCTTGTTTCCAGTCAGCCCAGTCTTGTATCACATTGAAATTATTAAAACATTGTAAAACATCCATATCAGAGTGAAGTCCTAGTGTTGTTGAACCTTCAGTCGTACTTCCTGGGTAAAATATTGTTTCGTTTCTATCATTTAACCTGTTTCTGATGGTATTCATTGTCTCTGTCAACATGAATATCTTTCTTCTTTTCATCACCATTGTCTCATTAACACCAATGTCATCTAAGACTTCTGACAGTCTCATAGATATGTTATGAGAGTAATCGTTTATGTGATACATGCTGAAATAGATAATACAAGAGATACAGAGATTAAAAATTAATGAAACAACTATACATGTATAGTCTAAGTTTGTGACATTTACAAATTACTGAACTCTAATTTTATAGTGCTTACATGTGTAAACAGGATATTTGTGTCAAAAATACAAACTAGGATGACAATCAATTATAAACATCAGGAATTTTTAATGTACCAAAATGTAGACATGCATTAGAATAACTTATGATATGATATGAAAAGGTTATGAATAATGGCAGGCACAAAAAATTTTTATTTAGAAACGTTTTAAAGGGATATTCAGGCAAAATAATGACAAAAATATTAAAATGATCTTATAACTCAAATCACGCTAAAATGACTTTTCATGAAGTTTCAGCATGAATTTCTGTTTAAATTCTATATACTTTGGGTTTGAAGCGTAAATATATCAATATATTTTGAACAAAATTTAGACGCCAATAGAATCACCAAATAGTTTTAAAACAAGTAATGTGACTTGAACAATCCCTTGAAGTTACAATAATAGATAATGTGGATATTGTATGATTGAAACAAGCCTAAGTCATTCATTTGACATTTTCTTAAAGGTTTCTAGAGTTCACTTTGACAACTATTGTGAAATGCTAGCGCTCTTACCTGACCCACGCGGGTCAAGTAAGGGAACCACCATTTTATTCTTTATATGGAGAAAAGTTTTGTTCCTTTGACTGTCTAATATATTATTTTGAGGGCATTTACAGATTAATGAATGAAAATTTCAAAACTAAGAAATAAAAATTTTGCCTGTGTCTCCCTTAAGTATGTAGTGAAAATTATAAAAATGTATCATAGGACTATTTTAATTCAATTATTGCTTAAAACAAATTTTGGCAAATTTCTAAATATTTAATTTAATATTATTAATAATAATAATATAATAATAATAAATTATTATTCTACTCTAGAATTAACAATTAACTGCTAACGTAGGTAAAATCAGATATCTTTCTGGTAGCTTGCCAACAACATTGATGTAATAATACTTTCGTAGTTTGTTGTTATGTCTGATTACTTAATATCAACATAACTATTCATTGTTATTGAAAGACCAATTCACTTGAAAACAGAAATTAAATATTTAGCAAAAATTATAAAATGTTAATAACATTTTAAATATAAATTTTGTTACCTGCTACTTGGTAGTAGAATCAGGATAACCTATGAAAATATTATTTGTTGCTGTAATGACGACATATATATAAATAAATGTAACATTATACTTTCTTTATTATAAATGGAAATCCCCTTGGAATGTTTAAAACTTCCTGTTTTGGTTTCAACAATTTTGTTGCAGTAAGGGAGGCAACTCAGTGTATTTCAATTGTATATCATTTTAACATTGTTATGCCCCATTTTGTATTGGTAGAAAATAAAATGCGAATAAAGAAACCACTTTGACTTTATTGTTAAAAGATTTTAAAATATTAAATTTGAAGGAAGTGGGTTTGTTTACACATAGAAAAGCTTGAAACATTGAACTTATTTTTACAGGAATCAGTAGGTTTAGGAGAACAAGCATTTAGTGATGATGATTTACCAGTTGATGCAGACATGGCTTCATTCATGGCAGAAGAAACATCTTCAATTAAAAAGAAAAAGAAAAGTACGCTTTTAAAAATTCTATTTTTGTGTGTGCTTAAACTGAAGGCTTTAAATAAGTTGAATAACCTTGTGACTAGGTTACTACCATATGTATATTTTAGTTTTGAAGAAAGTTTTTAGTTTTAGAATTAAAAAAGACCCGAAATTATATATTTCATTTCCAAATCAATATTAAAATGTCTAAATGATAAACAAGAAATTGTAACCCCGCTTGCGTTCAAGTATTGCTATTTGCAATGTAATGTTAGAGTTCCTATATCACACTATAGACAACCAAGTCTGTAAAACTTATCCTTTGTAATATTTTTCCCCTGCCTTTTTGAATGAAAGAGAGAAAGAAAATAGACCCTCCGTCTGGTCTGCCCCTGCACTACTGATGGGATAGGGCTATCTCTAAACTGTAAACAGAACAAAGAAGAACAATAGATGTTATTCCGACACAAAAGAGGAAGGGGCGCATGGCTCTCTATTAATGCAAAAAAAATAACAATAGAAATACACCTTTATCTCAGTTTGGTGCATAATCTGTCCGTCTGTTAGAAACTAAAGTGAAATAATGGAGTGAATATCAATGTTCAATCTGTACAAGACTTGTACTTGTGGGGAAAGAAGTTGTTTATTTTGTATAAATTTCAATTGCTTATTGGGTTTTAGAGATCAAAAAGAAAAAAAACCCATTATGTCACTCAGAAAAAACATTCTGTCTTCTGTCTGTCAGCATTTTGTAAACAGGCCATTTCTATGTCATATTAACAAGGAATTTGAAATAACTTGGCCAAATGTTTGTAATACTTCCAAGATCAATGGTCACTCTTGGTGATTATAAGGTCAACATTGTCTATTGAGGGTGTATATCGTGTCGCAGTCAATAACTTTCTTTTATCCATGAAGGGATTTGAAAGTAACATTAGCACAATGTTTACAATCAATGAGACAATGTGTCAATGCACCCAAAACATTACCTAGTTCACCTAAGGTTAAGACCACAGTTTGGAGGTCAATAGATTAACTATTCTGATTACAGGGATTATTTTGTGTCCTGCCTATACTTTCTTTATATAAAAGATTAAAATATGTCTAAATTATTTGGTACCAACATGTTCACAATAATAAGATGATGTTGTCTAGGCTAAAACTAGTCGCTTACATCTAAGGTCAATGTCACCGTTGGAGGTCAAAGATTAACATTGTCTTTTATGGAGTATATTTTGTTTCCAGTGCACAACTTTCTCATACATCAAGGGATTTTAAAAATACTTGGCATAAATGTTGACAATAATAAGACGATGTGTCAAGCACAACACCCCGATCCTTTTCTCCAAGGTCAAGGCCACACACGCATATCGTCAGCTTGTTCCAGTCAGACCCTTTAACTTAGAGTTATGGCCCTTGATTAGTTATGTAATATGCATATAGAGTAAAAATCGTTTCCGCACTACTTCTTGCAACTACTGCCTAGAATTCAACGAAACTTTATGGGAATCTTCAATACCAAGAGGAGATGCGCATATCGTTGGCTTGTTCCGTTCAGACACTTTAACTCAAGAGTTATGGCCCTTGATTAGTTATGCAGTATGTATATAAAGTAAAAATTGTTTCCGCGCTACTTCTCTGCAACTACTGGCTGGAATTCAATGAAACTTTATGGGAATCTTTTATACCAAGAGGAGATGCGCATATCGTTGCCTTGTTCCGGTCAGACACTTTAACTCAGAGTTATGGCCCTTGATTAGTTATGCAGTATGCATATAGAAGAAAAATTGTTTCTCGCGCCACTTCTCTCTGCAAACTCAATGCTGGTATATTCAACGAAAACTTTATGGAAACCTTCAATATCCAAGAGAAGATGCGCATAGGTCGCCTTGTTCCGGTCAGACACTTTAAACTCAGAGTTTATGGCCCTTGATTAGTTTATGGCAGTATGCATATAGAGCAAATATCATTACCGCGCTAACTTCTCTTGCAAACTACTGAACTGGAATTCAATGAAACTTTATGAGAAACCTTCAATACCAAACAGAAGATGCGCATATCATTGCCTTGTTGAGGTCAGATACACTTTAACACAGAGTTTATGGCCCTTGATTAGTTATGACAGTATCCATATAGAAAATACTTGTTTTCCTCACTTCCTTCTCTGGCAATCTACTGGCTTGATTCAATGAAACTTTATTAGAAACCCTTCAATACCAAGAGGAGATGCGCATATTGTCGCCTTGTTTTGGGTCAGACATTTTAAACTTAGAGTTATGACACCTTGATAACTTAGGCAGTATACAACCAGAGCAATAATCGTTTCTGGTGCTACTTCATCTGTAACTACTGGCTGAATTCAAATGAAACTTTATGGATATCCTAAGAGGAGTAATGTGCATAAAGTGCCTTTGTTTCGGTCAGATACTTATAATTCAGATTTAATGGCCCTTTATTAAGTTATGTAGTATGCATACATCTCATGGGCATTTCCAGATATTACTATTTAACACAAAGTTATGGCTCTGTTATTGCCCTGAATATTTATCAAGTTCAAAGAATGTGACTGTTTATGCCATGATTAATATATAAATAAAGCCTTATGTCTTCAGTTGTTGTGTTAATAATAACCAGTACTCAGCGGGGGATATAAATTCAACGAATTTGCTTGTCGTTACTGGCATGTGCAGAAATAGCATTGATCAAAATTTTGCACTGGCAGTCCAGATCCATACCTCAATATTTTGAGATAGCACAACTTTGTGTTTCATGTAAAAATTCCCTGTGGCGGGGGACATTGGTAACTCTGTTACAAATTCTTGTATTTCAGAGAAGAAGAAAAATAAAAATGAAGACAATAAAGAGGAAGATTCAGAGACTGTCAAGAAAAAGGTTTGTTTATAAGTCAAGTGCATTTAAAATGATGTCACACCAATATTTAACATAAAGATACTTATTTGTAAGGCAAGGTTACAATTAACATATGATACATTAAAATGAGATAAATATTGAAATGTTAGTTGCAATATATTGAAAAGTTTCTATCTATCAATCAAATTTATAAAATTTTGCAATAAGCTTGATACACAGATAATAGATCTACTTATATAACAGTGGCCATATCATTGGTTTATCACATTATTTATAAAGAATCACATGCAAAAGTACTTGCATCGAATCAGAGGAGTAAACTGCTGTAGATATTTTATGTTGGGTTTTGAACTAGAAAGTAGAATAACTTTGTCAGATGTGAAAGTAATTGAAGTACACATATATTTATTTATGTTGGTACGTCCCTTTGTTAGGAAAGTAGTCAACACTTGACATTAATGCTAGATGTCATTATCAGAGGTGAAAGAAATTGAAGTAATCATTTAGATTAGGATGTCCCTTTGTAATAGAAATATTCAACACCTTACACAATTCTAATTTAAAAATTAATCATTTACCTCATATAAACGCGAAACAACGCACTTTCAATCCCCCTCTTTTAGACCTCGAATAGTGAAAAAATGTCCTATTTGGGCCCCAAAGACATGTATGTGCCCCCTACTGTTTGTGGGGTTTGAAGGGGGGACTTGTGAGAGGCTAAAAATGACCCTAGATTGATCATAAGGTAATGTGTAACCAACACTGAAAAGCCTTTGACTCTATCTTAATCCCTTGAGAAGTTGCATGCACTTTTGAAATAATTTTTGATGGAAAATCAGGCAAGATAGTTATTTTTTTGGGCAACTTTTGAGATGGCCCCTCATTGCCATGGTAACAGGAATTTAAGAATGAGCATGTCGTTACAAAAGGCCGATGCGTCCAGTAAACATTTATTCATGTTTGGCTACGTCCCTTCAGAATGAAACCTCAAAAATCCTGTAAATGAAAACACCCTGTCTACCAACACAGAAATATCAGTTGTATAGATGAAAGGAAGCAATCTCTTTCAGAAACATGCAGAAGTCCTAATAACACAGAATTATCTACTCCAGACAGAAGTGTGAGCCCCAGCGAAGAAAAAACATGAAGTACTCATTCTGGGAGATTTCAGTCACTAAAGGACTTATAAGAAAAAAAATGAGTACTAATCAGATAAATGTCACCATAAAATCAACCAGTGGTGCAACTGTTCAGGACCTCTAGACAAAAATTGAAGATGATAGATCACATCGAAAATTAACAGAAGAAACTGACCTAATCATCTTGCACTACAGGCATAAACAATATCTCCAATGCCAACTCTCCGCATACTATCTGTGAAGACTTCAAAGAAATAGTTAATTTACTACAGACAGACTGTATCTGCTGAAAAAATATTGCTGAAACAAATAGTCTAATAGAAGACTCAATGCAGGCATAAGACTGATCAAAAAATCCTTGCATCGAAAAACAATGCAGGCATAAGTTCCAGACAACAAGTAAGCAACTCTTCCAGAGACCATGTAAATTTTCGACACATGCCAACAGCAGACAGAAAAATGCTCGGAGAATTCCAAATCCTCATCCTAGGTTCGGAGTTTATCGTGGAGTATGGAATCCCTGGCCAACATGGATGGTTCCGCACCGTCATTAGAGAATGACCTAGATGAATGTTTGATAAACGTTACTGACCAAAATAAAAAAGTGAACAACACTCCAGGAACAATATCCGAGAACTCATCTTCATTAGAATGTGATGAAGGAGTTGATATACTTCCCTCTTTGAATGAAATAACATTTGATAAGAAAGGACTAAATTTTTTCCACTTAAACATTCACTATCTTTACCCCAAACTTTACGATATCAAATATTTAGTAGACAAATATCCTGACATTGATGTATTAGGACTTCAAGAAACTTTTTTAAAGTGATGTTTTTTTTCTGATTCAGAGTTAACTTTAAATAATTATCAACTCTTTAGGCGTGACAAGAAATCAAATGGTGGGGGAATTGTTTTATATGTGAAGTCTTCATTGCCATGTGAACTAAGAGTTGACCTACAGTCTGAGGAAATTGAGTCAATATGGGCTTGAAATGAAACTTGACAAGCAAAAGCCTTTATTGTTAGGATACATTTACAGGCCACCTTCATCATTAACTTCGTGGAATTATAAAATTGAGGAGGTCCTTGATAAAATATTTACTGAAGACAAAGAAGTAATTCTTTTTGGAGATCTTAACTACAATTTTGGTGCTTCAGGCTCAAATAATTCAACATGGAACAATATAATCAATACTTTTAATCTTTCTCAACTTATTAAACGACCTACTAGAGTTACACCAGCATCATCAACTATTATTGACCATATCTATAGTAACCAACCACAAAATATCTCATACACTGCAGTACCTGTACTTTCAATTAGTGATCATTTTCCAATAATTTTTACTAGACGAACAAATAAAAATGTTAAAAAGGGTCCAACGCATGATATAATCAAATACAGGTACTTAAAAAACTTTAATGCTGATACATTCTTAAATGATCTGTCAAAACAACCATGGTCCCTTATTGATATGTTTAATGATCCAGATGATGCTTTAGACACTTTTAACAAATTATTTTTAGAAACTCTTAACATACATGCTCCATACAAACAAAAAAGAGTTAAACATAAAAATCAAGCTGATTGGTTCAATGAAGATATAGCTAATGCAATACATAGTAGGGACTATGCAAAAAAGAAAAATAATGTTGATGACTTCAAGTACTGGAAGACACAAGTGAAAAAACTCATCCATATAGCAAAAACAGATTTTTTTAACCATGAGATAAATTCAAATAAGAAAAATCCTAAAAAACTTTGGAAAAACTTGAAAAGTCTATCAGGAAAAACAGATGGTCAACAGACATCCTATATAAATGATGAAAATGGTTTGCCAATAACTGATCAAAAGTTAACAGCAGAAACATTTAACACCTTTTTTGCAAATGTATTTAAAAAAGCTGAAAATATAACTGAGTTATCACATAAAATGAAAATTGCTCTTCAAGAATCTTTTAAATCTGAAAGCACAAATCAACCAAATAAATTTGAAATCCCCTATGTTGAACTAAGTTATGTAAAACAAAAACTGAACAGTCTCGATATTACGAAAGCAACAGGCTTAGATGGCATTAGTGCAAAATTTCTAAAAACGGCAGCAAGTGTCATAGATAAACCCCTTTGTACCATAATAAACTTAAGTATTAAAACTGGAAAATTTCCTACACAGTTAAAACAATCAAAGGTAACACCAATCTACAAGAAAGGCCTCAAGTCTGACAAAAACAACTATAGACCAATTTCAGTTCTCCCACTTATTTCAAAAATATTTGAAAAACATGTTTCTGACAACTTGAAGCTATTTTTAGAAACAAACAATTTCCTCTACACAGCTCAATCAGGCTTCAGGGCATACCATTCATGTGAAACAGCACTTACAAATTTAATTGATAATTGGATAAATGCACTTAATGATGGCAAAATTGTTGGAACTGTTTTTCTGGACTTATCTAAGGCCTTTGATTTAGTTAATCACAAAATTCTTATTGAAAAACTACCCTTCTATCATCTTTCCTCACACACTATTACTTGGATTACATCATATCTGTCAGACAGGTCACAAAAAGTAAATGTGTCTGGTGTTTTATCAGAATCTGCTGAAGTTGTCTCCGGAGTACCCCAGGGCTCAGTCCTAGGGCCCCTGCTATTCTTAATTTACATAAATGACATACATCTTCATATAAAAAAGTCAAATACTGATATGTTTGCAGATGACACTTCTCTAACTTCAACTGGAAATACTATAAGGGAAGTAGAAGATAATCTTCAATCAGATCTTGATAGTATAAGCACATGGTGTGTACAAAAATTCAATGATACTAAATGCACAAAAAACTAAAGCTATGAATTTCTCAATAAAGCATTCAAAATCTGAGCATTCTTCAACACCTTCTCTTAACCTTCACAATCAAGAAATAGAATTTACAGACAATGAAAAAGTACTAGGAGTCTATGTTGACAAAAATCTAAAATGGAAAACACACATTCAAAAAATTATTAAAAATGCAATTCACAGCTCTATTTGCTTCTTAGAATTAAACAATATCTTGATCTTCATGCTAGAAAACTTTTCTTCAATGCATATATACTGCCACATTTGGACTACTGCTGCACTATTTGGGGAAACTGCAGCAGTGATTTACTCTCACAAATATCAAATTTCAAAAAAGAGCTGCTAGAATAATTTTGGACAAAAATTTTGATGCCCCATCAAATGAACTATTTAAAGAACTAAATTGGAAGTCCTTTTGACCAAAGAATCAGATACAAAAAGGCAATTCTAATGTATAAGTCAATAAATGAACCATCCTTTCCTAAGTATATGAAAAATAAATTTCAAACAGTAAATGACAGACACAACTTTAATTTGAGATCTGTCCAAAATGAAAAACTAATTGTACCTAAACCAAAAACAGAGTGTTTTAGGAAAACACTTAATTACTCTGGGCCTACAATATGGAATGACATTCCGATACATGTTAGAAATTCTGAAACTTTGAAAAAATTTCAAGCCAACTATATTCATTGGCAATTTTCCATTTAAATTATATATGTCATTTTTCCATTTTTATTGTGTACATAGTTTTCTAAATATGATACCAGGATGACTAACTGTGTTGTTTTTTAACATTAGTTGTATTTTTCAATATTGAAGTTTTGAAAATGCCACAAAGTGTAAAAAAAAAAAAAAATTAACAGTTTATTTCTTAAATGATGTTTTGTAAATGTTGACTATATAATGTTGTATATAATTTATGTCACATTGTATTTATATGTTGTTATGTTACATTGTATGTATATGCTGAGGCCCACATGGAAGATCGGGAAACCGAATGTGCTAGCCTCATTAAATAAAGTCGTTACTTACTTACTTACTTACTTACTATTTGTGCCAAGTTTGATTAGTATTGAAGCATTTTTCATAGTTTCATAGCAGTTTGAACTTGTAACAGGAGACTGTTCAATGAAAACGGCCATTTTTCACAATATGCTCATGAGGGAAAGGGTTAATGGTTATTTTATTGATCAAAATCTTATTCTATGATAACTCTATGTTTAACAGGCAGAGTTATCATTATTGATGATGGATGAAGGAGATAACAAGAAGCATTTTAATCTACAAGATCTCATGCAAGAAGATGGTAAAAAGAAAAAGAAGAAATTGAAGGCTAAAAAATCCAAGCCAGAAGAGGATGACTTTCAGGTAAAGTACATGTAACTTCTCTTAATTATTATATCAGTTTTCATTATAAACAGACATGGTGTAACTAATTTATTGACACTTTGGCAAGAATTTGTTGTAATTAATGCCCCCAAAATCTTGCCAAATTAAAGCTGACTTATGGTATTTATTTATTTAGAGAATTTCTCCCCCTGATACTAAACAAATTCTGACCAAAATTGGTAGAAATGTACTTAGGTATTATTAAATTGTACTGAATGAGGAAACAGTTTTTGTTGTGTCGCCTCTACGGAGTAGTGGCGACATATAGGGATCACTTCTCCGTCGTCTGTCTGTCCGTCTGTCTGTCCGTCCGTCACAAAACTTGTCCGGACTACCCCTCATAAACTACTGGTGCAATTTCATCCAAACTTTACAGGAATGATCAGTATCAAGTCTAGTTGTGCATATTGTCAGCATTTTCCGGTTCAATGATTTTTGTCAGAGTTATGGCCCTTTAATAATTTTTATTTTTAAAGTTTGTCCGGACTAGTTCTCTTATACCACTTATGCAATTTCAATGAAACTTTACAGGATTGATCTGTAGCTCAAGTCCTTGCGCATATTGCACGGGTTTTCCGGTTGAATGATTTTTGGCTGAGTTATGGCCCTTTGATAAAAAGGTGTTTTTTTCTGTGTGTTGCCAGATATGCAAAAGCTTGTCCGGACTACTCCTCATAAGCTACTGGTGCAATTTTATCCAAACTTTACATGATTGATCAGTACCAAGTCTAGTTGTGCACTGTCCGTCTGTCTGTCCGTCTGTCCCAAAATTTGTCCCAACATGAAATTGGCCATTATGAGGCGACACATGTGATTACTGATCGTTCTTGTTGTTAAATAGAAACCAGGCATTAAAGATTATACATAACGAAGAAGTATAGGCACCTCAATTGTCTTTTTTGAAATTCAGAAACTTTTTTGTTACTGTAATTGAAGCAAATTTATATTAGTTCTTCTTAAGAATTTAACAACCTAAAATCTGCACTTATATATCTTTACAGGTGAATGTAGCTGATCCACGATTTTCTGCCATGTATGATTCCCATTATTTCAACATAGACCCTTCTGCACCAGAATATCGCAAAACTCAAGGGACAGAGGCACTCATTACAGAGAAAATTAAAAGAAGTGGGAAAAGAGATAAACATAAAATGACAGTGTCCGACAGGGAGGAGGAGCAAGTGAAGAAACCAAAATTAATAAATAAACAAACTACAAATGAGGATAATTTAGCCTCTTTGATAAAATCGGTGAAAAGTAAAACAAAACATTTCCATAGCAATAAGTCAAAGAGATAGTAGATACAAGTTTTGTTATATTGTACATAAAGGACTAAATGTATAACATACTTAACTGGTATTGTTATTTTGGAATGAAATTTAAATTGCAGGGGACATGGACTCATCAATAGGTGTGATACTAGAATGTTATTGAACTGACATCATATAACCTTTTATTATAGGCTAAAATAAATGATGATAACTGAACATTTTTGTTGTTATAGAGATGAAGATAAAAGGCTCATACGGCTGTTTCTTTTTGCTTAACTTCTTTTCCTTTGGTTTGTAATTTTATTTTTCAAAACGATATACATCATCTTAATGATATTGCATTGAGTTGTAACATGTTTGAAAGTGGATCATATCAGAGATGTAATCTTTCTCAAACTTGGTTATAAAACAAATGACAGAAAATATTGAAACGGGTAACTGTTAATTTGATTAAAATTACAAGAAAAAATATTTTGTTGTTAAGTTGTTAACAATTTTAATTGTCGCCAGTGATCAAGATATTATTCAGTTTTATGAACTGATAGTATTATTGATGAAGAATTTATTAAAACAAAATACAACATACATTTCGTTGATGCTTTAATACGCATCTTAATGTACAATAATAAGAAATGGAAATATTTTTTGCATAATAATTTGGTATCTTTTTTACTTTTACATAAAGTATGTTTCAAATATTTAAACAGCATAAAGTTAAATCAGCATCAAAGACGACAAAATATACATATTAGTTTACTTTTTGCATTACACCAAATCTAAGCGTTATAATATATTTAAAAACATGATGAAACTGTTTATTGTTATTCACTGTTAAAACTCCTTAACTGCCTCCCTGCAAGAAATGTCAAAATTGCCCCCCTCCTCCCGTCCTTTCTCGTGTCGAAAATTTGATACCTATTATAATATTGAGTCTCACTGTCACACTTACTAATACCTTGAAAATACTTCATTCATGTAACATAGACATTGAGATAGGTGGCCTTTCGAAATATCTGTCTGATTGAAAATTGCACTTTTTATGTACTATATTAGATTGTGGCAAGTTTTTTAAATAATTGATAAGATTAAAAGTATATCTAAAATCGAACACAATCTTAGCCATTTTAATTTGATACACGCTTATGATCATTTTTAGCTCGACTATTCAATAAGAATAAGTAGAGCTATTGCAGTCACCCGAGCGTCGGCGTCGGCGTCGGCGTCGGCGTAACCACTTATGTTAAAGTTTTTGTAATAGTTCAAATATTTTCAAAGTCCATTGACATATGGCTTTGAAACTTTGCACACTTGTTCACCATCATGACCCCAACCTGTAGACAGGAGGAGGTAACTCTATCAAGTATTTTGACAGAATTATGCCCCTTTTTCGACTTAGAATTTACGTTAAAGTTTTTGTAATAGTTCAAATATTTTCAAAGTCCATTGACATATGGCTTTGAAACTTTGCACACTTGTTCACCATCATGACCCCAACCTGTAGACAGGAGGAGGTAACTCTATCAAGCATTTTGACAGAATTATGCCCCTTTTTCGACTTAGAATTTCCGTTAAAGTTTTTGTAATAGTTCAAATATTTTCAAAGTCCATAGACATATGGCTTTGAAACTTTGCACACTTGTTCAACATCATGACCACAACCTGTAGACAGCAGGAGGTAACTCTATTAAGCATTTTGACAGAATTATGCCCCTTTTTCGACTTAGAATTTACGTTAAAGTTTTTGTAATAGTTCAAATATTTTCAAAGTCCATTGACATATGGCTTTGAAACTTTGCACACTTGTTCAACATCATGACCCCAACCTGTAAACAGGAGGAGGTAACTCTATCAAGCATTTTGACAGAATTATGCCCCTTTTTCGACTTAGAATTTACGTTAAAGTTTTTGTAATAGTTCAAATATTTTCAAAGTCCATTGACATATGGCTTTGAAACTTTGCACACTTGTTCACCATCATGACCCCAACCTGTAAACAGGAGGAGGTAACTGTATCAGGCATTTTTTTTACTATCAAGCACTAAGAATAGTCGAGCATGCTGTCCTACCGACAGCTCTTTTTATTATTACTTGATCGGGTATATAAGTCAACGAACAAGGAACTATATCATATTATCATGTGTATAAATAAAAAAATTTGGACTGTTAAGAAACCTCTTTAACCGCTGCCTATAAGAATTGATATCATGCTTAACCTTTAAATAGTTTACAATAATTGCCCATTGTATGATGCAGAACAATGATCAACAATATTACACACGCACATAACTGTTCAAAAAAGTGTAGATAAAGAGATACAGCTTAATGATTCATAAACATGTATTTTTATGATTTTGGGGGGTGTAAACGGGGATCAAATTTTAATTTCTTTTCCTTTTAAAAAATATTTTTAAGAAAAATGATTCCCCATTTTAAAACCACCCTGCTATCGTTTTTATTTAAAAAATTTTATATTAAACTTTGTTGAATATAAAATGAACCCCTGAGTACAAAGGGGGTTAAAACCTTTTGTAAGACGTTTGAATAAAATGGCTAGTTTAAAATTTAAAATTTCAATTTAAAAGCACAAAAAAGCATTTCTTTTTACATGAAAATTATACCCCCCCGGGGAAAGGGGTTGGGTTTGGGGAGGACTTTTTAAAGGGTTTGATTTTAAAAAAACGTAAAATGGGGTCAAAAAAAAGGGTTACACCCCCCAAATTTTTTTAAACCCCCAATTTTTAAACCATAGGTTACTTTTTCCCGGGACTTTTTCCGGGGGAAAATTTTTTTTTTTGAATTTTTCTCGATTTTTTTCTGGGGTTTTGGGCTCTAAGGGGGTTGGGCCTTTACTTCCCATTTCACAAATTGGGGTCGACCCCCCAAAATTAGGAAAAAAGGGAGACTTTTTTTATTTTTTAAAGGAAACCTTTTTTGGGGCCTTAATAACGGGAAAGGAAAAGGGAAAGTTTCAAAGAAAGATTTTTTACAAGTTAATCCAAGAAAATAAAAGGAAATATTTTTCCAGCAGGAAAAAAAAAAATAAAAAGGCAAAAAAAGCTGAAAACCCTTTTCCCAAACCCCGGGTTTGGGGTTTTTTAAAATTTTAAAACAAGTCTAAATTTTTTTGTAAAAAATTTTATTCCCCTAAATTTTACAATATACGGGGAAAACCCTAGGTAGAAACCAGTTTTTTTTGGGTTAAATTATTTTTAAACGCTGTCATAGGGGTTTTTTTTCCTATAAAAAAATGCTATCATACATTTAAAGGGAATTTGTGGGGGGTTAAAAACAATTTTGCTATTTAAACCCCACCTGGGGAAAGTTTTAAACTTTTCCCATAAAACATTTTTTTTCATTTTTAACACACCTGGCCTCAAGGGAAAACTTTAAAAACCCCAAATCCCAAAAGGGATTTTTTTTAAAAATTTTGGGGTTTTTGGGGTTTTTTTTTTTGGGTCAGGGGAAATTTTTTTAAAAAGGGATAAATTTGTTGGGAATGGGGTTTAAAAAATTTTTTTAATGAAAATTTTGCTTTTTACCCCAAAATTTTCCGGGACCGGGTATTTTTTTTTTGGGTTTTTTGTTTTTATATTTTCCTCCCCCCCTTTTTAAAGATCTGTTAGACAGGGGAAAAGGGCTTTAACGGGGTTGGCAATTAAAAGGTGCTGAATAAAAAGGGGAGTTTTTCTTAATATTTTAATGCTTTAAGTTTTTATACCACATGAAAAAAACATTTGAAAAAAATTTTAAATGTGGGGTGCTTTTTTTGGGAGTTTTCCTTTCCAATTATAAACCCCAGTTTTTTCCCAATGCCCCTTTTCCGTTTTAAGGTATGTATCTCGGGTCAGTTTTACTGTGTCAGGATAATTTTTAGAAATTTTTTTGGGTTTTTGGAAAACCCAACCTTACATAAATTGGGAAAACCAATTATCATCACAAAAAATTGTATTTTTACATACAAATTTGTACAAAAGGGGTAAGTAATCAGTGGTTAATTCTTCTTCAAAAAACATTTTTTAAAACTTAACATGTTTTGTTTTTTATAAAGATGTCTTGGTAAAAATTTTTAAAAAGGGGAAACCCGGGATTTTCTGGAAAAATTTGGGTTTCAACCCTTTTTAAATTAAAATTTTTGGGCTTTGACAGAAAAAAAGGAAATTTTTTCTTGGGGTTGGGGAATTTAAAAAGAGGGGTTTTTGATGGTTTTTTGGTTTTTTTTTAAAATTGTAATAAAATATTTTTGTTTGGTAAATTTTCCCTTTAGGGTGGGATTTCTTTTTATGGTTTTTTTAAAAAGGGCAATTTGAACGGGAAAATTTTTAAAATGTTTACTTTTTTTTTTTTCCCTTTACAAAAAGTCTCTTGGGTTAGACAACAAAGGGGAGCATTTTTGAATTTTTTAATCCAGGATTTTTTCTAGAATTTTTTCCGGGAAGGGTTTTAAAAATTTTTCCCTTTTAAAATTTATTTTTCAGACTAAAAGGGGTTATTTGGGGCTTTTCCCCCGCTAAATTTTTAAAAATTAAAGTTTTGAATGGTGTTGGGCCCCTTTTGGGGAAAGGTAATACTTTATTTTGGGCCCACCAAATGTTAATTTAAACCAAAAAAGGGGGTTAACTTTGGCCCCCAAAAAAAGGGGAAAAAAAAAAATGGTTTTATAATGGAAAATTGGGGGATAATTTTGGTTTTTAGGGCTAGGGTTTTAAAAATTTTCCTTTTCATTAAAGAATAGACTGGGATTTTTTTTCCCCTTTAGAAAAAAAAAGAACTCCCCCCCGGGTTTTTTTTGGGCTTTTTTAGGACGGGGAAATTTTTTTTTTTTAGGTTTGGGTGTTTTTTATTTTTTGTTTTAGGGCTAGACCATCAATTTTTTTGGGAAAATTAAAAGATCATTCCCCCTTTACTCCGGGGTTTTTTGAATAATTTTTTCTAATTTGGGGAAAAAAGGGCCCCAAAATTTAAAAAGGGTTTTTAAAGCGGTTTTTTACTCAAAATTTGGGGCTTTAAAAAGGCAAGGGGAAATTTCGATTTTTTTTGGGGCTTTTTTCCTGAACTATTCCCTTTTAAAATTTTTCCCCCTCCAAGCTAATTCCCCATTTTGGGTTTTTTTTTTTGCTTTTTTACCCCGGGAGCTCCCTTTTAAATTTTTTTTCTTAACCCAATTTGGAAAAAAAAGATAAATTACAGAAAAAAACCGTTTGATTTTTTAAATGGTTTTTTTAATTTTTTAAAATTTAAAATACCCAAAAACAAACGTGGGAACGTGTGGGAATTAAAATTTTTCAGAGGGTTTTTCCAATAATTTCTAAAAAGGGGTTGAGGGAAAAAGATTTTCAAGGGGTTATTTGCTTCAAAACCAGATGTTTCCCCTTTTTTGATTTGGGGAAATTTTTTAGTTTTTAAAACATTGTTTATACAATACTAAAAAGGGGTTTGTAACAGTACACCAAAATGATTTCTATTTTGGGAAATCACATGTTGCAGAATGCTTTTTAAGTGGCATTTGGTTATATTTTGTAGGGTGGTAAAATAAAGTTGATGTCATGTTTAATCATAATTGGTTATAAAAAAAAAATCAAACAATTTCATCACTGAAATGAAACCATTGTAAAAAAAAACAGAAGCCTTTTATTTTACAAAACTTAATTGCTATGAAAAAGGAATTGTTCAAAATTTGAATGTTAAAACAATTGGCAACCCCTCACATATTTTTTATAAAGTTTTATTTTTTTACCAGAGGCAATGTCACTTTAAAAGACACTTAGAAACAAAACTTTATGAGTATAATTGTAAAACAAGCCTTAAATGATTCAGATAGTATTAAAGATAAAAGCCTAAATATGGTTTGTCCAGAGATAATTTGATTTTCTTTGATATCTTTGTTTTAATAAAGGTGCTGATTATCGTGCAAAAATTTGAAAACATTAGGGAGATGGGGACAGTTTGGGGCTGGGCTTTGGGTGGGTTTTAAAATTTTGGGTAAATAAAAAAAGCTTCCTTTTTGAAACCCAAAATTTCGGGGAAAATTTAAAAAAAAACAGATGGGGTTTTTAAAGGGGAAAAAACTGGGGGGGCCCAAGGGGGAAAGGGATTTTTTAACCCCTGTTACTTTTTACAGCTTTAAAAGCAATTTTTCCCAAAACCCAATTTTTTTAATTTTTTTAGCCATTTGTAAAGGGGTTTCAGTCAATTTTAGAGTTTCCCCTATCTAATCTAAATTTTTTTTCTTCATTGGGGCAATTTTACCTTCTGTTTCAGTTACGCCAGGGGGAAAAAACCTCAGATTTTGGGGGTTGAAAATTTTTTTTTTAACCTTGGGCCCTTTTGGTTTTTTGGGTTTTTTTTTGGGTCATTTTTTAAAGAAAAATGTTTGTCTTTTAAAATTTTTTTATTCCAGTAGGGTTATTTTTAAAAATAAAGAAAAGGTATAACAAAGAAATTATCATTTTTTTAAATACAGTTGTTTTAGAAAAGGGGGGATTTTTTCCCGGGGAAGGGAAAATTTTTTTGGAGGTTTGGTTGGGCCCCTTTTTTAACCCTTTTTTTTGGCCAAAATTTCCTTTTTAAGGTTTTGGGTTTTTTTCAAAAAAAAAAATAACATCATCATTTAAAAAAAGAAACACTTTTTATTTTTCATGAATTGGGGGAGTTAAAAATACAGGGTCTCTTTTTAAATTTTGGGAAAATTTTTATTTAAAAAATTTTTATTAAAAAAAGCGTTTTTAAACACCACATCGGGATCGCCTTAAACCAAACATCTAACAATATTGTCTTCTTATCCACTCTCTTGACGCGCTTTCACTGAGAAAAGTTTTGTGCAATTTGTGGCAAGAAACTCTTGATATAGTCTGTAACTGGTGAGGAATGATATTAAAATATAAATACTTTCACAAAAATAATAAATAATTGTTGCAAATTTTATTCCTGCATCAAATTATTAAACAAACAGATTAATACAAAGCTTTTTGACATTAATATTGCTTGGTAATTAGTTAAACTATGTTAGTTGTAAGGAAAAACATTATTGTTTAAAAGTTCAAGTTTATATAAAATGATCAAACTTCCAACTGGTAATACATGTATTTAATTTCTTCATAGAAAAACTTTCATCAATTAAATAACTTTAACAAAAAAGTGTATGAAAATATCAATCACTACATACTAGTTTTTCATAAGTTCTTCTGTAAAGACTATTACATAATAGGATATACTTTTATATTGCCATATTATATGTCCCTAAAATGTCTTTAACAGCAAATTAGAAAGCCTCAAAGACACGTAAACTATTAGTATCTATATACCAAACACTTATCTAAACTTTTCTAGATAACACAAATTGAACAGACTATCTACATGTACAAAACAAGCAATATCAATGAAAACAATATACAGGTCAAGAAATATAAAAATAAGAAGTTTAGGACAATTTGAAGATCAAGTGATGCTCATGTACAAAATAAACAATCAAACTTCAGTTTTAAAGCTACAATGTTTTGGTTAGACCATTGCAAAAAAAGCTAAATGAATAGATAAAGTATAAATGAATAGATATAAAATATTATTTGACTTGATATAAAAAATCAAACATCTTCTACTAAATTAGAAAAAAAATTAAGAAAATGTTTTATACAGGCAATGTTTAATTGTGGTGACTGGTATATTTAAAATTCTGAGTATACCTTAAAATTTATTTCACAGGCATTTTTGTTCCAACTTCACTGGTTTTTAAAAAGGAGCATACAAGCATGATTGAACATTCTTGGTGTCTATCATTGTACAAAATATATATTATACTAGTTTAATGTGCTTGTACTCTATCCACTCTATCCACTCTTTTTTATCAGATGAGAGATAATTTTTAAAGCCTTTCTGACCATTCAATTTCATTATAATTCATGTGAATGTTGGCATAAGCACACTATACTACATTTCCATTTATTACTCATGGGTATATTTGCATTGGCAAAAACAAGTCACATTCCATTTCATTAAAGTTCATGTGAATCTTCTGGAAGCAAGGGTAGCAAGTAGCCTGCAGACATGAAACCGTGCGGCATTGTTTCTTGATCTTATCTGCAGAGACATCATATAGCATTTAAGTGCATCTTGAAGTCTATTTGCTTGTTCCATTAGTTGTCCAAGAAGATTGAGGTCTGTTTCTTTGTGTCTGAGATTTTCGTTTGTATCAATGATCCATATGAGATCATTCAGTGCTTGTTGTTGATCCTGATGTTTCTGTAGCCGGCTGTAAATTTGGTATTGTAAAAAATGAAGAAAAGGGAGAGAATCCACAACCGCCCAATACATCCAGTAGTCCAAATGTTCGTTTCTATGATGTCGCATATCATCTTGTGTAGATCTGAACATTTCATATCGTAGTTCAGGAGGAACACAGTTTATTTCACTTTGCAGGAATTGTACACAATATGCTATATACTGTTGAAGAGAAGATTCATTTTGGTCATTGCATATTTCAAAAAAATCTGGATTTGGCTTTCGAAGATGATTTTCATAGCAGCTACAAAGAGGAACTGTAACATCATTATTGAATTGTTGCGCTATATTTCTCAAAGTAATTTCAGATCTTCCAAAATCTCCAGTACAATAAAACATAGAAGCCAGTTTTAATCTGTCTGACACATCACTTGATTTCAAGCCTGTTGAGTACCAGGTTAAAGCCTGATGTGATATGGATCCAGATTGACCAATACTTGATGATGCCAAGATAGATCCCAAAGTAGTGAACAATTTAGGTGCCAGAAATCTGCATGCTGACTGTTCTAGTTTATTTCCTTCTTTACTGTACTTCATTAATCTTTGAATACAGATTGATAGAGATTCTGTGTCATACAAGATATGTTTTTGAAATTCATTATTGTTTTTTGAAAAGTTAAGATATAAATGAGTTGACACATCTTTACTGATTTCAAGTTTAGATGGTGGGTAATGAATGGCTTGAGGAATTATGTTCAATTTTATTTTCAGTCTTTGACCGACATCATCAATTTTAATACCAAGTAATCCAAGACCACCTTTTTGTACTAAAAGATTTATTGTTTGTAAAAGGTTGTATTTTTCATCAGCTGTGAATTGTCCTGCCATTAAGTTATTTTCTTTTATTATAAAGTGTGGACATTCTTCCCTCTGTAAACAGTTATATAATTGTAATAAACAGATTGTTAAACACTGCATTAAATAACATTTTTTCCACATTTTTGATTCAATATTCTTTACACAATACAAAACAACCGATTTACACATAAAACTAGACAAATTGTTTTCACCATTCAAATTGAGATATGACTTCACAATCATTTTCATTAAAACATAGCACCTCAACTGTGTAATGTTCAAATTAAACATCAAGCATCTTTCTGCTAGTGTTGTAGAAATTCTCCATTCTATCTGTGAGTCAATACTAACTTTGCTGCCAACAGGAACGACATAACAACTACTGCTAATAGCATATTGCTTTATTTCTTGTGTTGGCCATACATCTGATTCCTGGTAATGTAACCAATCTAAAGCTGAACGGGGCCATGATACACAGAGAAGGGCTAGAGCACTGTCAGTTGCAGCAAATCCATCTTTCACTTGTGTTGCAATTGATGGCCCATGTATTTGTCCTCCCTCAGGGATTATGCTCTCCTGTATATCATTTTTTAAAAGTACTCTTCCATTTATATCTCTAATATGATATTTATCTCTAACATCAGTTACTGGTAGAGGTACATTAGTTCCTAACTGTTGTAGAGAACAGTAACCGGGTGTTGTATTGTTATCCTGTATCATCAGTAGATTTGTCTTCCCTTTTTTCCAGTCAGCCCAGTCTTGTATCACATTGAAATTATTAAAACATTGTAAAATATCAATATCAGAGTGAAGTCCTAGTGTTGTTGAACCTTCACTCTGACTTCCTGGGTAAAATATTGTTTCGTTTCTATCATTTAACCTTATAGTGATGGTATTCATTGTCTCCATCAACATGTGTATCTTTCTTCTTTTCATCACCATTGTCTCATTAACACCAATGTCACCTAAGACTTCTGACAGTCTCAAAGATATGTTATGGGAGTAATCGTTTATGTGATACATGCTGAAATAGGTAATACAAGAAATAAACTGAGATTGGAAATTAATAATACAACTATATAGTCTAAGTTTGTGACATGTACAAATTACCGATGTTTGATTTTTATAGTGCTTTTATGTGCAACTTGAATTATTCTTGTCAAAATACAAACAAGAATGATGATATCAACATCATTAATGTACCAAATGTAGATATGCATTGGAGTAAATTTAGATTTGATAAAAAACAGGTCATGAATAATGGCTGTTGCATTTATTTTGAAACATTTTAAAGTGGGTAGGTCTACAATCAGCATATTTTTTTCTTAGTACATGTATTTCAAATATAGATAAAAACAATAGAAATGAATCTTTTGAATATTATTATAAAATATTGCTGGAAAAAGATGATTGGTAAATTTCTAAATGATTCAGTATGAACATTTAAGTATTATGAATACCGGTAATAATATTCTATTCTTGAACAATTTATTATCTGCTACATTAATATATACATGTATGTAAAATTGGATCTCACACTTGCCAACAACATTCATGTATAATTCTTTCATGGTTGTTTTTACATCTAATTCTTAATACTATCAACAAAATTATTCATTGTATTATAAAACTTCCATAATAGACCAATTAACTTTTAAAGCAGAAATTAATTTTGAGCAAAATTATAAAAAAATTATACTTTTAATATAAATCTCGTTACGTGCTTGTTGTTAGTAGAATCAGAATAATCCATAAAAATATTATTTGTTGCTGTACTGACGAAAGATATATAAATAAATGTCATATGATACTATTATATTACAAATGGAAATCCCCTTGGAGATTTTAGACTGCCTCTTATGGTTACCACAATTTTGTTTTTACATTTATGTAAAATGGGATTATCTGTCTCATACTTGCCAACAACATTCATGTATAAATTCTTCATTGCTTTGTTTTTATGTCTGATATTAAAATTTATCAGCAAAATTATTGATTAATAGAAACAGAACTGTCATTATAGACCAAAACACTTTAAAGCATAAATTCATATTGAGCAAAATTATAAAATGTTAACACTTTTAATATAAATTTTGTTACCTGCTAGTTGTAAGTAGAATCAGGATAATCTATGAAAATATTATTTGCTGCTATAATGACGAGAGATATATAAATAAATGTCATATGATTTTTTTTTATTACAAATGGAAATCCACTTGGAATTTTTTAAACTTCCTCTTTTGGTTTCAACAATTTTGGGATAGTATGGGAGGCAACTCAGTGTATTTCAATTGCATATCATTTTAACATTGTTATGCCCCTTTTTGTATTTTTGCTGTTGCTTGGTAGAAACTTAATTATAATGTTTATAAAATGCGAATGAAGAACCACTTTGATTCTTTGTTAAAAGATTTTAATATCTTAAATTTGAAGTGGGTTTGTTTTCACATTAAAAAGCTTGAAAAATTGAACTTATTTTTACAGGAATCAGTAGGTTTAGGGGAACAAGCATTCAGTGACGATGATGTACCAGTTGATGCAGATATGGCTTCATTTATGGTAGAAGAAACATCTTCAAAAAAAAAAAAAAAAAAAAAAAAAAAGAAAAGTATGCTTTTAAAAATTATATTTTTGTGTGCTTAAACTTGAAAGGCTTTATTAGTATGAATAACCTTGCGAATAGGTACTACCATATGTATATTTTAGTTTTGAAGAAAGTTTTAGTTTTTAGAAAATTAAAAAAGACGACATTATATATTTCGTTTCCAAATCAGAATTAAAATGTCTTAAATGATGAACAAATTGATACTCCTTGCTTCAAGTATTATTATTGCATTGTAATGTTAAATTTCCTATATTACCTAATATACAACCAAGTCTGTAATACTTATCCTTTGCATATTTTTATCCCCTGTCTTTTCGATGAAAAAAGGGGGATAAAGAAATAGGCTTTGTCTGTCTGCCCACACTACTGATAGGGATAGGGACTTTCTAACTGTAAACAGAACAAAAGAGAACAAATAGAGTTATTCTGACACAAAAGAGGAAGGGGCCAATGGCTCTCAATTAATCAAAAGAAAATAACAATAGAAATGGCCCTTTATCTTAGTTCTGTGCACATCTGTCCGTCGGTAGAAACTCAAGTGACATAATGGAGTGAATATCAATGTTCAATCCGTACAGACTTGTACTTGTTGGGAAGAAGGTTGCTTATTTGGTATAAATTCATTACTTATTGGGTTTAAGAGATCAAGAAGAAAAAAACCCTATTATGCCAACTCAGAAAGAACATCATTCTGTCCGTCTGTCCGTCACATTTTCGTGTCAGGCCCATTTGTATGTCAGTTAACAAAGGAATTTGAAATAACTTGGCACAAATGTTTGTAATACCTCCAATGTCAAGGTCACTCTTGGGGATTTAAGGTCAACATTGTCTATTTAAGAGTATATATCGTGTCCGGTCAATAACTTTCTTATCCATGAAGGGATTTTGAAAGTACTAGGCACAAATGTTTACAATAATGAGACAATGTGTCATGCGCCAAAACAATCACCTACCACCAAAGTCAAGATCACAGTTGAAGGTCAAAGATTAACTATTCTGTTACAGGGAATATTTTGTGTCCGGTCCATAACTTCTTTATAGATTAAGAGATGTAGAAATTATTTGGTACAAATGTTCAAAATAATAAGATGATGTGTCTTGGCTAAAACTAGTCGCTTACATGTAAGGTCAATGTCACCGTTGGAGGTCAAAGATTAACTTAGTCTTTTATAGGGTATATTTTGTTTCCAGTGCACAACTTTCTCATACATGAAGGGATTTTAAAAATACTTGGCATAAATTTTGACAATAATAAGAGGATGTGTCAAGCACAACAACCCGACCCATTTCTCCAAGGTCAAGGCCCACTTAGAGGTCAAAGATTTATATGATCTTTTATATGGTATTTTTAGTTTGCAGTCCATAATTTTTAGCTCACCTGTCACAAAGTGACAGGGTGAGCTTTTGTGATCGCTTTTTGTCCGGCGTCCGTCCGTCCGTCATCCGTGAACTTTTTCTTTAAGTGGCATCTCCTCATAAACCGCTAAGCCAATTTCATCCAAACTTCACAGGAATGTTCTTTTGGTGGTCACCTTTAAAAATTGTTCAAAAAATTTAATTCCATGCAGAAGTCTGGTTGCCATGGCAACCGATAGAAAAAACTTAAAACATCTTCTTTTAAAAAACCCAAAGAGGTTGAGCTTAGATATTTGGCATGAATCATTTTCTAGTGAGTGTCTATCAAGTTTGTTCAAATAAAAGCCCTGGGGTCAAAATTTGCCCCGCCCCAGGGGGTCACTGATTTTCCCTATATGCATATAGTAAAAACTTATAAAATCTTCTTTTAAAGAACCCAAAGAGCTAGAGCTAAGATATTTAGCATGAAACATCTTCTAATGGGTGTCTACCAAGTTTGTTCAAATAAAAGCCCTGGGGTCAAAATTTGGCCCCGCCCCAGGGGGTCATTGATTTTCCCTATATGCATATAGTAAAAACTTAAAAAATCTTCTTTTCAAGAACCCATAGAGCTAGAGCTCAGATATTTAGCATGAAACATTTTCTGATGGGTGTCTACCAAGTTTGTTCAAATAAAAGCCCTGGGGTCAAAATTGGCCACGCCCCGGGGGTCATTTATTTCTCTTATATGTGTATAGCAAAAACTTAAAAAATTCTCTTTGAAAAAAAAAACAACAAATAGCTAGAGTTTAGATACTAAGTATGAAATATCTTCTAGTGAGTCTTTACCAAGTTTGTTAAAAAAAGCCCTGGGGTCAAAATTGGCCCCGCCCCGGGGGACATTCATTTTCCTTATTTGTGTATAACAAAAACTTTAAAAATCTTCTTTGAAGAAACTCAAATAGCTAGAGTTTAGATATTAAGTACGAAGTATCTTCTAGTGAGTGTCTACAAAGTTTGTTAAAATAAAAGCCCTGGGGTCAAAATTGGGCCCGCCCTGGGGTAAATTGATTTTCCTTATATGTGTATAGCAAAAACTTAAAAATTCTTTGAAAAAAACGGAAAAGCTAGAGTTTAGATATTAAGCAGGAAACATTTTCTAGTAAGTGTCTACAAAGATTGTTCAAATAAAAGTCCTGGGGTCAAAATTGGCCCGGCCCATGGTGTGTCACTGTTTTTAACTAAATGTGTAAAGAAATAACTTGACCAGCTAGACCTTAGATGTTTAGCATGAAACATCTTCTAATGGGTGTCTACCAAGTTTGTTCAAATAAAAGCCCTGGGGTTTAAACTGGCCCCTCTTCAGGGGCCTATATACAGGTGAGCGACTTCAGGGCCATCATGGCCCTCTTGTTTTATTTTTCAAGGGATTTTGAAATAACTTGGATAAATGTTTACCATATTTGGAGCATGTGTTATTTGCAACAGCCAGACTCCTACTTTAAATGTCAAGGTCATACTTGAGTGCCAAAGCTTAGCATGGTCTGTTCTAGTGTATATTTTGTGCACGGTATATAACTTTTTCATCAATCAAGGGATTTAAAAATAACTTATCATACATGTAAACAATATCAAGATGACATGTCATGCGCAACACCGGGTTGCCTACCTCAAAGGTCAAGGTCATACATAGAGGTCAAAGCCTAAAATAGGCTGTTACAGTGTATAATGCCAAGCCCATGCAAATAAAATTGGTGGTCATTGGTGAAATGCCCTCATACTTTGATTGATGACTGGGCACGAAATATACACTGTAACAGACCAATTTCTGTATTGATTTTGTATTTGTCACATTTTGTGGCTTTGAAATAATGATAACAAGTATGCAAATGTATTTCTGTTGACACACACGGTGACAGGAGTTATTTCATTATATTTCTTTAATGAATTTATTGCTACTGGAATGTGCAGAAATAGCATTGATCAAAATTTTGCACTGACAGTCCAGATCCATACCTCAATCTTTTGAGATAGAACAACCTTGTGTTTCATGTAAAAATTCCCTGTGGCCATGGTAACAGGCAATTCAAGACTGGGGATGTCGTTACAAAGACGATGGTCCAGTCAACATTTGTGCCAAGTTTGATTAGTATTTAAGCATTTTTCATAATCTCAAAGCAGTTTGAACTTGTAACAGGAGGCTTTTTAATGAAAACGGACATTTTTCACATTATGCTAATGAGGGAAAGGGATAATAGTTATTTTATTGATCAAAATCTTATTCTATGATAATTCTATGTTTAACAGGCAGAGTTATCATTATTGATGATGGATGAAAGAGATAACAAGAAGCATTTTAATATTCAAGATCTCATGCAAGAAGATGGTAAAAAGAAAAAGAAGAAATTGAAGGCTAAAAAATCCAAGCCAGAAGAGGATGACTTTCAGGTAAAGTACATGTAACTCTTCTTAACTATTATATCAGTTTTCATTATAAACAGACATGGTTTAACTAATGTATTGACACTTTGGCAAGAATTTGTTGTAATTAATGCCCCCAAAATCTTGCCAAATTAAAGCTGACTTATGGTATTTATTTATTTAGAGAATTTCTCCCCCTGATACTAAACAAATTCTGACCAAAATTGGTAGAAATGTACTTAGGTATTATTAAATTGTACTGAATGAGGAAACAGTTTTTGTTGTTAAATAGAAACCAGACATTAAAGATTATACATAACGAAGAAGTATAGGCACCTCAATTGTCTTTTTTGAAATTCAGAAACTTTTTTGTTACTGTAATTGAAGCAAATTTATATTAGTTCTTCTTAAGAATTTAACAACCTAAAACCTGCACTTATATTTCTTTTCAGGTGAATGTAGCTGATCCACGATTTTCTGCCATGTATGATTCCCATTATTTCAACATAGACCCTTCTGCACCAGAATATCGCAAAACTCAAGGGACAGAGGCACTCATTACAGAGAAAATTAAAAGAAGTGGGAAAAGAGATAAACATAAAATGACCGTGTCCGACAGGGAGGAGGAGCAAGTGAAGAAACCAAAATTAATAAATAAACAAACTACAAATGAGGATAATTTAGCCTCTTTGATAAAATCGGTGAAAAGTAAAACAAAACATTTCCATAGCAACAAGGCAAAGAGATAGTAGATACAAGTTTTGTTATATTGTACATAATGGACTAAATGTATAACCTACTGAACTGGTATTTTTATTTTGGAATGATTTATCCTTAAACATAATTTTGTTTGAGAAAAAAATTTTAAATTCAAAATACACGGAAAGCGGACACATCCTTTTATCTTTTAAACAATAGGAGTGATACTAGAATACTATGGAACTGACATCATATAACACTTTATTTAATATAGGCTATAATAAATGATAATAACTGAAGATTTGTGTTGTAAAAGAGATGAAGATAAAAGGCTCATACGGCTTAACTTCTTTTTTATTGGTTTATAAAGGCATCTTGTAATTTTATTTTTTCTAAACGATATCATCATCTTTATGATGTTGCATTGAGTTGTAAAATGTTTGAAAGTGGATCATATCAGCGATGTAATTTTTCTCAAACTTGTTTATGAAACAAATGACAGTAAATATTAAAACGAGCAACTGATAATTTGATTAAAATTACTAGAAAAAAATATTTTTGTTATATACATGTATATATGTAAGTTAAAAAAATGTTTTAATCAATAATTATGATATAAATTGATTTCACATGCTGTGTGACACTTAATTCGTAAATTGACGAGACAAAATATTATTCACGGAAATTCTCACAAAACACTGTAGAAGAAGCTGATTTAAAAAACATTTTTACAAAGGGGGGGGATTTGAAAGTGGTTCAAAACTTCCCTTTAAAAGCAAAATTTACAAAAAAGGCGACCAAGTCAAAGATATTTTTTTAACGGGCCCCACTTTTTTTTAGGCAACCAAAGATTTAATAAGCCCAAAATGTTTTAAAAATTTCAACGTTGGAATAATGAAAATTCAAATTTTTATTAAAATTTCTGATAGCAAATTTTTGATGAGAAAATTTATTTTAAAAACAAATTTTCAATATAATTTCACCCTTTATGTTAAAACACACCCTTTTTGTAATAAGAAAAAGTTTAAAAATCATAATTTTATAGCAATTTATTGCATGTTGATGTTGATATCTCGTTTACTTTTGAATGAATAAATATGTTTCTTTTTTTAACACCATAAAGTTTAATCAGCATCAAATACAACAAAAATATACAGTATATTTTCCAGTTAACATCACAAGTCCTAGCTTTATCAAAAAGTGCACTTGATTAAAAACATGAGGAAACTGTATATTGATATATTGATATTCACTCTGTTTAGCCCCCTAGATCTCCTCCCCCGTAAAATTAAACCCCTTTCCCCCTACTTCCCCCCCTTCCCCCGGGGCAAAAAGTTCCTTTGGATCCCGGGTTTGCTGTTTTTTTTACCCATTTTCCACTTTCAAAACTTTTCTAGTTAGAAAATTTGGGTTTCCCATCTGATTTAAAAGTGCTTTTTTACAAATTTTTGAAATTTTGCCCAAATTTAAAAGCTTAAAAAATGGATAAAATTTAAAAAATGTATCTTAAAATTTTATCACAAAAAACGGGAAACTTGGCCATTTAATTTATTATACCTTAAAGGTCCCTTTTTAATTTAAAAAGATCGGGTGTATTAGGCAACGAACTATATAATATTATCACATGCACAGGTAAAAATATTTGGACTATAAAGAAACTTCGTTAACCTCAGAATTGAAATTTTTAAAGCTTTAAAACCCCTTTAAATTTATACGTAAATTTTTCAGTTGTATGATACAATTAATTTTTTGACTATATAATTTAAAATTTAAATTTTTACAACGCACTTTAAATAAAATGTATTTAATGTAAAAAAATGGTTTTAGATAAAATGTAGATTGGGAAAATCATTAAAAATTTTCATTTTTTAATGAAAAAATGTTTTTTTTAAAAAAACAACTGAATTTTTCATTTTGTAAAACGATCTATTTCATGGAAAAATGTCCCGTTTTTAAAAAAAATTTCATTTTAAAGTTAATTTTATTTTTCCTTTTGAGCCCCCACCCGCAGAGTCGTGGGTTTTTAAAAAAAATTTTTGGGAACCTATATTAGAGAGGCGCTAAATAAGGTAGGTAAAATTAAAATCTAATTAAAAAACATATTGTTTACCCGGGTTAATTTTTTTTATTACCATATTTTTTCCTTTTAATTAAAAGTCAGTAGTATCTGCCATAAACCCTTTTTTACTCATATTTTTAAAAATAAACCAAAATTTTGGTTTTTAATTCCTTTTTTTTTGTTTTCGTCAAATGTTCAAGTACAAGGGATGCTATTCAATGTTTCCAGTTTATGAATTATGTTTACACAGTAAAGTCCCTTTATATTGTTCATTCCACTTTATGTGGCTTCCAAAATACATATTATAAATGGTGTCTGACTGATGTGCGTAATACACAGCCCAACGAAATAGTTTCATAGCTTCCTCTAGAAAGTAAGAAAATACAAAAAAACATACACACAAAAAATATGGGATACGGACAAAAGCCCCCCCCCCCCGGACGAAAGCCCCCCCCCCGTCTAAAAATGGCAAAGTGGACAAAAGCCCCATGAAATTTACACATAGGACAAAAGCCCCCCCCCCTAAAAATGTAAAGGTAGGACAAAGGCCCCCCTACCCCCATGGTCAATCAAATTTACATATAGTGTATTAGTGTTGTTTTTTTATGTGTATAAAAGATATGTATGGACATCACATGTAGGTGACATAGTGCTAAGGATAATAAGTTGATCCCTTTACAAAAGTGATTAAAAATAACTATTCTTCTGACCCTTGTTGTGTATATGAAAAGATATGAATTCAGTATCGCATGCATGCATTCATTATTTCATCTGTTATCATATACTTTGTTATCACTTCAATATATACATTATAAATAAACATTAAAACAAATTCTTTTCATTTTTATTTAAAAGTTTGTGTGAAATTTGATGAATTTGAGCACCTGAGCATGTGAAAAAAGGGGGGGGGGGCTTTTGTCCTACCTGTATTTTTAATGGGGGGGCTTTTGTCCTATCTGTAAATTTCATGGGGGAGGGGGCTTTTGTCCACTTTGCCATTTTTAGAAGGGGGGGGGGACTTTCGTCCGGGGGGGGGGGCTTTTGTCCTACACTCAAAAAATTATTTGTCTACTTGCAATTTCTAACAGTCCCCTGAACATATTTATTGCACTAAATATACGTAAAAAACTCCTCCAATAATCACTTTATATAACTTGTAATGGAAATCTCTGAACAATCCAAAGCAACTAATTTAGGTGCATGCCCCAAGAGCTCTCCCGCTCCCTAGAATTCGACATACACAAATTTTAACCAAGGTACACGATTGATAGATTCAGACCCCCATGGTAATTACTTTAGCAACAAGGTAGGTTTGTTAGCATGAAGCTATTGGAATTTGTTTAAATGATCGTATAAAATGTCCTTTTACCCAGATAAAGTAACCAGTTTTCTCTTTACAAAACTTTGAAAAAAATGTGTTTGAATAAGTACAAAATATTTAGTAAAACTAGTCGCATTTCTTTCTAGTAATGTTCATATTTTATTGAGTTATTATTTTCTTTTCTTTAAAAGATCATTCATATCATATGTTTGTGGTATTTCGATTTTATGTACCACAGTTAAAGAAGTTAACCAATAGGTCTTGTAAATCTTGTTTTTTTTGTCGGACACTTTTTTAAACAATACTTTTTGCATGTCATAATATTTAATTTGGTTAAACTGTTTACCATTGAAATTGTTGTTAAATCAGTAATTCACTGAATGATACGATGATATGTCATATTTCTCTATCCAAATGTCGTTACTTAAAAAGTTTAAAGTTTCACTGCTATGATGACTATACAAATGAATTACTTTGATATGCACAGCGTAAGCGTAGCTATTGAACGACTGTCTGCTTTTCTTTAAAAACAGTCTAAGTTGCTGAGTTTTCATAAGAGTTTGCCTTAATTAATTAACATTTTTATCATAAATTAGTTTCACAAGTTTCTGACTGGATGGATATATGGGAGAATATAGCCTTGCTCGGCTTGTCTACATGTATCTTAAAAATGCTGCATTCTCCCATTTAACCCTAACCGATATTAATGTATTAGTTGATTTTGTTATGTTTAATATTTTGTTGCACCAGAAGCCAATGAGACTAATATATGCATTATGTAGGGGAAAAAGGTGTACGTTGCTTAAAAACAAACAAAAAATGGACCTGATAAGATTACAAATCTGACGTGTACCTAACAAATGTTTTGGGAAGAATAGCTGACCTACGAGGACTCCCACAACAGACGAATTTGAATGAAACTTTAGCCAATTATAATTACCGTGATTCCCTTTATGGTATCGGTCAAATTATGTAAATTAATAAAGATATCGAGAAAGAACTATCAACATTGGAGTAACTTTGAGGGCGATTTATCTTTACTTTCCAAATCGGTGAACCACAAATTACAGTACATTCAGTAAGATTCAGGAAATGATATTGAACAGATCATTTTGTTTTGTCCTTTGTCAAGGAGGGATTATATCATTCTTCACACAGCTTATATGACTATATCTAATATGTCGTCATTTTTTTTGAAGAATATTTCTCATATCGGGTTGTGAAGAAAACATATTATGACCTTAGCAGGTCTTTAGGCATTTAATAAAAATGGGTTAAAAAAAAGAGAATTAGTGAACATATATAAAAACATTCAATTTTTATAAAAAATATATCCTAATTCAAAACATAGAATGGTGCTGTTAGTAGTTTACTGTCTTGATCATGACAGTAAGCCGCTTTGTATTCACCAGAGCACAAATCTGTCAAAACCTGTCAAGCAGTTTACCAGTACATGTACTTTTGCAAGGAACTGATAACTTCTTTTACTCGCCAGAGCAGAGGTACTGTGCGATTGACCGTAAAAAGGAATTTATGATCAATCATAACGAAATTGACCTGCATCGTTCGGGAATCGAACCTTGACCGTTCACAGTCCAGAAGTCCAACTCGTATTTGAGTTAACATGAAAGTAATATAATTATAAGAGTATGCCTCAGAAATTAAAGGAGCTCTACTGAGAAAACATAAAAATCCCATAACATTTAGATTTTTATATAGATCAAGTGAAGAACCTAAAATGGAAAGAAAATATCTGCAAATAATAATAAAAAATATACCGAGAATTAAAATGAATATCTATTTTTGTGTGTGTGATCTTTTGCCTGATTTAAGAGAAAAGCGTTGAAATGTTTTCCGATTTTGGGTCATTTTGCACCATAAAAAAAGATTATTCTGGAAAAAACGGGATGAGGGATATATCTAAAAATTTATACCCAAACCTCTATTAAACGGTAAACAAACCTCACGAAAAAACAAAACACCTCAGTTGAGCCCCTATTATAAATGTTTCTTTTATTAGAAATGGCAAACATTTGATTTATACGTGTACTTTTGTTATATAATGGATTAAGACCATGTTAAACCTAGAGAAAATATCAATAAATGTAAATGAAGCAAAATGTAAACAAATCATATTTTGACTCCCATACAAAATACTAAATCTCTTTAAGGAGCAAAAAATGGTTTGGCTAATGATTAAACTTTTTGAAACTGTAACTTATGATAAATGTAATAAATGGTGTTGAGAAATAAGAATTATATCATCTTTGGAATAGAAACCGATTAAAATGGTCGGAACAAATGCTCTTTGTGTGGAAATCCAAACTGACCACACAAATTATTTGTCGTGAATCTATCAGAATTAAGCAGTGCCTTGTCCAACATAAAGATAAGCTTGCTTACATTTGGTGAAGTTGTCAGGTTGAGTCTGGGATCGGCTTTGTGAATTCATTTTTAAGGCTCATTATGTCACAGTAAGCTTTAAATTTTATTTCTCTGAAGCTCCTTTGTTTGGTTTTCCGTTATTATTTCCAAAACGTTACTTACTGGCCAATTACCTGAACCATCTTTTGCTTCTGTTGTTTTTTTCCAATTAGTACAATTATAGTGATTTAGTTTTCTTTATTACATTTTCCTTCTTTTATAACAAATTCTTTCATATTAAACACCACTTTCTTCAAGTAATAAACTTCATAAATGCTCTTAAACCATTATTTGAATGTTATAAACTCATGCTTGCCATTTTTAGACATAATGCGCCTTTAAGAAGCCTGGCAGAGTTTCTGTATCAACACCAACAAATTTCTTCCGTAAATGATATTTTTCGTTATCGTAATCACAAAATATCTACAACTTAAATGTACAACAAACAATTTCGATTACTTCCCTTTGACCACATCGTTGGAGCCGCCATAGACGCTTAAAAATAGGAATTCGACATATTTTTTACAAAGGAACAAAACAGTTATAAAGGTATACATTATACGTTCACAATGTTCTACCATATAATAATAATAATAATAATAATAATAATAATAATAATAATAATAATAATAATAACAATAATAATAAAAATAATAAAAATAATAATGATAATAATATTAATAATAATAATAAATGATGTTGATGATGATGATGATGATGATGATGATGATGATGATGATGATGATGATGATGATGATGATTATAATGATGCTAATAAAATGTCTTATGAAGTTTGAAATGCTTGCATGTATTTTTCCACAACATCACACTAGTGTTTACCAATATAACTGAGCATTACAAAAGGTCTTGAACTCATTCATTTGACGGTTCTCTTCTTCCCCTCGGTACGTGAACGTCGTGAATAGGCACAGGGCATTGGTGGAAAATTGGAAGATCTTGGGATAGCGAAAAAAACAAAGACCAGAACTTGTACCTGTGGACCAGCTTTCGATGTCTTGACAGAAGCCGAGGGAAGTGGCACTGTAAAGTAGGCAGAGAAGACGAGGTAGAGTACTTGCACATAGAGACGGCTTGAATGGTGTCGCCCTTAGCTGCCTCAGTAGTTCTTATTAGGGCTCAATATTTATACTATTTTGATAATACTCCGTGAAATTTGCATGGAGTTAAACTAACTTGAGTTTCAAAATAAACCATTTAAGGGTATGACTGGTGGCATGTCCTGGTTCCGAACTCGACAGCGAATGCTACATTTTGTGCATTAACGGGTGGACCCTCATTGAACTCTTAAGTATATTACCTCTGTGGAATAAAAGTGTCTCGTATAGGAGTCATTTTGAAAGTGGTGCTTCGGTTTGTTCCCGGCAGGAAAACTCACTATTTGTTGGAAAAAATTTCGTCTCCTGATCATGTGGGAATGACACGCCCTTCGATAGACTTGAACTCTAATTCGAGGTTTCACAGTCAAAACTTTCAATAATGGGGTTTTATAGAGGCACGTGGAAATGAACGCTCATTTTGTGCATGTGTTTGTAACCAATCAGACTCATACACCTGGTAAGCATATGTTGAAAAAATATGAGCAGAAAGTGTAAAAGAAATCTCACAGAATTTGCATTATTATTACAAAAGCTACTTTTTATTCAAAATACATGTACTTATATTTGAAACTCACATGTCTTCTTAAATACAGGAGAAATTCTGAAGGCACGCTATGTTTTACTGTTTCACCTGATGCTTCTATGCTCTAAAACTTTTTTTCTCAAAGTTTTGAAAATTACTGATGTAAAAATGCACGTGTTAGCATTTATTCAAAATTTACGAACACATTTGGGCGAAATGTTTCAAAGCTTGTAATATTGGTGGGATTTGAACTTAATGGAAAATAATATATCTCTGTCAAAGTTGTTGTTGAGAATCTTTGGCATCTTTACCATTCCATAAAGATACGCTTGGCCACATATCGCAATTATGTTGAAATGTGTCTTTTATAGTGTACATACTGCGCGTGTGTAAACCAAATGTAATCGGTATAATCGTTACATTTTATAGATGAACAATTTTGCTGGAAACAAGATTTTCAAATTGTTACATTTTTTTTAAAATATGACCATTTTACATGTGTCTGTGATTTTTTCGAATATTTTAACATTTTTATATATTTTCAGTTTGTATAAGGAATAGGACAAATTTGGATTACTTCCCTTTGACCAGCGGATGAGCAAATCCCGCGCTGACAAAATACTATTATCGTGAGTCATGAAAATGAGTAAATTAACAAAACATAGATAGATAAATAAATAAATAAATAAATCGATAAATAAATAAATAAATAAATAAATAATAAGATAATTAAATAATAAATGAATAAATAAATAAATGAATAAATAAATAAATACTTAGTAATTGAATGAATGAATGAATGAATAAATGAATGAATGAATGAATGAATGAATGAATGAATGAATGAATGAATGAATGAATGAATGAATGAGGAACGTTATAAAATAAATGTGTATTTGAAATAATTTCTCATTTCTTAAACGAATGTTTATGATAATTCCAGTGATCTATGAATAAATAAATAAATGATTATGAATGTGTATATGAAATATTTTCTCATTTTTTAAACGAATTTTTATGATAATTCCAATGTTCTGTTATTTTTTGTTGTTGTTTTTTAGGGATATGTTAAAAAGCCGAAGATACGCCACCTGCACTGATTAATTTACTTCTTTTTGTAAATATATACTTTTTTCCCATATTTTTTCCCCAAACTTCTAGATTGACATTAACGTCGTTGAAATACAAATTTCTTTAATTGCAGTTGAACATGATCTAATATAATTATGGTCTATAAATGTCTTTGAATTAAGACATCTAGTTGTGGGCCAATTATATGTATTACTAGTATTTATTAGAGTTATACTTATGTGATTGTTTTTAGGGTTTTTTTTCTACTTGTTTTAGAAGTAATGGATATTCATACTTTATTTAATTTGTATTCAATGCTGGTGCTGTTTGGGTAATGCCAGAGGAATAAATGACATAAAATAATCTTTCTTCCTATTTCCTTTATAAATGAATATAAACATTATTTTATTTATTTTACTTTTTGGCTTTTACCGCATCTTTTCCAAGTCTGTTTTTGTGGAAGCAAAGTAAGTGCAGCTCTTAAAACAACACGCAGTGTGAATCAGTCTGATAACGCAATAATGTCCTAATCCGAAATTTGACGGAAAGGGCCGATCAGATGCGATTGATACAGTGTTCATTTTAGTGTTCTGCATCACTGATTGCTGCTGTTTTTTCTTTCTTTAATTTGTGTAAATAGAATATGGTACATATCATTTAAAATGAACGCATTTGTGAACTGAAGAAACAAGATAGTATGAAATCAAGCACTATTGAAACACGGTAAACAACACAGCAAAAAATGGTTAAACTGTGTAAAAAACGTTGTTACTCTTAAAATAATAACATCAAATTGATATAAATACAAAAAAACACCATTTAACTTTGCATGGATGAACAAACTTAATGAGACAGTTATACTTATTTTTTTCATTGGCTCTGTTTCATCAAACAAAAATGGTACAATAACTTTAAAGCAATTAATGCAAATATCACTTAATAACCCAACGAAAAACAATAGTAACTAAGGAGTAGGCGATTTTATACAGCTCCTCAGATGGTCCTCGGGCAAATTAGCACACCGATTTTATGTCAAGTAATACTATAAGATATTATGGCTGTCACGTTTTAGTACTTATTTATTCAATCTACATTTTTATTTAGGTCGTAAAACGGCGATTTAGGTCAAAGGTAAGCGTCGTTAGTAACGGTCCGGCGGTCCTTAATGTTCAACACTTGACCTTAATAGTAAATTAAAAATTTTCAACAACATACGTGGGATGGATTGTTACAAAAAATAAAAGGCCAACCCGAACATTGCTGAAAATTGTATTTGTTGAAAGTTTGAAAGTTTGTCAAGCACAATTTGAAAATTTGAAGTGAAATCAGCACATATAGTGGTTAGTTAACGCAGAAGACTGACAGTTGACGTCAACAGTCAAAGGCTGCGGAAACATATCTGAATTTACGTAACTAATGTTAAAAGAAATCTGCCTCATTTTCACTCTATATTTAAGTTTATACATCGTTATCTCTTCAACGTGTCAATCATGTTATATTTGTAACATGCCACCAACCTTGCAAAAAGATGTACATGGTGTTTTTGCTCTCGAAAACGTCTCTATACGTCTCTATTTATGTTAAAGCCCATGAAGAGGTCTGCTGAGAGACAATGCTAAAAGAAAATAAAAACAAAAAGAAGAAAAGAAAAGAAAACAAAAAAAGGCAAAAACCACAACCCCCTCCCCATCCCCCCCCAAAAAAAATCCCAACAAAACAAATACACCAAACGCATTTATGCAAAGAAATATGTAATATGAAAGAGGTGACATCTTCGTTATACGTAGTCGAACATTCCATTATCTCAGTGATTAGTGTCATTCAGGGCCTTGTTGCCCTACCCCGTTATTATTGACTACGCTCATTGCTCTTTTCGCCCTAATTTGCATACGTGATTACCCGGATCTTCGTGTCATGGGCGTCGTCATGCCTCGTGTGCGCTAGATTTATGCGCACTAACCATTTATTATGCAAATCCGACAATTTGTTTGGCATTTAAAAGAATCGTATGTAGAAGAAAAAGATTGAAATGAAATGTTAATTTTATTCCTCCAAATTCTATGAAAATTGTCAGGAAGCAAAATTTAAGCCCAAGAAAAAAATATACACTTTGAATAGTTTTTTTTTACGTCAGTATAAAATATGTAATTACGGACGATAAATGTTTGATAAACATCAAGCGTTTGCTCGAATAAGGCGTCTAGCTGTATTTGCCATGCTTGTTCGGTAAAGCTGTGTGTCAATCCGGTATAATTTTGATTTTTTAAAGTATCTAAGCCATAAATCTATGGTCATAGAATTAACCATTATTTCTATAATTTTTACTCTGCATATTTACTCTTTCCTCCCCCAGCCAGCCCTGTTCTGTACCCGCACCTTGAAAGTGCCAACGTATATGCAAGTTAATACCAACGTATCTTAAAGTAAGTGCCAACGTATCTGCAAGTTAGTGCCAACGTATATGCAAGTAAGTGTCAACGTATCTGTAAGTAAGTACCAACGTATATGCAAGTAAGTGCAAATGTATCTGCAAGTTAGTGCCAACGTATATGCAAGTAAGTGCCAATATATCTGCAAGTTAGTGACAACGTATCTGCAAGTAAGTGCTTACGTATCTGCAAGTTAGTGACAACGTATCTGCAAGTTAGTGACAACGTATCTGCAAGTAAGTACAAAAGTATCTGCAAGAAAGTGCCAACCTAACTGCCACTAAGTGTCAACGTATCTGCAAGTTAGTGACAATGTATCTACAAGTAAGTGCAAACGTATATGCAAGCTAGTGCCAACGTACTTACAAGTAAGTGCCAAATTGAATGTTTCAACACAAATGAATCACCAAAGAAAAAATAGCATATTGAAAGCATTGTCACGAATAACTTATGTTTCTTCTTTCGATGGTACACGTGTTCAATGGCAAGGAGGTTAGGTTTACAAGTCATGGGTTCGTAAATTCAAGTCTAAGGCGAAACACTTGCTTTCCAGTGACATCATAGGTGACAATAGTACGTATAATGGCCTCATAATTCGTCGTCGTCTTTCGTATTTTATAACAACTTGCAGGAGAAGCTGCTGTGATTCCAATATAAGCAGAAACAAATAAGTATCACGGTTATAATGAAGTTCACCACAAAGCGACCGTGCTCGCCGATGACGTCATTGTGACTGCGTCAACGCATCCAAAAGCTTCATTAACACGTTAACATGCTGACTATCGTTACTTTCTTGCCCCTTTTTTTTAAAAGAAATAACGAAAGAATACAGACCTAGGAGATATTACCGTAAATATACTAAAACTCAATTTTGAAGCTTTGTCAAATTAAATGAAACATTTGCGAGGCTATATTAAAGGCCAATTATGCCTCAGAAATGCCAGCCCTTTTAATATTTCAAAACCTTTTTATTTTTTGTATCTTATTGTAGTTTCCAAAAATTACCCATTTGCCATATAGACAAACAGATTTTTGCTTTTTTCGCTGCTGGCAGCTAGTATGACTGTGGTGAATTAATATTTTGTATGGAAGTTAAAAAGACGAAGACGAACACTACTTTCTCACATCTAACATGCTCTAATTCCATACAAACAGTCATACTAACTGCCAACAGCGAAAAAAGTGTGTTCGTCTATATGGCAAATGGGTAAGTTTTGGAAACTGTAATAAGATACAAAAAATAAATAGTCTTTCCGTTCATAACCTACAAATAATATGATAGCCGTCTGTTCGCACTTTTTTATATATAAATTCAATATTCTAGAATGATTGAAAAATTGATGCTAGCATATGATGGGCGTATTTTGAAAACTAAAAAAATGTTAGTATATGATTTGCATTAGTTACTATCTTCATCATAATCTATGTTGATGTATTCCCAATCCTGAAATAATAGGCAACTTGTGCTAAATTATAACTTTAACACAATCGTTTTTATTTGATTTTATAACTATATCTATTTCTTTACTGAAGAAGATATGAGCTGCGTCATGACAAAACCAACATAATGGGTTTGCGACCAGCATGGATCCAGACCAGCCTGCGCTTCCGCGCAGTCTGATCAGGATCCATGCTGTTCGCTATCAGTTTCTCTACTTGTTATAGGGTTTGTAAGCGAACAGCATGGATCCTGATCAGACTGCGCGGATGCGAAGGCTGGTCTGGATCCATGCTGGTCGCAAACCCATTATGTTGGTTTTGTCGTGACGCGGCTCATATGTTACAGGCGTTATTCATCACGTAATCCACGTGCTCTTTTTCTCGTATATCCACACGTCTCCAGTTTTGAAAATTTGAAAATTCAAATTTAGTGAGTTTATCAAAGTTTATTAAAAGTGAAAAAGAATGAATAAAATGTTCACGATTTTCGTTGTGACAATAACATTTTTAAAAATTCAAATTTAGTGAGTTTAACAAAGTTTATTGAAGGTAAAATGAATGAATCAAATTTTCACGATCTATACGTTGCACATTTTCATATAATTGAATATTATTTACCCGGGGACTAACTAAAGGAACACAGCACATTAATGTCCATGAGAAATTCAATGAATCTATATTAAGTTTTGATAATAGAGACTATTTTATTTTAAAACAATACATTTATTCTTCCTCCAGAAATGTACACTCCCATATAGTTATTGTGACATTATTTAGACATTCTTGTTTTATTTTTTATACCATTGTATACAAGTGTTTCTGTAAAAGTAGTATGTAAACAGGCAAAACATGCAGAATTATAAAAGCTTGTTTCATGAACGAAACAGATATTTTATTTGCTTATTTTTGCCGCCAACCAAGCTTATATCCATTTCCCTTTTTTGCTTAATCAAGGATGAATGAACGGATGAACGGACGGACATTCCAATATGTTGGTGTTTCATGCTTTTTTTATTTTTTTCGGACTGTTATCAGTTGGACTTCCTGTAAAATTAACAGTAGGGAAGGACTGAATACAAAAATAATTTTCATTGGTCATTTTAGAATTGCAAACTGAAATCGATGAATATCATTGGCCATTCTTAAATAAAATGTAAAGGGCAGTTCTAACCATTCTAATATAAATGTAAAGGATAGTTCTTACCATTCTAAAATAAAATTTTAAGGATAGCTCTAAAATAAAATGTTTGGGATAGTTCTTGTCACTACAAAACAAAATGTAAAAGAAAGTTCTAAAATAAAATGTAAAAGAGTGAGGATAGTTCTTTAACTTTTTGGTTAATTTGTAAATTATTACAAAATTTATAAAATCAAACGTAAAACAAATTAAAGAGACCAAAATAGAAGTTGTCCTATTTTTAAAATGTTCAATATATATGCTATTATTTACTTCAATGTTAACAAAATGGGAATTTTTATAGCTACAAGAAATGATTATTATGTCATTGTTATGCAAGCACTGCTAACATTTCTTTTTGTATTGAAAACTTAGAAATAATATAATTTTGCATGCTAACCAGTTTTACTTCGGCCGAGTATTTTCTTTTTGAAAGATACTTCTTGTTTTATCTTCATATGGAATTTTTACTACATAAACCCTAGTCTGGTTCCCAGCTTCTTTGTTTAGACAAAGGGCAGGTAATCCAGACTATATAAACCCTGACCCTTACGGTAATTTCCTTTAGGGACAAAATGTATTCCTTGGATGTTGGCCATGAGCGGACCGATTGATTGATTGATGGATGGATGGATGGATGGATGGATGGATGGATGGATGAATGGATGGATGGATGGATGGATGGATGTGGATGGATGGATGGATGGATGGATGGATGGCGATCACCAAGAGAGATTCAGTTAATTCGCGATAACTTTAAAGGTAATTGAAAGAAAACCACACATACTAAAAAGCAACTTTACTACTTGAAGAGTTCTCTTTTTGCGTTATACTTATTTATTTATTTATTTATTTAATTAATTAATTAATTTATTTATTTATTTATTTGTTTATTTATTTATTTATTTATTTATTTATTTATTTATTTATTCATTCATTCATTCATTCATTCATTCATATTTATTTATTTATTTATTTATTTACTTATTTATTTTATTTGCTATTGTTTTTTGTTGTTTTTTTTAATTCCCGCTAAAATTTGCACACCGTGTTACTGTGGAAAAACATCACATTCAAAACAATTTCAGGCGCGAAATACGATCGAAAGAATTGGGTCGAAACAATTTGCTGATATTTTCAAAAAATATTGTTTTACTGATGTATGTCTCAGTTGCCACGCTACTAATAAAGGTACATATCTGTAAACATCGGAGCTCATAGTTTGAGTTTTTGCGCGGCTTTTTCTTTACACACACGTGCAAAATCGTTCAAAGTGAAAGTACTCGTGCCGCTAATCAGGGTTTAGGCACGACGTCATTAACATTCTGTGGATGACTACGACTAGTCTATGAAAGCATCTGTTGATTTTTGGGTTTCCATGAATGTTAGGTACGCGGCGAAGAAATGAGAAAATGACATGGAAATTTGGAAATGAGGCAAAGCGGGCTGAACGTCATTACTGCGTTAACGACGTACAATGGAACTATGGGAAGGATCGCAAGACATTTTATATGAAATGTTATTCAAAATAATAAAATTGAAAAAGGAAAAATGATTAATTTCATATCACAGGAAAATTCCGAAATGAAGCGTGGAGAGCGCCGCACATATATCCGTCTCAACGCATTTACATACGTTATAGATATTTAAATAATTTTTACATAAAATAACTGTATCCTGTAATGTATGCATCTTCAAACAGAAATATCAAATTATACAGTATGATGATGTTTTTAAAGCAAATTCCTTCTTTTCTCATTAATGGCACACGCTCGAAATTTCAAGAAAAGATTTATTCGTTATGTCTTGTCACAGGGGTCTTTAATTATTCAAGGAATATGTCACCGAGCACACTTTTTTCTAGATTACAAGTTCTTTCAAAATGTAGGTAAAATTTATATCGTTGAATAAATAATGTAATATAGCCACCAGGGACTGTTCTAAGATTAAATAAAAAAATCAATAGTCTATCTGCTCTAGAACTAGAGTTGAAAAGTATCTTTACATCCCAGGTGCTATCTTTTTAGGGTGGACACCTTCTTTTTTCCATATCCACTTCTATACTATGACGTCAACGGACCTCAGACTCCGGCTGTTCAAGTCACGTAGACTTTTGATTTATTTTGGCTTAAGGTCAGAATACCCTTTAAAACAAAATTATAAATGTTATTTCCATTATGCACATATCATTTTGATTTGATCATTCTGATTGCCTTTCGTTTTTGTATATAGTGAATAGAACGGAATAAATAAAAAAGTAAAATAATTCCCTTTAGATTTAATTCTTTATTTCGATTTGTACACTTCTAACCATTTGTTATCTCAACCTTACCAATATCTTTTTTATTGTGTGTACACTCTATATATCTTTTATTTCATGTTCAAAACAAATGCGTAAGAAAATAAATATACATAACCATTATCATCATCATCATCATCATCTTCATCATAAATAAATCTTCATCTTAAATAAATCTTCATATCATTAATCATTATCCTCATAAGGTAATCGTTGTTGAAATCATCATCTCCAAACTGCAGTTGCTAGTCGAATATACTATTCTAACATATTCAATTTATAATTAAACTTTCGGTTTAGAAATATATAAAGCATTTTTTAAGTTATCCTGCCAAAGTAAATTGCATTATTAAAGGACTGTTTGTTAACAATTTTGTAGGGAATTACTATCTGCTATATACAGTGTTTGGTACTAATATCAATGTAATACGCGCGCAATCGTAATATGACAAGAAGCTCTGACAAAGTTCTGTCATGTAAAAAAAAGAAAATATGTCAACAACTTCAAAGAGGATTCAATAAAAGAAAAGAGAAATCACTCACATCTATTTGAATGCATGCAAACACTATCAGATATGCGTGTGTGAAATAGAGAATTCAAGCATGAATGGGGGAAGACTGGAGCTCATTTGTCAAAATCGTCTTTTGTACATCCAGTAAATGTCAGTCTATCAAAGTAAGTCCATCCATCCACCCCTACAGGCCCGAACTGTTATCACATATCGCTTTCTGGATGGACAGTCGGGGCTTTTTCCATCTTCCTTATTTAGACATTTTGCACACCAGTAGAACTGCAATATTGTAGACAGACTTAACATTAGACATGCTGAGAGAACGTGTATTTTTCCTCCATATGTGGATATGTTAAGGATCAAATGTGATTAACCTAAGTGGAAGCGAAGGTGGTCTGTATGTCACTTGAGGTTTATTTTCAATTGCTCACATTTCAACTTTAATTATCGCAACAAGCCGGTAGTTCGCGATTAAGTTTAAATGTTTAATTACTTTAAAACTGTTTCTAGGTTACGACTAGTCTAGAGACGTTTTTGGACCTAGAACTATCCTGTAATTGTCAATAAAATTTCCTCATAATCGTTGATGTTTTGAAGTTTAGTGACTACAGACAGCGTGTATAGGATTGTAAGACGCAGCAGCTCTAATAGGATATTGACCACATAAGTAAGATTGTAAGACTATGTCAAAATTTATTCCCTGAATTTGGTTAAATGAAATATAAATATTCATACACGACACCTGATTTGGGTACAAAAAAAACAACATAAAAAAGCATGCCGCATAGTGCTGGACTTAACATTAGCAGTATGATACCGTACAGGTCTAATTCATTTAATAGTACAGAAAAAAAGTTAATCAAAATTAGAAAATACATTTTTAAAGACTAATAACTATATATGATCATGCACGGACATCGCTTCAAAAGCAAACCAACTTCACCTGGGAAGTCACATGAACTCAACAAATAGTTAGGAAATCCTTCCTACCAGGGTGTCGGCAACGGCGTAACAACTTAGTTAACTTTTTATGTGCAACTTCTTTTACAACATCATATCTCATCAGCAAAAAAAATATTTGCTTGTAACTTCACACTCTTTTTTTGAGATCATATAAGGAAGTCACTACCTAAGACCAGGTATATACGTACCTGCTAAGACCTATAACTTTAGCCTGGATTTTTGCAGTTTGAACATGGAAAATTTTGCATACAAAATTTACTGAAGATATTCATTTGAAACTAAATACCGCAGTCCTAGGTCAGTAACTCTTACATGCATTTTGATTGGATAATAAACCTCTGTGAATTCAAATTTTAGATGCAACATTTAATAAATAAAAACTACTGATGGTATTCCTATAAAACTTTTTTTCAGGGTTACATTTGAAGTTGACATCCCAAGACCTATAACTCTTGCATGGATTTTGAATGAAATATGGCCATTTGTGAACTTACAAAATTCTTTGGTCAATATCCAAGACTACTGTAGTAGTTATGTCATATACTCACACTGGCCATAGCTTTCGCAGAAGCGGTGGGTCTACCGGTGCGGCGATGGAGATTTCGTCGCAGAAGCGGTGGAAAAATATGGCTGTCAGATAGTTTTTTGTTGGTGTCGGTAAGTTTATGACTTATTTGTACGTTATGTTTTTATGTTCTACTGATAACACCTAGTGAGACTGGAGCCCACATATGTACCCTTCCAACTTATTACACGCATGGGGTGCAAATCATGACCAGTTATGCAAACACTTCTGTACAGTTTGACGAGGGACGCCACTTTTGCCTAATTTTGTTTATAACACTACATATGTACTCAAAACTACCCCTAGATACACTGGCATCGCATCGTATGTATGATAATTACAAAAAAAACAACCATATTTTGGAACTTTTGGAAATTGATATTACCATTTTAATAAAAGAATTGACAAAAATTGATTACAACGCAGACGGCGGTGGATTCGATTGCAACGCAGTGCGGTGGGCCCGATATCATTTATGTCTTTTTTTAACGTTAAAGTCACAGATACTTAGGAGTTGAGCTCCAAACGCCTAAAATACAAATGAAATATATATTTGTGAATCCTAACACATATAGTTGTTATATATATCAATGAAAGTAAATATATGCTTTTTTGAAAACAAAATGACTCTCAGATATGCTGTATATAAATGCGCTTTGAACCAGCCTTGCTATAATCGGAGTCATTCGGGATAATGCGGGTTCTCACATTCATAGCGCACCGCATTTAAATACGACAGAGCTGAGTGTCACGCTTGAATTTGTTGAAATATTTTGTAAATAAATAAATCGGCGATAGTTTAAATTTTTTCTCATAGTGTGTTTGTATATTGAAGATGAAGTTTGATATTTCTGAAAAAGAAAAATATGATGAAAATATATCATAAATACCAGTAATATATGTTTAATAGATGACTCGTGTCACCTGTTGACAAAAGGAAAATGCGAAAATATTGGAAATAGAATCAATTGGAAGGTGATTTGAAGGATGTGCGATTTTTTCTAACACATTTTTTTATTTTGTGTATATTTTTGACGTATAAATATTTACTTTTTCTTCAAAACAGCATATATGTAAGTTTTATTGAAATATATGATAAGTATATGGGCTGGAATTAATAAATATATAATTATTAGGTTTTAAGGCCTCAATATTCATGTATATTTTCATGAAAAGTTTGGAAATGTATTTATGTTTTACTTTTACTACGGTACATGTTCCTCCTTGTTAATTTGTGTCATCCTCAGTAGAGTTAAAATACAAACATAGAAATTTGATTGATAATGTCTGGCAGAGCCAGACGTCTTTATTGTCTAAGAATAGATTATGATATAATCAAAAGATTAATCAGAAACTTCAAATACGCTTTCATATAGAAAACAATTGTAGCAAACGTTATAATAATAGATGACACAAAGTTGGACAGCAAAAACCACCAAACTGTCCAACCAAAGGAGGAACGACAGACCGTGAAAAGCAACGAAAACGAAAGAGCGACAATTTAAATTCTGACTTTAAGATTACAATTACAATTTACAAACAAAAATATACGATAATTTGAAACGCGTGCATGTGCAATTCGCTCATAGGCCAATAAACAACATTTTCGTCTACCTTTTTTTGTCAGGTATATTGTAATATTTTATTTCAAAATGCATTCTATAATTTTTTTATATTACATGCAGCCTATTTATAGCTTTGTACACGTAAATAAAAATTTGATATAATTTAATGTTAACATGTAAAGTTATATTAAAAAAAAATGAAATAAATAAAATAAGAAAATAGATAAAGCAATAAAGCTTAAGTTAGTGTCACTATCAACAGATCTCATCTCATCTCATCTTATCAATGTATTAAAATTTTATCACAAACTGTTCATAAGTAAAAATAAAGTTCAAAATATATTTATGACCAATGTGTTAGTAATACATAGTTAATGATGACTCTTGTGTGTTAAACTACAAAAACATTTTGATTTGTTAAATTGAAAGATTAAATTCAATATACGAGTTAAAGCTATATATAGTTAACATATACTTCAATATGTTGAACTAGTGTCCAAACTGGAATTTAATTTATCAAGACATTTTATAAGTTAAATGAATGCATAGTTTGTAAAGAAAATACAAACTTTAAGTATTTTTTAATTCAATTTATAAGTTAAAATTACCATTAAAGCACTTCATAGTTAACATACACCCCAATATGTTAAACTAGTATCTAAAACAGGGATTGTTTTATAAAAACATATTTATAAGGTACATAATGCAAAAAAGCGTATATTTACTTTCATTGATATATATAACAACTATATATATATATATGTGTTAGGATAAACAAATAATATTTCATTTGTATTTTTAGGTGTTTGGAGCTCAACTCCTAAGTGTCGGTGACTTTAACGTTAAAAAAAAGACATAAATGATATCGGGCCCACCGCACTGCGTTGCAATCGAATCCACCGCCGTCTGCGTTGTAATCAATTTTTGTCATTCTTTTATTAAAATAGTAATATCAATTTCCAAAAGTTCCAAAATATGGTTGTTTTGTGTAATTATCATACATACGATGCGATGCCAGTGTATCTAGGGGTAGTTTTGAGTACATATGTAGTGTTATAAACAAAATTAGGCAAAAGTGGCGTCTCCTCGTCAAACTGTACAGAAGTGTTTGCATAACTGGTCATGATTTGCACCCAATGCGTGTAATAAGTTGGAAGAGTACATATGTGGGCTCCAGTCTCACTAGGTGTTATCAGTAGAACATAAAAACATAACGTACAAATAAGTCATAAACTTACCGACACCAACAAAAAACTATCCGACAGCCATATTTTTCCACCGCTTCTGCGACGAAATCTCCATCGCCGCACCGGTAGACCCACCGCTTCTGCGAAAGCTATGGCCAGTGTGATACTTTTGGGGGATGAAATCTTCCTCTTAATTCTTACATTATCCAGACCAAGCACCCAGCACCGAAAAGTCAATTTGACTGTCTTGCTAGTTCTTGATGCTCCTTTTTTTCATAAATAGGCTGTCATTTCTAGAATTATATGTGGAACGATGCAGCGGCTGAACTGTGCTTTGGTAAGTCAATATGGCTGATACTGCCGTGATCTGGAGCATCACCAACACCAAATTACGCACCGGTTACTTCCCTTTGTAATTACGCCGAATAATTAAGGGGAGATCACTGCGTGGAGACTGCAACAGTGTCTGCTATCCATTTTCAAAAGTTATTTAGTGTTGGCGAATTTCTGACGGAAATAAAAGGTTTAGTTTTATTTGTTGGTAACTTATCACTAATATTACACGTAGGCTTATTACCGGCTTGTAAAAAATTAAAGAATCCAATTTGATAAAAATATAACTTGTTTTCGCGACTTGTTCAGTTTCAATTTTGTTTTGACATTTTATGTGATAGGTCAATTATGATAATTTATAAATGACGAATCTATAACTAAAACATTCTTGTAACAATATGTGCAATTAAACATGTTTTCATTTGATTTCATTGACTCCAATTGCGAGTATACTCCTTGCGGAGTGATGCAATTACTTGAGATGATGATGATGATTGGAAATGTTGATGGACTTTGTGTGGTTGAATCATCAGCGACTGTCATCAGAAAACCTGGAGTAACCTGCCTTTCATATAATTATATCAGGCACAATTGGAGACTAAATCAGAACCACTGACCTTCTGAAAGTGGTTGGATAGTTTTCTCCCATTTAGCCACTGAGGCCACTACAATTTTAAGTTTCAGACAATCATTAAAATTTAATTCTGTAATATTTTATAAACTTGATTTATAAATAGTACTGGCTGGGGACCTACAAAACCAGAAAACCATCCTTAGATTGGTAGATCTATGTTGAAAGATGACTTTCCAACTTCTGTGTAAGGAATGTAGTCTGCTGACAAGAAAAAAAAATAAAGATAGATCTACATGTATACTTTCTTATTTCAAGGTTTTTAAGAAAGTTAGAAATATTTTTACAGTTTTATCAAGTCAGGAGCAGCAAGGGTGGTTATTGCTGCCCAAATAATTTTGCCAGGAACGGCACTTGTTGAAAATATTTCATTCTGGAATAAAAAGAACTGATCATCAACTAAAGAGGTAGATATCTGTCACCTGTTTTCTAGTGATATTGACTTGAACAGTTAAAGTCTTGCTTGCAAGTATCTTCCCAATCTCTGTAAGGTGTGAAAACATTGGCCGTGGCTTATGTTATAGCTGATTTTGTATTATTTTATTTCATATTGTCACCTCTATTCAAATTCAGGTTCAGATTTTTGTTCTGATTTTTTTACACTAGATCAGATTTTATGGTTATAGAATCTATTATGTTTGGGAGGGAGCATTAAGTCCTTAGAATACTGGAACCAAAAGTGAAACCTTTGCCACTATTTTGACACTACTGTTGGCTGATGACCTTAAAAATCATAGTGGACAGTTTCATAACTTTTACAAGTCTAGTTGGGAATTTTCAGCAGGTAAAGGGGTCTAATTAATAAAAAGAAGACAAACACTTTTCACATTTGTATTTTAACATACAAAAATTAAAGTTTATTCTCTGTTCATGTCCACCAAAATCAATACTATACATTCAAACATGTGATCATTAACACAAACAGACAGACAGACAAACGCTCATGCATGCATACACTCCACTGGAATAGTGAGTGAGAAAAAATACTGTTGTGAAAATTGGTACTAACTTCTTAAATATCATATAGTCAATATATAATTATATTTCTTTGACAATAATATTTGAAAAAAACAACATATTTATGGTTTAATTTCCATTTTATAACACAGGAATCATGTGATATTAAATTGTTGTCTCTTTTGAATGACTGAATATTTTATTACAAATTACATCTGGTAAAACCTTGAATCATTTATTTTTTACAAGGTTAAAATACCATGAAATCATTTACTTTCAGAACAGTAACAAGAAAGAAGAGGGGAAGTTGTGCTTGACCCAAGTGCTTGTTTCATTGGTGAATGCTGGAAGCATATTTTACGACAAATTTTCAAACTGAGGTATTATCGTAACTTCTTTTTCTGGCATTTTACAAATTAAGATATTCTAATAATACAGAAAAAACACCATATTTTACCTAAAACAGTAACAATATAAAGAAAGGTGTCGCCAGCTGACTTAGGTAATTCTTTATATAATGAATATATAAAAAAAAAAGAGTCAACATATCTTATTAAATGTTTGAAAGCATTTAAGAATAATGATACATGCACATTCACTTTACTAGATTACATTCTTTTATTATTCAAAATATCTTTTAGAATAGTTCTATTTATGTTCTTGATAAAGAAGTTTTTACCCAAAGTTTTTCATAAAAATGTTGTAAATATTATGTGAAAGTATAAATACAGTGAAATATTAATTACATTGCCTGATATATGAGGAATGGAACAAAATGGACGGTTTTGGAAAGGAGAATTTCTATATACATGTTGATGTAAAACAACTTGTGAAAAATCCCTTTAGAAGTAAACTTAGTTTCATTTTTACTTAAACATATATGTGATTTATTGTTAATCTTTGAGAATACATATTTTTCTTCAGATCTTTTTTATATTTTTTTGTTACTGTCAGTCCAGCTCTTGTAATTTTAAAGATTCCAACAAAATAATCAAAGACATTGAAATTAATTTCTGCCTTAACTTAATAATACTATTTATTTTGCTATACAAGGACCTTTTAAATTGGTATAAAATTTAGTGTTATAAATTTTCAGTTGTTAATTTTTTTCACATCAAAATATATACAGAAAGACAAAAAGAGATCGAGAAATTCATGTTTTATACATAATAGATCTCATAAAATAATGATTTTTTACCCTTTTTTTTGATACATTATTTTTCTTATTATAAAATGAAATAAGCATAAAATTTTACCAGTTTTCACCAAGTGTATAAAGCAATTCTAGATTATCATATATATTTGTATTACACAGAATTGAAACATAATAATAAAAGTAATGATAAAATTCAAATTGAAACACTGCAAAAGAACAATTTGAAAAGCTTTTTTTGCAAAGAAATAAAGAAATGGACATAAACTATTCCTGATGGTGCATTAAAAGATCAGGACAAATTTTACCCTTACCTTGAGGTGTTTAATTAATCTATTTTCTTTTTTACTATTTGCATAATTATAAACAATAAAACTAACAACTGGTTCCTGTAAATCAAGAAACCATCATGTATATATGTAAGTTATAAATGTTTTATATGAATATGAGGTTTCAAACCAACTTCAAGACTTCCGATCTTTGATTGATTGACTGTCATAAATATATAGTTCATGAAAATGTCAGTTATACATAAATGAACACTCATAAAAAAACAACAGCAATTTTACAATATTAAATTCACATTTAAATGTTTTACTTATATATGCAGATTGCTCATCAGAAAAAACAATACATTAACTGCAAACAGAATATATAATATTTAAAATGGTAATTTATGTCTTATGTTGAATTTAATTACGTTTCCTCGATGAAATAAATTTCATAATCACAAACAAGTGAAGTAAACATAATATGAAATATTTTATAAAATATGGCTATTCCTAATACTGTTTATTTCCTTCATTTGAATTTCAAAATGTCAAAGTGTTCAATAAGGGAAGCTCTTATAATTAAATGAATAATTAAATGAAGTTGAGAATAAAATGGTATGTACCAATTACCATTTTAAAATGAACTAAAGCATTTGCTGTTCCATTAAAATGCAATTATTTTCAATTTAGAACAGAGAAAATGTAATGTATGTGCAAATGATATATTTATGAACGGATGTTTATTTATATATATATATATATGAATTGTGGACGATAAAATTTTATATTGATTATAAAATCTATAATGCAGAAATAATGTTTCCTCTGCCTCAAGTTTATTCATATTATATAAATCCTTTACACAGCTTATTAAGCTTTTTTTTATTAAGGTGTATCAAAATACTACAAAACATTTTCTAACCCATCTTAAATAGAATTTCTTCAGCTTCCATCTTTGGAATGATCCATTATTGATTATGGGAATGCCAAGGTGGAAACTTGAAGTTATTTAGCTAGCAGTATACAACCTGGTCAGGCTTCAAAGACAGACAAACAGACAGGCAGGCTTTTAACTATGCTGTTGGCACAGACTTCACTTTTTGATTTCCAGCGTTTTAAGAGTTATTTTATTCATATGCAAGTTGTAAATGCAGTGTTCACTGTCACATGTACAATAACTAGGTTTGATTTTCTTAATACATTGGAAGACATCATCATATTTGATTTTTGCGAGGAAGAATATTCTTTTTATAAAAAAAGAAAACAAAAATTGATAAAATATGCAAAATGAGCTATTCTGTGTGATATGAGTAATCTGGGTTGTTATGATTATTTTATATATAATGGTAGACAGTGCCATGATTGTCAATAATTTGAAAAGCCTTTTGTTCACTGACCTCAACTTTCTTATATCTATTTATAGATGGCGAGTTTATACACAACCAGAATACTGGTAATTGGCATCTGGTTACATGCAACCGGAATAATTAGCATCGGGTAAACATACTTTTTATATCATGAATTTTCCTCCTGTAATAAAGCCAACAATTAATCAGTCTTAATTTATCAATTATCATAATGATAATTATCATAATGATTATGAATTATTCTTTTCTGTTTTTCAATTTCATTATCCAGGTATCTGATGAATAAATATGCAGTGATAATATGCCCATTAATCAGTAACATGAGAAAATTTGTTATATATATCTTATATGAATCATATAGCAATAAAAACATTACAGAAATAGAAATTGGGATGAAAATTTTTCTCAAAATGCTGTTAAAACTAAAGGTGATCATGACAGCAACATAATAATAGCTTAAATTGTCAATATATCTTCATTAAAAGATGGAGAAAAATATTGACTTGTTTTAATATTGAAAGTTGCACGTTGTTTTTAGCATAATGTAAATAATTTTTAATAAAGGTTTTTAGCATATATTTCATGTTTTAAATAAATATCATTAAAGTTAGGAAATTACATCATGGCTGCTGTAATATTTATGATTTTTCTTTTTGTAACGGTGAAGGGCAGGTTTTCAATGGATGATCTTTTGTGACTATATGAATAATACTGATTTGTGGAGAGAAATATTACATGTTGATATGTTACCATACTGCAGCGAGGAATATTTTTTAATAATTAATGATACATTTGACCTATTTTCACTATTCAAAAAAAATTATTTATGTGACACAATTTCAAAAAATGAAAAAAAAAATGAAAGAAAGAAAAAAAAAATTGTTGAAATTAGTGCTTAAATCGTGACATTGTAAACATCCAAAGTTTTTTAAGATATATTTTAAGAAGAAAAAAATGGCAATTAAAATTGCTCATTTCAGTCTTTATATATTCTTTTTACATCATATTGCAATGAAGCAAATGCAAATAGTAAAAAAAAAAAATCTGAAAATGTAAATTTTGGCTGAATTATTCTTACAGAAAAAGAGAATAAGTTAAACTGCTTCTAAATGTAACTTGAAAATTTAATCATAAAATGCAATGTACATTCTTAAAATTACCATTTCTAGAAATACTGTACTTGTACTTTTATTGGAGAAATATATTTGAGAATGGAATAGTTATTTTTATGATATCATTAACAATCCGTGTTGTAACAAAATGAATTCACAGAGCAAAATGCTAGAACTGGATGTGCTTTAAATGATATGTTTTGATAATGTAAAGAAAAAATTGCTTAGTTTACGTAACTCTATTTTCCATACTTGTATTTTGAACTATGAACTTTGATTCATCACTTAAAGTTTTATGGATTTTTAAACATTTATGTAAAAAGGCTGATTGAAATAAATATGGGAGTAACGTCTTGTAAAAGTTGACTTTTAGCATGGTAGGTAAGCACTTGTCAGAATATATTAAAACATTGTTTTCCATTTTGAGGTGGCGAAATATTTTTTTGACACTTGAATAACTTTTAATTATCATTCACTAATATGAGAAATTTTTTAGGAGATAAAATATTTTAGAAGAATTCTTTTCCTTAATGTCAGTTTGCGTTAACCATAGAAATGTTAATGAGTTTTTCTAGTTAGAATAACAGTTGGTTTGCATAAATTTATGACCTTTTGTACTTGTTGATTATGAATTCAGACATTATTTATCTATGTATTGTAATTTATTCATGGAATTTGATGGAAGGATGTCAGAGTAATGTTTTATATAAAGTTATTTATTATACTGAAAAGACATTTATGAAATGTTGACACCTAGACAGAGGTATCTAGATGTAATTACACGTAATATATAAGACAGTTTTGTACCATTTCAAAAACAAAATCATTTACCCTGGTGTCTGACTTCTCAAAGCATAAATGAATACATTTTACATGGTAATATATATTTATTTCTTAACATTTTAATGTTTAAGATGACATTCTGGTCAGAGGTTGTAAGAAAAGTTGTGAAAACTTATTTGTTATAATGCAGAATTACAATTACTGAAACGAAGTTTTCCCAACTTTCTGAATACACCAATGTATTTGAAAGGCATTGCCCATGCAAAATATATGCTAGTAAACAATAGTAATCTTGACAGAACATGTTGGTAACTAAAATAATGTTTAAATGCTTCTTTTACAAACAATTCTGATAATTCTTTGCTACCATATTTAAAAATAGAAACATATGACTGGCATGTGGTAAAGCATTTTTATATGATAATTCTAAAATAAAACAACTGTCCATTTGAAAGGGAGAAAAAAACTACACAAAATAATTACAGAAAATAAGAAGGGTAATAGAAATTCACCCTGCAGTAACCCTTTATACAGTTAAAATGAAGCAGAACAATAAAGAAAACAAAATGTAAAAAAAAAACAATACAATACTGTTAATTCAATAATTTGTAGTTTTTGATGGGACATTAAACAACAGTAGATAACATCTTCCACTCAATACATATACATTCATACAATTTGGCAGCATATAGCCATAATTCAGATCTGCATTAACAAGTGTTAACATGAAAAAATCCATGCACCATTTCAAAGGAAAATTTCAAGGGGGTACAAGATATTCTCCAGTTATTTATTATGTCTATGTACAAGTTAATCTTGTATCCCCTTAAAATCTTTCATTAAACATTACTTTATGGATATAAATAATGGGTACCAATTACAAATTTTTAACGCTTAATATTTACAATATCTTGAATTGCACCCATCATAAATATCAAGTTTTGGTGACCTTGACCTTTTATGCAATGTGAAACATGAATGGTTCACCACTTTTATACAATACTTAAGTGAAACCTCCTTTTTAAGTGTTCTCCACTAATTACAGTTTGTACAACAGCATCATAATGTTTATTTCATCACCTTAGTGCAATAACTGATTAACTCATTAAACTTAGAAGGACTTATTCCATTACTGCACTAAGGTGATTTTCTATTGTATCTAATGATCTAAGCTACACAGTTTTTTTTTATAAAGTTAATGGAATAATAATAATATAGCACTGCACCAATTGTTTTATCATATATAATAGTTTAGGGGGAGTGGAGTGGGGATAGGGAGTGATAAAGTATACTTAATTTGATGCATTTTAATTCAGGAATCAAGCAGAATCCGAAATTTGACTGTGTGTAATTGTGGTAGAAATGTACGCAATCTGGCGGGACATGTATTAAACAGCTATACAATATTGTAACTTATCAAGTAAGTGTACAAAAATGACCCTTTAATTTCTTTAATATTGAATGGGTTTTTTCCATATATATTCCTATATGAAAAATCATTTTAAAAGTTTCCTTATAGATAAAGGGATTTTTCAAGTAAATCCATATCTTTGTTGATTCTAATTCAATAGATCCACCCTGAGAAATTTTACTGACATTTTCTATCTGCAATCAAAGTTAAATTTTGCACAATTTTGCATTTTCAGTCATAAATTTTAATTTTGCCTTTCATGATATTTGAATACATGTATATGTAATTGTTGTGTTTTCTCAAATTGTTGTTAAAAAAATATAAAGAAATTGTTCAAACATCTGCTTATGTTATTTGAAAAAAAAAATCGAAAAGAAACAAGCGGTTAATAAAAACTTTTGCTGGTTATTTTATGTAATTGTCGTATGAAAATGATTCAATTGGAAATAGCAAGAACGCAGAAAAAAATGAAATTGTTATTAATTTTTGCTCTTTGCAGATGCATAATTAATTCAAATTAATTCAGGAGAAATGCATTAAATTTAATGAAGCATACAATAAAAAGTCATGGTGTTTGGAGATGATAATTTTACTAATTATTTCAAAATGTATTTAAACATGGTTAATTAATTTAAAATGCACTCAAATAGGGCTTTAAATGTGCATAAATTATCAATAGTTAACACTGAAAATGAAAAGTTTTATTGTAACACATTTACAAGCCATCTAGAGGCTACATTATTGCTCACGAAAATTCAACAAATTAATAAATAAACAGTGTATTTTATTGCTTTTTCTCAGTTTAAAACTTTGTTGGGTTTTCTGTTTGTACATGCTGTAACAGACATGAATTTTAAACTCAATGGTGGAATGCTATTTAATCTACATTTAAAAATTTTATGTCATGGACAGACAAGCTAGCTGATGCAATATTTACTAGACTTTTGAATACCATTAAATGAAAAAAACATACTTTAATCATTACCTTAGGAATTAGCAAATATCAAATTTGGTATTGGTCTTTCATAAAAATAATGATCAATTTATAGGGATGCCAAGATGAAAATTTAAACTTTGAATATTTAACTCAGCCAACAGTATAGAGCCTGGTCAGACTTTACAGACGTGCAAGTTGGCTAGAAATTATATTGGTGGCTTACTGCTACTGTCCATCACGGACAACAAATTGATCTAAGTTTACCTGATTGAGACTATATTTGCATATAAGTATAAAAATTGCAGTGTAGATAAAAGTAAAAATACATTAGATTTCGCACAAAGGTGTCCAAAAGTCTAGCAAATATCTCATTTAGCGTTAGTAATACAAAATCATGCCATATATAAACATGTATATCTTCAATTTCTTCAGTGGCATTCAGACAAAAAAAATGTATCAAAAAATTAAAAATGAGGTAACTTTCTCTTGTTATTTTCAGCAATTGTCCGATATATATAATAAACCAAACAGAAGAAAAAAACAAACAAAAAAACTAGCAATAAATGGAATATTTCCCAAAATATTTGCCCATCTTCTGACAATTTAAGAAATTTAACATATATTTTCAGCAAATATTTTTCACTCCACTTCAAGCGGAATTAATTCTTAAGAAAACTTTAGAAAAAAAGTTTGCTGTTGCTATTTTCATTATATTTTTCACAAATATTTTTTTATGTACACACATCACTTTTTTATGTAAAAATTTCTTTTAGCCTTAAATTAGCATAAAAAGTTTGTGTTGTTTTTTTTATTTTCTTAAAGAATCATTTTATTTATTTTTCTATAAACAATGAATGATCACACATTGGCACATTGTATGTTTCTAGTGTATATAAAAGAAACTAAAAAAAAATAAACAAAAAGAAAAAGAACAGCACATTATATTGAAGCCAAGAATTCAAAAAAAGCACACATAAGAAGAAAAAATTCAAACCAAAATCAACTGTATATGTCAGACTAGTCGAATACTGTAAGTAAAAACATCAAGTAACAAAGGGGACATTACTCTATAGAATAATGTGTGTAACAAAGGGCAATAACTCAACAGCAAGAAACAGTTAAGACAACAAAGAATTTTTTTTTCCTAGCAGAACATTGAATGTTATTAGCCATCCAGCATTCAGCACTTGCATTCTATGACTAGTTCTGGCTGGAACAACCATAATATATTTACGGAATCAGGCAATTTTCCTTTTTCCCTAAGTCACATCTACATTACATGATGGTTGCCCCTTCCTGCACCAAAGTACCATAGCTGAACATGCTGCTTCATGACCTTTGACACCCAGATGCTTAGCATTATGGGTAAATATGTTAATTATCTTCATTTAAAAAAACAAACAGACTCAGGGGAATTTAATTCCCTGAAGTTTCCCCACTGTATTATTTTCTTTGCTGATTCCATGGACAAGAAATCAGCAAACCCTGTGTAAATATCAGCAGTACTCAGTGTTTGTGATTTTTTTGTCTCTAATATTGCTTGCTGTCTATCACCATAGTTTCATATCATTGTTTTGTACTCGAAGAAAGATAAATATTCACCCGTATTATGATGAATGTATATTCGTGCAGATTTAGCATAAGCTCCGCACACAACAAGGTTCAGTTCTGTCTCCTCACTTAGATAACAGAACTATTTTCTATGTCCACAGATCAGTATCTGTTCTCCCTTGTTAAATAATACTTTTTTGATAAGATTAATACAAAAGTTTCACCCTGTTCACGACACTACATTACGTTCACTTCATCACGTGTGTGTATTTTATATTAAAAAGCAAACCCAACCTAATTAACACAAATTTTTTGGCTAACCCGCGTGAATATCTTGTATGTGTCCCATAGAGTCCATGCTACTGTGAAGAGGTGGGCTTTGTGTTGAGCCCATTGACATCCCATGAGGGCTCATGGCATGGGCTCCATGGGCACCCATCATCATATGATGAGGATGTCCAGGGATGAGCATAGAGTTTGTGCCGTGTCCACGAAGCTGCGACATTTGTGAGTATGAACTACTGACAGGCGGAGCTCCATACATGTCCGCCCCATGCATTCCTAGCATGTCGTACCGCTGGGAACCATCCATGTGTGGGTAACCAGCTTTCATTGGGTCATACATCTCACTTCCTGGCATACCTGGTACCCCTGCAATAAACATTTTCTTTATTAAAGCTTAAAATAGATTTATCGCATAGAAAATAAGTCATGGAATAACAAAAACCAATACTAAGTCCTAATATACTTGTACAAGCATCATATCAAATTTTCTATTTAAACGTTTTTTAAATTTCATTCAAAATGCTATAATTTTCTGGTAAATTTTTAAGATACCATTCAATTATGTGTCTAATCTATTGCGGCAATGAAAGAGATATTTATGCAACACACTATGATTTCTTTTGAAAATGCATAAAGAAGAAACTTCATTAAAACTAGGAAAAAAAGTAAATGCAGTCTAAAGATTGAATTAAGAATTTGAGTGGTACTTCTATGAAACGGTTTTATGCAAAATGTGTTGTAATAATTCTGGAAATTAGTTCTCTTTTACTGATCTCATTATGCGAGAGTTTTTGTAGACAGCACTTTAGCGTCTTATAATGATTTTGTTAAACATGTTGTCTGATAACTCATAATCCCATATCGGCACTTTTTTGATGCTGGGAGTGAAAATAAATGATTAAATATTGCAAAAAACAAGAATGTATGCACACAATAAGGAAAGAAAATTCTTCTTATTAAACAAAAAATAGTATTTGATAAGATGAATTATAGACTATTTGACTTGAGCACAAAAATATTTTCAGTGGTGATTTTATCATTCACATTTTGCATGATTTTACTTACAATGAATGGTGTTAACCTCCCAGGTGTTTATAATTTCCCATAAATTTCAGCTAAATTAAGTGTATTTTCAAAATTTGCTAATGATTTATGAAGATTTGGGAAGAAAGTTTCGAGCAATACATCACAAGAAGTTTGTGTGAAGTTTCGAGTGTATTACTTGAATAATCAGTTGATCTTTTTCTCTCAGGTTTTTCTATATGCAAAAGTCCCATTTACCGCACACATTGCGCTGTGTTGTTTTTATGATTACTGATGCCGAAAAAAGAGTAGGGTGCCTTATATAAAGGGTTAATAGGGTCAGACGTATTTAAGTCTGTGTGGCATGTCTAAATTTCCCATAATGCAATTGTGTGCTATTATTGTTATTTAATGTTAATTTATCTCATTGTGTATTTATTCATTTTTTTTTTTCATACATAAATTTAAGATGAAGGAACAAATTAAGCACATGCATAAGTAATAAAATTCCAATTCAATGTTAAGGTATTAAATCATTTTAATAATATCTATTATGTAAACATTCAAAAATATATATAAAATGGTTTGCCATTTTAATTTTTAAAGTTAAAAGATTCTTTCTTTAAAAATAAAAAAGAATGTTTTGGTTGGATGCTATATTATATATAATTGGCAGATATTAATTATATTTTTACTGCACTAAGTAAGTTCAGAATTACAATTTTTTTTATATATTATAGATATGCATATACAAGTATAAAATAATTTATTAAACGTTCAGCCTATATTTAGCTTTAGTTTTCTCAGTGAATTAATTGATATTTTCCTTTTACAATTTCCCTCTAATTGGTGAAATATAATATAATAGTAGAATAACTTACTGTACATGCCATGAGCACCCATTTGCATATGTTGGTTCTCCCAGGCTAGAGATCCATCAGGATTGTACCCTGCATGAGCCCCTGGAGCTGAAAAAAGGGAGACAAATAGTATAAATACATCTTAATTTTGAATTGAAAGAGTTACTGCACTTGTTTTTAAAATGGGCAAGACTCTGAAACTAGTTTGAAGAGGGAAAAAATTAAAAACAGTTCATTGACATATAAGATGCTAAAATTTGTAATTGTGTTGCATATTATGATGATATTAAGTAATGTTGTAAATCTACATTAATTTTGTAACAATGTCATTTTACTTGTAATAGTGTCATAAAATAGTAAAGTGGTGTCACATGACTGTGTTAGTGTCAAATAATCATGAAAAGGTTGCTAATATTTGTAAGTATGTCACAATTTAAATGGCATCAGATATGTTACATATGTTACATACGTATTGATGTCACATATGTAATGGTGTCACATATGTATTAGTGTCATATATGTAGTGGTGTCACATATGTATTGATTTCACATATTTTATGGTGTCACATATGTAATAAGAAATAATCGAAGGAGTGGTGGTCTTACAATGTATTTTGAAAGGTACAATAAATGAAGAAAAAGTGTAAAATAATTTATATTTCAATAGCATTTACACAAAACTTTTTCAACCTGTGTGAGCACATGAGCCTACACACAATTTAAAATGTTGATTGAAATCAAGATTCTGATGTCAGTTTGATGACCCGAAAAGAAAAAAAAATACGATTTAATAATTTTTGATAAATGTTTTATTACAAGCATCTTGGTTTTGCCGTAGTTTGGTGAAGAATTAATAACCAAATAGTGAATTGAAAATAAAGCGAAATTCAATGAATATTTTCACGCTCTGGTAGACAGGGTTTTATGTGTTCCCTTACGGAAAATGGGACATCTATTGTGTAGGACAATCATTTTTACGCTTCTCATTACTTTGTTATACTCTTGCATGAATATTGAAAGCACTATTACAGATCCTCAAATGATAAAATTTCATTCTATGCATAGGTTATAAACATTATAAATTCATGAAGATCTGTCCGAAGCAGTAACGAAATTGGAGATGTTGTTTTTTTATTCGTACAAAATTTGATACGGTAACAGGTTCTATCTTGTAAAACCATACTGTTGAATGGTATGTTTTTGAAATCAATTCATAATGAGTGTTTGTTAAGCCATTAATGTTTAATTGTTATTGTTCCGTAGAAAATGACGAAATGTGTCCCTCGACTATGCTATTAATGTGACACTTAAATGAGTCTCATCTATTATTTATGTAAATTACATTTTCTAATTGTGTAAAAAGATCGAGTATGTTCAAAGGCTATGTTTAATATGTAATGTACGCTTCACCTTTGTCTTGCTGCATCCTGGTCTCAGTTCAAGTAAATTCCAAACATCACTACCCTTGTTTTAAACTAATTGTTGAGATATTTCCACAGAAACGCATTTTGACCTAATGCTTAATCTCAAATAACAAGATATTTCAAGAATTTTTTTGTAGCAATTTCGTTTTTCAGTCCATTTATTCTAGTTCGTTAATGGTTTTTAATTGAAAAAAATTGCATTAGATAGGGAAATACTCTGTAATGATATTCTCTTTAGCCTCTGTAATCACTTTAATGTTTATTTCAATCAGGGAGGACTCTTAAAAAGCCCTGTAGAAACTATAACTATAATATGGGACATTTCACGCAGTGTCAATGAAAGGGAACGAAAAAATTGTGATAAATTACTATTTACATAGATGGGGATTGCATTGCAATTACTGATGAACAATAAATTATGTACTTTAGACAAAAATCATTTTACACCAGGATTCTAATTGATTTAAAAAGATACTATTTCAAGAGATGAATTTTATCATATCAAAATTGCAATTTAGATAGCAGAATATTAATTGCTTATACGTACCAGTGCCTTTTTTATCATTTTTACGTTTTGGTGGTGTGCATTTTTTTTAAAATTTTGCTACTGGCTGTAATTTATTGCTAGTTTAAAGCAGGGGAATAAAATAAAGCTATTAGTATGATGATTACAGGTGATTATGCTCTATAAAACATTATATAACAGTATGCATGTGGAAGATATAATGTGATTATTTAGCGTTAACGAGGAACAAGTCTCATTAGCAATCTACACAGTGTTGCTGCATTCTCACAGACTCATGCCAGTTTTCTTTCAGTTTAATATTTATGGCAATCAGAAGAAAATAATTAAATTTTATTCCCATAATTCTAAGGAAAAGCCACTTAGTATTAAATGAAAGTTTGAAAGAAATTGGTATATTAAAATAAGAAGGAAATCTGCGCCAGATTCATATCATTTTATATAAGATTAGATATATTTAAATAAATTTTTACAAGATATATTTAGATAAACTTTTACAAATAGGAAAAATTTGTGATTACTGTTTTTTGTTTCTTTTCAATATTGCACGAGAAGTGTGACATTCTGTTACTAACAAAGGTACATAATGACAAAGAAAGTTTTTCTTATTAGCCAATCAAAATTGCTTAGATTTGTACAGGTATTATTTGACATTCTTCATTACCATAATTGTACAGTAATTGTAATTTTTTATTTTGAAACTAGCATTGAATACTTGACCATTACAAATGAAATATTGTTCATCACAAGTACAGGAAATTAAATAAACCATTACTATTACAGGTACATTATCTAATAACACATCTTTCCTGATTGTTTCATGACAGTGATACATTTACATCAAAGTTCGTTATAATTAAGAAAAATAGAGCACCTAAAATAAGTCCTTTATCAACAAGTAACTGTAGAACTCTATGCACAAATTTATGCAAATAAACCTCTCTTGGGACATGAATTAATTTCCCTGAATAAATTTTTCCTTACTCATTAATTTGATCAGAATCAACAGTTGCATAAAGTCCAAATGGCCATTTGGGAGGTGATAAACAAACAGCTAACAGTTGTTTAAGACAGGCCTTGCCATCATAATCAGCAATGTGTAAATCAGTCGAAAGGAAAAAAAAAAACTGATGTAATTATTCAGTCACCTGAATCATAGTTTCATTAATTAAACAACTTTAATTAAATATAAAAATCATAATTTAATTTCAGACCTTCCCCCATTGCCGTACTTACCTAATTAAGTGTCTCAACATTAAATATTTAGACTTTTCATACAATTTGCTAATCAGGAAAACTGAACAGTCAATCAGCAGATATTCAAATAGCGCAACAAAGATGGTGTACGTAATTTCTGTAGCTTGCGATGCGTGGAAACTCAGAACACCCTAGCGATTGTGACATATTATTTATTCATAATGTATACAGTATTCTTCAAGTTGCGAAATAAATGGGAAAATAATTCTGCATTTTAATGTGCATTATATTGATTAGTTAGTAAATATCTGTGGTGTATGAATGATAGAATATCCAAAAATCCTGAATTTTACATCTATTACCATAACATTGCTATTTAAGGAGGGAATAATCATAGTGAAATACATTATACTCTTTTTCTCATTCATCATTTGCTATGGGCCTGGAATAAATGATATTTGGAGTCGAAATGTATTAAACTTAAATACGAAATTAAATTTGCATTTTTCATTGAACGTCTGCATTTTCAATTATTTCTGTATGAGCATGTACTATCATGGAACCATATTTGAATAATTGTATAAAAGCAATTTATCTCTGCTGTCCGGACAATACAAAAAATGAAATTGTTATATTTATGACATAATGTCTTCTCAGAAATATCAACCTTCTGAATAGGGCATGTTCTAACTCTTCATATATTTTTATGATCACATTCACTTATCCTGCATATGTCTTAATCTTTTATAACTTTGTCTTATTCCTTTTCAGAGTTGTAAACGTTTGCTGACAGGTTTACTGTGGCTTGCAACAGATCATGTATTAAGGTCAGTTCACTTAATAATTAATCACTAATTAAGATGGCTAAAATGTCTAAATAAAAATGCATGGGAAAAAATGGCAGAAAATTCTGTCTAATCAACATGGAATTCTGTTGAATGATCAGTGAAAATTATGCTTATGGTCTAGGAAATGAAGAGTGAAGATTAACTATCTTATTGATGAAAATATGACTGAGAATCTTAATTTTTATTGGTCTGAAAAATTTAATGAAAACATTTTGACATAACTCCTTCATGAGAAAAATAGTTTGGAATTATATCACATGGCTCAAGAGGAAAATGGCTTGGAGTTATAACATGTGGCTCAAGGGGTAAATGGCTTGGAGTTATATCACATGGCTCATTGGGAAAATGGCTTGGAATTATGGCTCATGGGGAAAATGGCTTGAAATTTTGTTGCATGGCTCATGGGGAAAATGGCTTTGAATTATATCACATGGCTCATGGGAAGAAAACTAAAATGGCTTGGAATTTATCACATGGCACAAGTGTCACATGAAAATAAATTGGTGTATGTTCTCTCACATTACTCATGGAAAAGATTTGACTGAGAATTCTATTATATGGCTCATGTAGGGTGCTAGTTACACAATTAACTTTTTGCCATTATGACAAAATACTCTCAGTAAATTAGGAATGAATAAGATCTGCCATTTGTGCATGAAGCAAGAGTAATGTTTGACAGATTTTATTTTAGTTTTATGCATTGTATATTACCTACCTACTGAGAGGTAATCAACATATGCCACAGAGTTGCAAGGCAGATTGATAGGTTGGTGCCATACTGAATTTATGAGGTAAAACTGACAGGCAAAATATTCTCCCAACCAAGTGCCAGAAAAAATGGTTTTATATGTAACACACTGTAAGGTGCTAGGAACTAAAACTGCTGGGAGGTTTAACACTATTGAATTTTTGTTCAAGTTATGAGAAAAGATATATCATACCAACAAACAGGGATATCAGAATGTGGACATACAAAAGAAACTTTTTTGAAATGATATCTCTTAACTGGCAGCAGTTATAATATAGACAGTTTAAATGTTTGAGAAAAACAAATTGTTGCTATAATATGATTATGGTTTCCTAAATCCTGCTGGGACTGAAAGTGAAGCCTTTGCCACCAGTATACAGCGATGCTAGCTTGCACGTACCTGCAGTCTGACCAGGCTCTATACTGTCAATAGCTAAATTTTTATACTTTGATTGTGATTTCCCTTAAACTTGGAATGGACTGTTCCAAATTCATTGCTGGGCAAAGCCATTACACAAATTTAGCAAGTTATGGATAAGTATTGTACTTTTTTGTTCTGAAAATATGATTGTTTAAATGAAACTAAACTATTACCTGCTCTATTTGACTGGTCAATCATTGGTTGAACTATCCGTCTACGAGCATTTATAAACCTGAAAATATAAACAAAAACATTTTAAAATCTTCATCCTTACTTGTAAACCTGGAAATACTAAAACTGCAATGCCGTTGCCGTCAGTATAATATATATAGAAGATTATTTTATTTTGAAATATGTAGATGTTGACATTCTAATACTGTATTACATATACATTATACAGTTAACTTATCACAAAGCATTCATTTATTGTTATTTACTAAATACTGGTACAGTCAAACCATGGCTTTATGTTCTTTTAGAGTTTGTTTTCTGTGATAAATAATAAATGCTATCTCTTATAATGCGACAAAGATAAAAAATGTCGGAGGACCGCAACTTCTGTGTACACTCATTTATAATGTAAGCAAAATATACCTTTCCTATATTATAGGGGGGGGGGGGGGTATTTGAACTTTACATGTAATTTTTGTCAATTTACATTACAAGAACTTTCCAGATCTTTTTTGTAAGCAAGACTGGGAAAAAATAAACACCAGTGTAGTGAAGAATGGAAGATAGTTTTCACTTAGTTTACACAGTTTGAAATAATGAAAGCCTGTTACATTGTAATTAGATGGAAGTTTTAACACCGTGGGTATATTTGTTAGCAAAGAGTATCTGCTACTTATGATGATATAATGCAAAACTGATGTTGCCTATATTAAAAAACATTGTTTTGAATGGAGATTTTTGTAATTTCCTTTCTTCTTTGGTATCCCATATCATTAAATGTTACTTAACAATATACGTTTAAAATTAGACTTAATTGACGGAAAAAGTAACATAATAAATCAAAAGAGAATATAATGTGGTGAATTTGGGAAGATAATAAGTGCAGTGGGCTGCATCACTGGATATCTGGTATTGAAACACAGTGTGTAAATGAGTCTCATAATAAAAGCATTATCACACTGAAAATGTCAGGTTTAGAAACAGACATCTATCATTTTTGACAGGGTTTTCTCATTTGGGTATCATTTAAACCACAGTTCCCTATAGTCAAGTGTGAACCTATAGTATTTACCGGAGAAAAAAAATGGATAAATAATGGAATAAGTTTGTGTTTTCCTGTTTTCCGCCTTGTCAAAACACTCAATTAAAATAACATTATTGTTATTATTTTTTCTGTTGGAGGAAAGGAAATCTGTAAAAACTGTGTATGATCTATGTGGTAATGGTACTTACAAAAATTCTGACAGTGAATAGTGACCAACACATTAGTTGCAGTGAGTTTTTGCTGATGATTTCAAATTTTCAAAACTTTTTTAGGGGGGGGGGGGGGGGGGGTGAATGAGGGGTGGATATGAAGATTTGCTTTACACTTTCCCACTAACTAGCTGCACTTTTGAACAGCGACTTAGTACTTAGCCTTTTTCTGCTAAATTTTGGTAACAGACTTGGCCTGTGTTGTTGGTCCATCATCTTGTGTTTGTTTTGCTGTTGTTGTTTTTTTATAACAGTATCAAAGTATTTAATTGAGCACTGAATAATAGTGTCATATAAATGAGACGTTATTTCAGAGAAAGGGGTTGATATTTTTGGAATAACGGACATGCTGGCTGGTCTGACTATATTGGTGGCATAGGGCAAGTCATTATTGCCTCTAACATTCAACGGGTGAAATATTTCCCAGGAACAATTCAGAACACAATCAATGATACCTCCAAGCAACTCTGTTTCCATGTACTGTATCTATAAGATATTTTTGGAATAGCAACTTTGGCCTGTAATATATACACCTTTCTTTTTTTTTTAACTTGTCTGCTTTGTGTGGGAAAAAGGTTAGCCGAGGGTAGCTATATCACTATGGCAAGTTTATTTACAACATGCCAAGTTTTGTCTATATCCATCAAAAGTTATCGGTATATATACAATCATATCATATACAATTATTGAAAGTTTCATTAGTTAATTGTTGCGAAATAGATTCTAATGAATTGGTATATATTGTCTGTGTGAATTATGAGGTGAAAACTTATATACTGCCAGCATTGCCAAGATCTTCCGAGGTATCCATACACTTAAAATGATAAGCATGTAGACTAGGATACTGATATGTTTATAGACTTCCGGAGATCTTAGAATGATTAGAGATACCCATTCTTACAAATGTCATCTCTAATTAATATTCTCGTTATTTTTACGTGCATACCACATGGAAAAGAATTGTGCATAGCTGATATCTGAGCTTACAGATCTCAGTTCTATCTGTATAGCTAGATTTCCTGTTATTTGTTGCTTTTTTTCTTGGTGCCGGTTTCGTAGAAATCTTAAAATTACACTTTAGTTTACACATGTTACATTCTTTTCACTGTAATGCCATAACAAGATGCTCTACTGTGTTTTCCTTTTGTTTTTATAAACAGATGTTACAAATTTCTTTAAAACATGATCTCTGACCCTCCCTCCCATGTGTGAGAAAGTTAATTGTTTTCTTTTGCTATTCTTCCGACAAAGGGTAATTCACATTTACATCGATTAAGATCAATTCTTATTTCACTTTATAAATTATAAAAAAAAAGCAGAAGCCACGACATTTGTTCGAAAGTGTTCAGAAATGATCATACTCTAAATTGTCACTCAGATAAAATCAGTTTTTATGAAAAAAATGTTGAAAACGGTATTTGCAAGCTGTGTAAAAGGTTTATTTTTTTCCAGTGATTCTCTTTAGTACGAGTGTTTAACAAAACTGCATTGTCAAAAAGGTTAAAAAAAACTTTTACAGGAGAATAATAGAAAATCAGTCTCTTAAAAAAAATAAAGCACAGCTATCATTATCAATCAAGTTAGCTCGGAAAGAGATCCAGCATGTACGCTGGGCATTTTAGGCTCGGCTTTTAGTACTTTTTCTAATTAAGTTTATTGTAGCAGTATTTTGCATTATTAAAGATAATTCATTAGAGATTATTTATTAATAGTAATAACTATTAAAAACTATTAACGTTTCATTAATTTGAAGCAGGAAATAACCACCTACTTCAATTTAATTATAGGTAATAGAAAATGAAAGAGTGAAGAATTCAGCAATAAACAACAACTCTACAACATTTTTTTCAAATTTACCAAGAAAAAGAAGAAAAAAAACATGAATAAAAGAAGAGTGATCTTTAGGTATCTAATACCTTTTCGAAATCTTTCCCAACATTTTGAAGTATATTGAATTAATTTAACAGCGGGGATTTTCATTGTAGGTGGCAGAAATGTGTGCTCACTCTGCAGCTTGTGATAGGCGCCGTTATCTACACCTCAAAACTTGCTGCTCCCGAGGTCTTATCACTTCATATGAAACTAATGTTTGGCTAAGCAGCTATATAAATGTTATTTTTGTGTTTTCCTTCCGATATGGATCTTGGAGGGTCCCTGGCCAAATTACCCCCTCTATTGGCATGAGTGGAATTCTGATACGTAGTTGATAAGTAAGCATGGAAACTACCATACTAAATATTTTATCTCCGCTCATAAATATACCTGGCAAAATAGTTTCATTTTTCCCATTGGCGTTCATAGCTCTTAACTTGAGTTTTACATATCGTCTTGGCATTTCTATTTTTGTAGTTGTTTTATGATAAGATTTGCAGTATATGCCACATTCTCCTTGAAACAAAACAGTTTTTCTATGGCAGGTCCCGATTTTCCTCAAAATTCATATTCTAGATTTTTGCTGATTATTTCCTGAATGAAAGCTGGTTCAATTTACATCTTGTATATCAAATTTGACTAAATGTCAATAAATTAATGCAGAAAATAAAACTCCTTGACTGGAAAGACCTGTCAAAAATTAATAGATTTCAGTAACAAGAGAAGAAATCTGGAAAGGGAGTGAACTCTTGACACAATTGATAAACTTGTAAAAACAGGTTATCTCTCTTAGTTAGATGGTGACCATCCATGGTATAGTTGTTTAAATGGTATATATAAATACATATCAATATTTATATATATTTTGAGTTCAAAAGCAATAACTCATGAGTGGCAATTTCATTTGAGATGTTACTTATCTGAAAGCTATAAACTACAATATTTAGGTCTATACTAGTGAAGAATGATGAATCCTTCTTATTGAACAGAGTATGTTGCTTTTGTGAACAAACTGTCACTGAGGACTTGGAATGATTGATTACACGTCTTGTAATCTGGCGCCACATTATTACATTTTTCCTAACCAATAATAGTGAGTCGAAGATTGCACCAGAGTTTGTCATCTTCCTACAATGCGGTGCTTATAATAAAAGGGACTGACCCAATAATGGGATGTATTTTCCAGGGGATTTTTGGTTTTCAATTCCTGTCTAGTACTGTCTGTCAGTGTATGACAATTTATGAAATTTTTTTGGCACTATGTTCCTATTAATAAAAATGTCTATGAAAATACTTCTGTTCTGTAAAACAACATGTAAAAAATATTTAAGAAAATAAATAAAATAAGGAACAAAGTAAAAAGATTTAAATGAACATAATTATTTAGGACCTTTTTTCTGTCACAAAAAAAAAAATAGTACTCTTATTAAAGAAAAAATGATGAAAAGGATGAGCTTTTTTGACAGATTTCTTGGATAAATTGCAGTCTCAAGTGAGTGATTATATTTCCACATGATGAGCAGAATTTGTCAAGATGGTTGTCAATCACAAAATGACCAGTGCCGGACAAATTGCTTCTTCACACTCATTAAAAGTGAACGGAAAGGATTGAGTTTCAGACATTGAGGACTCTTAGAGACTATCCATGGTAATGGTCACAGGAAGTGTGGAGAATTGTGGGAGAAATCTAGTAGATTGGCACTGGAGTACTCTTCAAAATGGAGTTACACTATTCATGGTAATGGACACAGGAAGTGCAGGGAATTATGGATGAAATTCTGTAGATTGATAGATAATGAAACTGGAAAATATACTTTGATGTTAATAGAACTCTTAAGTATTTGATTTTAGAAAACAGAAGCCAGTTTGTTAGATGAAAAAGAAAATCTCTCCTTATATTCAAAGTACAGAATTATAAATCTCTCAGTTGCAAAGTGGTAACTTATAAATACCCCATTGGGTATTACTTAGATTTCAGATGTAATTAGAAAGGAAACCATTTGTAAAGTCTAATGGTATCATATCAAATGATGAATTTCATCATAACTTAGAATCTTTGTTTACTTTTTTATCATTCAAAGAAACTTCTGAAAATTAGGCTTAAATATGACAAAACTCATGACCTGAACAGTAATAATAAGAGAATATCTCTCATTTAACTGCATATGAAACCTTCAATTTATTGTAGAATACTTGAAGAAATGTGCAGACTGTTTACTACAGTCATTAAGTCCCCACATTTGGCTCCTATTTTGTGTATAATATTGCAAACTTATCATCACAACGCCTGTTACCACAACAGTAATTGCCCATTGACCTCACCATATAATTACTGTATTATCTTCCCATGTCATAATTATTCCCCCTTGTTGGGTACTCTTCAATGATAAGGTAATTTGTAAAATAATCTCTACTGATAATAAAACTTTCAGAACTCTGCCACAAAGCCCTAATTAAGGAATTAATCAGGCTGTTGTAATTTTAATTCAACTATCAATTATTATCATTTTGTTTTGAGGGCATATTCTTCATTAACAAAATACCTAGGAATAGAGTGTTTTCTGCAGGGTTTTATGACTAAATTTACCATTTCACTGTCTCATTACTGATAAATAGTGAAACATTTTATTTCTAGATGTGTTTTAATTATATCCTGCATTCAGCACATACATTGTCTAAAAATTATATGTAAAAAAATAGGGGAATTAGATTATATAAAAATTCTGAAAAGACTGATTATTATTTCATAAACAACATTTAAATGCTGCCAGAGTAAAATGCTTCAAGTAAATTAATGGCCAAATTTTTCAAAATTCATTTATGAAAATCACCAAGAACAGGTGATGATTTTCGAAAAAAGCAAACAATGACCATTCATTTCTTAAAGTTCCTTGACCTAGAGGAGGGAATAAATACTTTCAGTGTATAATGTGACAAGTTTATCTATAGTTTGGTATTTTATATTGATATATTATAATATAAGATGATTATATATTTCTTTGTACTTAAAGGAAATGAATTGTTACAATTTTTTTTTTATTATAGCAGCAAGCAGAAATTTTACTTGTAAATATCATCACATATGACCCACATTACTGCATGAAACTATTGGCATCCATTATGAAAGGTGTGTAAAATCATACAATATCATATCTGTAAGAAATGTGATGGGACAGATTGTGATTAGAGACTGACATTTACTGACAGCTCTGAGACGGAACATCTGAGAAGCAGTCTGAAATAACTGTAGACTAACAGGCCATCAAAATTATCTCCCTTGATTGAGAGTGATTTATACAATCGGATTTCATGACAACTGCCAACAGCGGTAGGCAACATCAACTTCATATAGTATCATTATAGTTCTACATCACACCTGATTAGAGAAAAACATACAGGTACAAGAGCTCTAAGGAGCTACGCTGCTCTACTGAAATACTAATGTCTGAATAAAGGAATTCTTACTGGAACAAAAAAATTCTCGGAAATACTATGAGTCGGAAGGCAAATATCTAGCCATCGGTTTTTCATGAAAAATTATAGAAAAACAAAAATAAGATAATTTTAAGTTGACAATTGTAATTAAAGAAAAATTAAAAAATCCTGTGTTTTTTTATTTGTTCGTTTTGGTTAGTATGCATTAGAAATTAAAATCTATTTAACAGTTACAACCAAAAGGGAATATAAACAAATTTTGGTGCAGTCCTGTCTGAGACGAAGCTATTTTTGATCGGTTAAGGGGACCGGGTCTTTCAACAAGTACCAAATATACAGCTCATTAGCTGTGTATACTGTTTTTCATAGTCATTAAAATCTGGTCTAACTGGAAACAGCCGAGGCTGTAAATTGTTTTTTAAATTGAGTCGCAGCTAGTTTAGGTTATCGTAGATGGCATTTTTATCGTTTACCAGTCTCTCTCCGCCATCAGTCGTATCATTGGTAATCATCTACCTCATCATCATTATCGCTCGTCTTATCATTTCACACAACCAAACTCTTCCTCAGCATACTTTTACTATCAGTGACTGGATCTGCTACATTTAATGGGTTTTCTCCTAAATTTTCTACACTGTTTTTTGGCATATCTTTCTCTTCTAATTTTAATTTTTTTTTTGTCTTAAGATTTGTATGTTGTTTTTGTTGTTGTTGTAGAATTTTTTGTTGCTGTTTCTTTTTTATTGTTGGTCAAAAAGGAGCCATTTGTTGTAATATGATTTCAGACTAAATATCAGAAGAAAGTTTGAAATTCCTAAGATTTGAACAGAAACATGCTGCTTTCAATATCTAAAAATGAATAAGTGATAAAATGCCTTGGCATATCATTTAAATTGAGAAAATATCTTATTAAAAGTTATTAATAGGGTATTTATTATGTAAGCCGGAAAATGTGCTTTTTTGCTTTTTTTTTGGTTTTGTTCTTTTCTTTTATTGTTCAATAAAAATTGTATAATAATTTCATGAAAACATTAAATTATTTCTTTAATTGAATTTATTTAAAATATTGGATTATGACAAAAATGAAGTAAAAAAAGTTTTGTTTTTTTTTTCATCTTCGGGTTTATTTCTTTCTATATTATTACGTTCTTATCCTATTTTCATTAAATCTAAAAAGAAATATCAATAAAAAACCATAATTATATATATTGATATGTCTTATGTATATGTATTTTTTCTTTCTGCAAATTCGAATCATTTTGTAGGAGTTGGCACAGTGACTAGCTCGGATAATTTCTATACATCTATATTTGGAATATATTAGCGATTTAGGTTCCGAAATTTCACCCCTGTGTTATTATTCTGTCTAAATTCTACCAGAAACCTTGTATTACATCTTGCAAACAAAAACTAAAAACCACATGGCTGCTCATTTATGGCATATCTCCATAAAAGCCGAATCGAGTAAACCATTGCAATATTATTCATAATCTATATAATTCACCATCTTTTCCCCGAACTTGGCCATATATTTACTTGATCATGAACCGTTGTGATTATTGACAAAATAATCAAACCATTTCGGAATGTCCTATATTTACAAGAAAATCATGATCATTTACTGTGGAGGAGATGCCGCTAGACATGCGAACATTCTCCAATTCCCTAACCCGTCATTTACTACATTGATCCTTAAGCAGGAAGACATATATTGTACTCGGAACACATCTTGTTTCATGCCCAACTCCCCAAATAGCCTGATGGCTCTTCTTTAAACACATAAAACAGCAATAATGTACATTAACAGTTCTCCATGTGAAAAAACTAGAATATTTTCCTTAAGATTCTATGGAAAGGGATTGCTATATTTCCTATGTTTCCGCTGAAAATGCTTTCTTTAACACCTCACAATCTCCGAATAACAGTGTATATTACACTTAACTGTTGAATGCATTTCTTATCGTTTTGTATGAGAAAAGTGCTTTGTTCAGCTGAAAATGTTTTTTCTTGTATAATATTGTTTGATAATATTATATTTATCAATAAACAGTATAAAATCAGGCTAACCTTGAATAAAACAAAATTTCTAAGATTTTAAGTTATACATGTATATACCAAATGCAAAGACAAAGCTCTTCAGTGTAAGTCGTTATAGTCAGAAGTGTTTTATTGTAATTTTCAAGCTAACTGAGTAAGATGTTACTATGTCATGTTATACATTTCAGCCAAAACCTTGTGGATATATGTTACCATATGAGAACATAATAATACTACTTTCATTACTGTAATTGCAACATCAAAAGTTAGTCCACTCCTTATTTTTCCTCTAAAAATTAAGTCTATCACGATCATTAGTCTGGTGAAGGCCACAAGTAAGACTGATATCAATTAAAAGTTACTCTTACGCAACGTGACTGCCATCAGTCAAAGGACCTAACCTTTATTTATGGTTAGCCAAGTCTATTCAAGTTTTCATAATGTTAGTAAACTGATAGCGTCATAATTTATGTATTTTAAAAAAACTCGGGGGACAGTCCCGGTATATGGTGTCACCACGGTGAGTTATAGGGGGATCAGGTTGTCAATACAAAGTTCAATGATGATTATCGCAAAGTGTTATTATTATGCGTTACACCACCTACAGGTGTAAGAGGACAATACATACTTTCATGACAGGTATTATGATTAGATAGTAATTCCTGTATTTTGGTAATTTAGTGGAAAAGTTCCCTAGTTGACCATAACCCGAACATGATGTATGGTATTGACTAGTGCTATTATCTGCTCTTTTTTTTCATAATAATTTCATATTCAACTTAATTTTTGGAACAAGGTTGATTTAGTATTTGTTCCACCTTTTTTTATATTTCAAATAAATACCATAGCACTTAAAGGCTCATTAAGAACATAATGTAGTAGAGATAATTACTTATCCTGCCATGACCCAAACTAAATGCATAAAAAATATACCAGAGCATGTCCATGAACTGAAGCGCATTAAAATTAATTATAAATTAAACATAGTTTAATTTGCTGTACTTAAAAGTTAATTATCTGCTAAATTTCACTGCAAGTTCAAATCTTTTACAAAATCTTTACCCGCTATCGCAGTTTGATTTTCAACAGATTTGTTAATCCAATTTTCCATTAAGTGAGTTTCTGTTTTCATGTGTTATGTTTTATACAGAGCGTAATAGCGATGACATGCTAGGTAACAGGATGAGCACGGTTCACCGCCATAATGGGCTGCACTCTTTTACTCAATACCAGAAACGTCTCGTATCTTCAGGAAGCCATCTTGGCTCATTTGCATAGCTGGCTATTAACGCAACAATTTGTCTTCTGGTATCGTGAACGCCTATCTTACAAACCGCTCATTTGTAACAGTATCTTAAGCTTGAAAAAGCTCTTATCTTAAACAGGCTGATGTTTACAAAGCTTGCTTTGCCCATTTAAAGAAAAAGACTTATATGGGAAAGAGATCTGAAGTAATAAATAATCAGTCGGTAAAAATATTAGAATTTCTGATGATGATCATTGCCATCTTAAAACAAACTAGAGAAAATTACAAGCAGATAATAGACGTAGAAAGAAAAACCCATTTGGGAAAAACGGGCAGTTTGCGTCTTCCAAGGGATTTCTTTAAAGTCTCTGCTTTCAGGTTCCATAAAAGACTTGATTAATTAAGAACACATTAGTTGCAAGGACAACACTGTCATAATGTTTCTCCCTATCCTCTATGTGCTCATTTATGTAGATTTCTGTGTAAATTAGCTGTAAGTAATTCTAGCCAAGAAATGTCATCAGGAGCAAGGAGCCAGAATTGAAGTGTCAATGATATAGGTTTACTGTGTCCAGGGACTCACTTACATCTTTACTGAGAAATATTGAAAGGCTAATGTGCAATGAGTGGATAGTTTCTATCAGATTCTCTATAATGATAGACGCAGACTTACACAGGCCCTTGTGGCCTATTACACAACATGGCCATCTAGAAACTAGTTAAATCATATAGAAGTCAAACAGAGATGATTTCTGAGAAATTTTAAAGTTTTGTTGCTCTGTGTTGGATTGTAACTTTCTCAGTAAGAAAGAAGACTTGCTATAAAAAACAGGCTTGATTCCGAGTCCCTGTATTGCATAGTTCCACATCAGGGTTATCTTATGCATAGTATTATATCTCACTTTTTTAAAATTTTTGTCACAGGGTGAGAAAAATGTGCAGCCTGACTGGGACTTGAACCTGACCCTTGGAATACCGTATTGTGACTTAAACGACTGAGCTATACAGACACATTATAGACAGGAACATTTTAAACCGCAACACTTAAACAACCCTTAACCTGCTGAATTTATGTAATAGATTTGCCCAGCTTTTAATTTGGAATAGTCCATTCAAAGATTTAGGGATTTCGGTGAATAAATACCAAGAAGTGTGTTTATAAGCTAATAGCTTCCCACACAATCGAACTAAAATAAATTCTGTATAAACCAAATACCAAGAAGTGATCTATGAAATAACAATATAGAGCCTGGTCAGACTGCATTGAGTTTGTCAGACTGCATTGAATTTGTCATTGGATATTGTTACTGATTTTATCTTGTTTATTAAACATGCATTTTGTAAACAAATTGACATGCATATGGATCTATAATTAATTACAAGATGCATATGGGAGAATAAATCATTCATTTAACATTTATAACAAAGGTTGAAATGTTTTAGAATATCTGTGTTTTCCCCTGTACTCAAATGACCAACAAATATTTTCATTGGTTTGCGTTCTTTTAAAACTTTTCTCAAACTTAAATTTCATTATTTATTGCATAATAATTATCATAATTATTTTGATATATGAAAATGTATTTTCCAATACTCCTAGATGACAAAAAAATAAGATTGAAATAACAGTCTGTTACATTATGATTTATGTTATCTATATTACTCAATCATTACAAGTACATACAGAGTTTAACTTCATTTAATTTTGCGTTTTTCAAATGTATGAAAAACTTTAATAAAGATCCTAAATCAAAATATTATGATTTATGAAAACTGTTGAACTGTGTGTATCAGAAGTTACTCGGTGCATGCTACTAAATACTAGTTATTCAATGGGACGTTACAATTTTGGGTGACAATTAAATATCATATTTAGCAAAGATGACTCAATGTAGCTTATCTTGATGCTGATATGAATTTCTCTTATATACATGTACAATTGTAACTGGTTTAAGAACATTATTTTGTCAATACATGTATTAAGTTTAGAAAATAGAATATTATGTATTAATTAAAAGCCATTTTAAAAGACTACTGGTATCTAATTTCGTTAATTTTTTTTAATACTTGTGCTGAAAAAGAATTGCCTTTGTTGGTAAGTACATTGTTTCTATTAAGAATAAGTAAGAATTGGAAAGCTTTATGTTGGCCTACCTATGTCTATAGCCATTAGCAGACCAGTTTCTCATATTTCAGGCTTCTGAGTACAGTTTGCAACCTGAAGTACTATTGAGGAAGAAGTCCATCATGGGGGAACAATTTACAGCAAATAGTTCCAATTGCTAGCAAGCAATGAAAGAGAAAGGTAAAATTCTCAGCACTTGATATTAATAACAATAATGCAAGGCAAACAGTTTGATTTAATCTGTTAGCCATTACCTTTACTTGAGGCTTTTTTACTATATAGGTGGTTTTACGGATAAATATGATAAATGCTCTTTTCTCTGTGAATGTTAAAGCATTTCCCATAATCTGTAATATGATGGAAACTGAGGGAGTCGTGTATCCCGGTGAGTAGGCACTTAGAGCATATGATCTCTCACAAGTGGCACCAAGTATGAGCCCTGTTACTGTTATAACTGAAAAATCTGTATGTTGAGAATTTGGGGAAGTAATTTCGCCATATTTTATGATGATAATAAAATACTTAGTATTCAGAATATTATTTGCGATAGCAATATATAGTACATGTTTTACGATGTTAAAGAGTGTTTGTTATAAATGCTTATTAAAAACATCAGGCTTTCACAATTGTTAGTGGATTTCGGCATTAACAGCTGGTTTTACCCCTGACCTGAGCAAATCACTAAAGAGGATACAGTGTTATGGAGAAGAGATAGGATAAAAAGACAGGTATACAAAACATGTGAAAACACTTCTGACAGAATTAAGAAGATAATGATTCCTGGAGACTTAACTTCGCCATAGAATGCTGGTTATATATGTGCTATAGCTATAAACTTTCACTGCTTCACAAAAATAGGCCTTCTTCTATAAAGAGGTTAACAAAAAGTTTGTTTTAAAGCCTTTATGACTGGGTGTAAGATCTTTTGATGTGAAGTGGACACTAAGCTCTTTTACAGTCAGTTGTAAATGTAAGAAAATTTATCATTGTCTTCATGCTTATTGCAGTAAGAATGATAAGTGACATGCATGTGCATATACTTAAGTGGACAGTGAGTCGGAGTTATTATAAGAAATGCCATTTCAAATAAACAACAATTTTATTATCAAGGGAAATAATCTTTTTTCTCTTTTTTTTTATTTTGTTCCCTTTTTTGTTACTTTCAGGAAGCTGGCTTGTTACTGAGACGAAATGCATCAATTTTAAAAGGTGAGTTAACTTTCAGGCAATTTTTGTCCATATATGAATGTATACAAAATGAACAATCTCACCAAAAAGTGTTCAAATAATAAACAGGGTATTCAGCTAAAGAAAAACCAACAAAACTTATTAGCTCAACAGCATACCCCCTTGTATAGTTGGAAAAAAAAGCCACAGACAACCATAATAGTGATCACCCCCAATAACCTCGAAGCTCTTAAATCTTCACCAGTCCTCTACACAAATAACCCAGACCTTTTATATGAACAAATAACCACGCTAAAGAGACAATATGGGCCATTTTATGCCATTTATTAAGATTCTCGAGGCAGTAAACCTACTTGTCCATTCTGCCTTTATTTGGATGTTATATGAAAACAGGATTTCTGGCAATAAATTGATAATTTGTTGGGGAATGATACTGCTCTGCAAGGACCAACAGGAGATATTTTACCATAAAATATAAATACAGAAACTATTTGGGACGATTTGCTTAATCAAATGCTTTAGAATAGCTTTGTTCCCTCTTATTATCTAAGCTCTAAATTTAGTAATAATGAGTTGATTGTTTGCCTTAATTTTTTGCCATGAAATTTTATTTTTAGTATTTGGTATACATGGTAACCTTAAATCAGGACACTGGATATGTTACTTGTTGACTAGAGTCTATTCCCCCCAGTAAATTGTTACAAATTTCAGCATTGGTTTGAACCCGTATTATTATCACTTCAGACTGGTGTCTTTGTCTCCCAATTATTCTAACTGCTCTCCTAATCCCATCAATGGCTATTCAAATTAAGCCGTGTACACACACAGAATCTCAATTCCAGCTCCATATTGATCAACCCTATGCTCTAACACTAACAGTTATACAGGATCCAGCCAGAAATGTGGCAATTTTCAATCAAGAGAGATTTCAAGGGAAGATTGGGTCAAATCATGGACAAAAGCTATGGTTGTTTTGCAGTATTAATCCCTTTTACTTGGTAATGATGGACAAAAGTGGTTTGGACTGTGGTATTAATGTTAATGATGATTATTTTGATAATGGTAATGTTAATTGATTATAGCCATGGTGCTGATGGTTGTGCTGCTGTAGCTGCTAATGATAATGATGATGAAGATGATGATGATAATGATGATGATGATAATGATGATGAAGATGATGATGTTATCATGATGTTAATATTGATGAAGTTTTCGTGGTAAATGATTATAGTTTTACTGCTGTTGTTGTTGGTTGCTGTTGTTGTTGCTGCTGCTGCTGCTGCTGCTGCTGCTGCTGCTGGCTGGTGATAATGGTGATGACAATAATGATGATACTGATGATGATGACAGAGAATATAGTTTCTTACAGACTTAATGCCAATATTTCATGTGATGTAAAATCAATAGATGCCACAAGTAAAATTAATGACATTATTATAATAATACCATTGTAAACATTGTTTATCTGATTTTGAAATTAATAGTATTTTGTAGGCATATATATTAGGTAGAAATTGTACTTTCATTGTCACACTATTTTTGATTAGTTCCTTTAGGAGAGGCTTGGTTGTCTGCCAAACTTCCTCCATCCTGTCATACACAGTCTGTGTAGAGTGAACAAAAGGAAATCACATGTCAGAAACATGCCCTGCTTTATAATAATGATTCCATATTCATACAGAATCATTTCTTGCAGTTGAAACTATTTTCTAGAAATTTTGCATTGGTGTGTCACATTGAAAAAAAGGTTGTTTTTTGTAGTGAGGAATACTGGTGACATTATAGTTAGGGATAAATAGACATCAGTAACTGTCCCAAATCTTTTCACCCATTATTCTTGTAAATTTTACCCATCAAACTCTTGTATTTATTTTTTGATAAATGTTATTACTCCTTTCCGATCCATATATTATAACTAACACAGATTTTTAAACACCATAATTCCAGTATTTCAAAGAAAAATAACACTTTTTCATAGTTTTCATTGTAGTCTTTCTAAATAACGAGATTGTGTATGTCAGGTTTATGTTTGTAAATAATCTAAAAACTGTTTTGTTGTTTCCTTCTATTTTCTTTTTACATTAAGAACTAATATAAATAAAGTCTCCAACTTGTGTCCCATTTTTATTCATTCATGCTTTTTATCTTCTTTATTTAATCAATGTTTCCATTGGCTGAGTGGCTGTTAAAATATACTCATTTCTCTGTTACAAGAGTGAGTCAAAACACTTGAAAATTTAGTTTTCTAAAATTTTACAGACTGAACAAGTGCTGCCAGTGTATTGGACCACCCTCAAACAGTGCCTGTAGCATGGTATGATGGCGTGCTGAGATGATTCCACCTCCATCTCGATATTTCCTCTTGTTTATGACAAAGTAAAACCACCTCATTTATTGTTACAGCTACCTAATTTACAAAGCAATCTCCTCTTTAGGCAAAATAACAGTTGCCTATGTTGTTATATAGATTGATGAAACAAAAACAAAATCTCATAAGACATAAGCCATTTAATTGTGTTTTTATCAAGTTAATGAACGTTGGTCTCATTAAATGAATATTTTTCCCAGAGAATTGTTTGTATTAATCAGTTAACTAGTTAGAAGGATCAAATTTATTTTATTGACACGATTCTGTAGCTATCCCAGTTCATATTTTATTTTATGTTCGAAATTTAAGTTTTATGGCCAACTTGGGAGTTTTATTACAGAATAAAACCATATTAACAGCAGGTTTTCAAATTACAAGTTTTATTTCTTTTCACATCTGCAAATGTTATTTAACGTTGCGCACACACTTTTGGAAGAATAAGATTTCTTATAATGAATGATGCCATTCTTCTGTATATTACACGTGAAATGAGTAATCATCGAGTAAAATAAAATATCCCACAAATCTTTTATCGTAGCAGCAGCAATTTTCTATTTTTTATTTTGTTACTATATTTTTTATTCAAGTATTTCTCGAACTACTTGTGCCGTAGTAAAATACGAATATGAATCAGCTGGTATTATCGAACAGCGACTAGAGCTATGAAATAACAATAGTTACAGCGCGTCTCTTCAGATGTACTTAAAACAAACTGGCAGGTTAATGTTCGTGTGATAGCCTCTTACCTCAAATTTCGATAGAATTTTATTTTTCTATTGTTCATTAAATAAACATTACAATTCTTGAAGTTTTAATTCTAAATTTTTGACACACGATATGAGTGTTTTCACATTTCATAATTATATTACATAAATAAATACCGAAATTTGACGAAATAAAAATTTGCTGGATCTTAAATTTGCGGATTGATCTTTCCACGAAAAACCAAGAAAATAAGTGTCCTACCAATAATAATGCTTTTGCAGTACTTTAGTTTTTTTATGAATTGAAGAATGTGTTGTTTTCTATCTACATTTAATACTTATAATTTATTTCTATTGAGATTATAAAAAATTGTGTACATAGTCCACGATGTTGGTGTCTGCTTGTAACAGGTTATATGTTATATTGAAAGAAATTCGTTTTTCTTGAATTTTTTTAAGTAAATGATTGTGTGAGAAAACACTAGAAAGCCTAACCAAGTTTTCTTTGAAATAATTTAGTTATTTTCCATGTTTAAAAACAGGAAACATGCACAAAAACTTGATTAGAGAGCTATCTGATGTTCAGTCCTCTTTCTTGTGGAGGGGAAATACTCTTCATTATGGAGGAAAATACTCTTCATTATAAAGGCTGTTTCTTACTCTTTCCTGTGTTAATTCTCTCCACCCTGAAACTGTAAATTATTTCACTTGGCACCTTCAGACTCACTTCCTTCATTTTGTTACCATGGTAACTCAAATTAAAATTCTGATAAGGGTTGAAAACAACATTAAACTGAAATTTGATCGTCCCACATGAGGTTGGAAGAAGAGAAAATTGTGACCCCCCAACAAAAAAGTTCCAAATTTTCCAATTTGTCTCAGCCATATGTGTTCCTTGATTAGTTTACTGCAATGCTATCAGCTGTTATAGAGATAATTGTGAAATGTATTGTGTTTTTAAAATGGAGAAGCAAGTTGATGTATGGTAAGTCAGGACCATTTATGGTTTCCTCTCATGGACAGTTTAATTGAGTAGGCCTAAGATTATTTAAAGTATAAGTGGTGATCATAGTTTTGTAAAGTTTAGGCAGGGTTAGGCATGGATCAAAATAACAATCTTAATATGTAAGCAATACGTATTTTTAGAGGAGTCAGTGCAATGCTAACTATGATTTAATCATGTTAATTTATATCTTTCCTTTCTCATTTAAAATGCATTGCACTTTAGTTGTGAACGCAAAAATGGTGCAGTTCAAGTAATTCTGTGACTTAATTTTAAGATCTAAACACTGCACTATCATTTCATTGCTTTACACATGCTATTTCATAAAAGCTAATGTTAGCTTCCATTGGGAGACTTTTGTCTAAGTATGTAATTTTGATCTCCAATATCTTTTTGAAATAACCACCAATTACTGTATTTCAGAGTCTCGTTTTTGACTGTAAATTTAAATATTTTACAACTTTTCCCCCACTCTCTGTTATTTTAGATGGCTGTAGAATGTCTGCAGGCTGTGATTCGGAGGTATTTCCATCATCAGAAGGGCCTTTTGTGACAATAATGACCCCAAAAATGAGCAACATAGGGATCAGGTAGCAATGAATGGGATCTGGAGACATTTTGGAACCATACAAAGCCCAGGTAATGAGATAATGTGTCTGGTCTAAGGTGGGCGGGTCACACAAAGAAATTAGTGGACAAATGGACACCGGGTGGACAGCGGACCCTTGAAACAGGACAATAGTAAAAGGAGTGTATGATAGGGGGGTTATTATAGACGCATCAAGCATGAAAGATGTTGGCCAAGCAGCATTTAGTTAACGACACAATACTAAAGATTGTCAGCTTCTATTACATCTTGATGACAATGGATGCAAACATCCAGTCAAAATTTGGTAATGATTTTTATTGAAATTGTTGAGGACGAAGGGTAGAAAATTGAAAGATAGTTGTCACTGAATGATGATTGTTGAGGAATCAGCCTTTCATGTCATGTGGAAAGAGTATCTATGTGAAGATCAACAGGAAATGCATTTGTTTGACATTTTTGTCACTTTCAAGAGGGTCATTTGAAAGTTCAATTTAGATATGTCCAGATTGTAAAGTAATTTTAAGAAAATCACTGAGGGGATTTTCAGTTATAAATAATGTAAATTTCCAACTGAAAAACAGGAATGAGATAAAAAAAGAAATCAAATCTCATTTCTAGTTCATGTAATATTTAACAGGTTTTCTTTCCATTTTAGCTTGAAACAAATATCCATTCAATTATAATACTGTTTTTAACAAAATAATTAAAAATCGGGTTACTCATTAGAAATTTCTTTTTAACTGTATACCACTGTGTAGCATGCTTACATTAATTTTAGGATTATGTTTACATTATAGCTTGGTAATTTACTTCATTTATTTACAAATGTCTAAGATCTTAAGGTACATTTCACTCTTGCTGACAGATGCAGGTCTTAGGTCACCAGTGATGTCACATCCTGTCTCCTGTTAACCAATCATAGGCAAGATTTTCAAAGCACAGACTGGTTTCAATTTCAGCATATGTTTACCATTGTAAGTATCAGTTACAGCTGATAACCGGCCCAGAACAATATGGCTGTCACTCATTCCTCTACTCAATATATTTGACACATGCAAGCGCCCTATGCTTGATTTACTTCTAATTATGTTTTGAAAATTTAACACTTATCTTATTAATTTCATTATGCTAATTCTATCAGACATATATGAAGTCTTTCACTTTTCACAAGAGTTTCTTTTTCATGTGCAATAAATACAGAATAAACAATTAAGTTATACAGAGGCCATTTTCAAAGTATAAACTTAGACCTTTTGTTCTAATTCTTTCTGTCTGGCAAGCAAGCAATTTAACCTATTGTCTTTTGTGTCTCAATCATGTGAACAAAAATTGAATTTTGTTTCGAGCATTGCACTTTGATCATTAAAATAAAACTTTTGCGATGGATTTGTATAGAAAACTACCCTTTCATGGTGAAACATGACAAGTATCATCAACAAATAAAACTGTGATGGTTCTATCATTACATAACATAAACACATATTCTAGACAATTTTAATATATAAACCATGTTGTGTGTTTGAGCACGGCTTAAACACGTCTTAGCATGTCCGAAACGTACTGACTGTGGAACCAGATCATTATAATTATTAGCCCTCCAATTGATAGCTAAATTAAAGCAATCCAATGCTGGCAAAATAGAGGCAGGCATAAAGTATAGCATATATTCATGAAAATCATTTAAACCACTTTCAGTTTCCAAAATCTAAAGGGATAAGTCCAGGGCACAGTTTAGGAAATGACTGTTTTAGGTATGTGTATTGGATGATCATGTTTCAGGTGAAGGCGGACCTTCTCTCCTAGCATAATTTCATTATTGAAAGTAATCTACTTTTAGTGAAATTGAAAATTGAATGTAATGAATTTACCACTAGTGTGACGGCCATAATTTACCAGTTTTAAATAATGTATAAAGCAGACAATTCATTTTTGAAAAAAAAAAGGCGTATTCAGCGTTGAATTATGTACATTGCCTATTTCATGTCAAGTCCCACGATGATTATATCAAGATAGAATTGTTTTCACAGATAATGCTTTTTATCTATCATATGATCGGGGTGTCACATTGTTTTCGACATATTTCAGTCTATAACGAGATGGGTCGTGTGCCAATACGGAGGAAATCTGACTACTTCATGGTGATTTGTCCACTGGCATGGTTTAGTATCAGGAACAATGCCATGGCTAACAGGCGGTATGTACTTTTCTCATTCCAATACCCTGATATGATTTAAAAACAAACATAAAATACAAAACTGCTCTTTTTGTCGCCAAGAAATTGAGGAAAATACAAAATAATACAAAGTCCTAATATTCAAAATTTATGCACAAATTACATGTTACACTAATTTTGCTAATAGTTGAAACAAACCATATTATAGTGGGTGGACTGAACATTATATTCAAATTTGATGGCTTATGTCATTTATTTTTAAACTACAGACTGTCAAAAAAGCCCTTGAAAATATAAACAAAATATTTCAAAAATTGTACTTGAAAATACTTATTGACCACAATTCATCACATTAACCACAATTCATCACTAATGTGCCACAATACAGCACAAACATCTACCCTAATACCAGCAGATATCATATTAAGTGGAAAAAATGTCTCACTGTTCTTATTGGACAATTATAACAGTAATGTGAAAGGCTTTAGTGAATACATTGTACAAGGCATGGTAAAAATTGATACTAAAGTCACACTTTTAGCTTTGATGGGAGATTTGCGTGTAACATTACAATCAGAAAATAAACCTATTACACTATCCTTACCTCATTCAGAAAATTACCTATACAAGCTAGTGCAGAAGATTGTTGCGTGTAATTTTTTTCCGTGTATTTACTTAAAAAAAAAAAAAAGACACAGTTCTTTTTAATGCATCGCAGAAAATGTAAAACTGTTTACAGTTTTCTCATATTTTTACAACTTTCTTTTTTGGACCGATTTGTGTAAAAAAAAGATGCAAAGTATGTTTTCACCAGTTATTCCCCCTGAGTTATACAACAACAGTCTTGCCAATAATGCAGTTGCGAGATAAAATAAAAAATTTTGTTGTCGTTTTTTAGTTCCAAGATGTATTGCTCTTTAAGGGAAATTCTCGTAATTTTCTTTTTTCCTGTCATCGACGTTTATAGTTATTTAGAAAATGGAAAACATCCATGAAAACGTCAAGATTTAAAATATATAAAGTCAAAGCAATAACAGAATGTTTATCACAAGATGAATTTTGATAATCATTAAGGTTTTAGAGAAAATAACCATAAACCGGAGCAATTTCATCACATCCCACCATAAAAGCAAAGCTTAATTGTTTTAAAACGAAAAAGATTGCGATAAACTGAACCGCCTTAGGATGTACTCTGACAACTGTACAAGATTTAACAGTATAGATAAGTTCTATTTGTCAATTTTGTCATTTGTTAAAATCAGTAAACCACCTTTATAGTTAAGTTTGACAAATTATGGCCAGATCTTGTCATGTGTATGAAAACTTGAGGGCAAAATGCAATATTAAGATAAATTCTTGTCTAATTTGTCACTTCAAAAGAAAACACTTGAAGCTTTTATCAATTAATTTGTAAATTGATATTATGCTTTCACAGGTTAATTTTATTTACACTATACTAATATCTTTTGATGAATTTACTAGAGCCATACTATTTATTACAGAAGTCACGCTACAGATTGTCCTGAAAAGCACAATTGATTATCTGACTTACAAGTGTCTAAAAACTGTCATTAACATAACAGATAAATATGCCGATTTTAAGTTTTTATAAATGCATCTTTCTTATGTGGGATGGAAAAACCTCCTTTACTTAAATAGTAGTATTAACATCCATTAAGCTTAGTTTTGTATCACTACATTTTGATGTAGTTAATGCGATAGTTTATCGTATATGTAATTAAATAAAACTCATAGTAAATTTTATGAAGTAATTAAATTGATAGTAAAATAGTTTTTGTTGATTATTTTTTGGCCTGTACAAAGAGTAAAATAGTTTTTGTTGTACATTTTTTGGCCAGTACAAAGAACAGATAAAAGTAATTGCATGTTATAATGAGTTTTTGATAACAGAAAATAATGTTTTGTTGATTATGTTAGTATTTTAGAATCTTGTGGTTTTTGTTCTTTAATGATAAATTATCTGGTAGCTTTCAGCAATACTGGCTGATCTTTTCAGTTTTGTTACATTGTCTTTTTAATTCAATTTTCACTGTCGTTTTAAAACTACTTAATTTATGCTGCCTTTTTACCCCTTTCTCCCTTTTTCAGTTGCTCTTTTTTTTAAGAGGTAGCCTAGGGCTTGATCATTAACACACAATGTCAGGGTTGTACTCCTTCATTATACCGTCAATTGGCAGAAGGTCTGAATTAGGGCTCTGTTTGTTGTGCGGGAGTCCTTTTATACAAAAAACACACAAATTGAAAATACGGCTATGATATGACAATGCTGTTGAGGAACGCCGGGCAAAATCTGTTGTTGGTACCTTAATCATAGTACAACCACCGACAAAACACATTTCATTAATGGCGTCATGCATGCAATATTGTCTCCGAAAAAGGTTGAATAGGAGGAAGAGCTCTGTAATTCAGAAATCTCATTATACGAACACCGAAAGAAAATGAAAGCGAGTAGAAAAAAGTATAAGTGGAATGAAAACAAAATTGGAATCTCATAGATATGACTAGACTGTGGTACAGTGAATTCGGTAAATTAATATGGGGTTCCTTGCCAGTCTGGAGTCAGGCTTGCCAAAATAAAATGAGCGATGGAAAGCAATAGCATTCTTTTCCCGTTGCATGAAAAGACATTATTACAAGGCAGTGGCTTTCCGAGACCTTTCCGCAAATTCATAATACTTTTTCTGCTTTTTTAATTTGAAATATGATAAAAAATATGTAATTACTTTTGTTGCGGTTCTGATTTGTTCCTATTCACGCATTTATGAAAAGAACAGTCATGAAAAACAGTTTCTTCATTTTCAAAAAGTCATTTATTAATGTCAAGAAATAAGTGATTTTATCAAGATATTTTGAATTTTTCAGAACTCGGTTTTGCATTCTGGTGATTGTATCGCTCGGAAAATACACCCAAATTAACATGAAACTGATTGAAAAAATATACCAGCAGATTTGGAAGGAAATTCAACTTTATACCCATATTGTTATGAGATGACACAAGTAAAAGAGGAAATTGTGATCTTCAATATCCAAAGCAAATGAAGGCCCTTATCTATAATTAATACACTGTGATAGTTCCAAAAAAACTATAAAGTTAATCAAGTCTCGGAGTGGGAACGGAAAAATCTATATTGATTTGTTTACAGATAAAACATCAACTAATTCAAGAACTCCAATGCATGGCGGGTTTCGGACAATCTTTTTGCCTGCGAATGAATTCCTTCTCGGAATAAACGCGGGGCAATATCTTCTATTGTTTATTTGTGCTTGGTTAAGCTGCGGTGGAATAAAGATAGCGAGTGGCATTTGAGTCGGTCACCGTGAAAATGATGCGGCATTGTTTGACTAGGACTGCAGAAGGCAATCATCGGAATTAATTTCATAATCTCAGAAAAGAGAAAATGATCTTTTCTCCAATACATCTCCAAATGATTGCTTTTTTGTCTTGATATCAAGTTATTGACCAAAATTCCTTCATTTATCAACAACAGAAATCTTTCCCCCCTCTCTATTGAGTTTCAAACTGAATTCTGCTTCATTAGGTGGATTTATTTTGTTCCAGAAAAAAAGAGTGAGCAATAGAACCTTTATTAATAAGGTATCTCCTTCAGTATCAAATAATTAGAATTTCTTTAATTGGAATTTAATAGTACGACAGAATCCTAGCAGATTCCTATTTGTAAGTGATACGAGTTTCCACTTAAAAAGGAAAGAAATTCAATAGTTGTTTCTTGAAACATTTTTTTTTCTGGCACGCCTCAGACAATTCTTACTGAAATGGTTGTTTAATCATTGGTAATTTGTAGAACACATTCCCTAATGGCATTGTTCTAACTAATTCTTGAAACAATCAAGCAGGGCCCTTTTCATCTGTATTCCAAGGCGACAAATTAATCGGATTGCTATTGATAACTTAAGCAGAAATTACCAGACACGTCACTGGGAGCTCCGAACTAATTAGAAGAAGTGATCTTCTATTCTACATCAGAAAACTCCCTCTAACTTTCCATTGATACTCTAAGAATCACTTCAAATGTACTTGTAGTCGTTCAAATTTGATGCCGCTTTTCTTCAATACTTTGTTTCGCTGTTTTTTTTATTTTATTACATTTCTCTTGCAGACAATAGAGTTATAAAATAAATAAATATATTTAAAAGGTTCTCTTAAGAAAATGCACTGGTATCATTAAAATTATGGGATTTATTGCATCCTACTCGAATGGATAAGTTGGAAATTTAGACTTATGATACACTAAAAATGCATCTCTTGAGAAAATGGATAATGGAACAAACCATACATCATGAAAAAATGATTTGTTTAAAATTTAAAGATATGCATATGCCATATGCTAGAGAAGTAGAGATGGGGTTTTTATGCTAATGAAGAAGACAGTTTAAGGGGGGAAAATAAGGCTCATTTTACAAAACATTAATAAGGAAAAAGGACAATCTGTAAACTTGTTTTTTTTGTTTGTTTTTTTAAAGACATGTCTGGACTTATCAGATGTATATAATATTTTGTCACATAAAGAACATTTCACAAAATATTGATAAGGAAAAAGGACAATGTTTAAACATATTTCTAAGCTTTAGACATTTTAGTATTTGTCAGATATGTTTGTAATAAAAGGTCATAAAGAATGGAACTTAATGATGTTCAATTCTTTTTATTAAAGTTTATAAAGGGTTTTGGTGCACATGTAATAATAAGGCATAAAGGAAAGATGAAAGATTGCCAAGGCAAATTTCAAAAATGTTTGTAACTGATAATACCAACTCTTATATCTTTTTGAAAATAGTGCGTAGTTTTAATAGTGTACAAAAAAGTCCAGCTAATCTACCATGTGTTAATCTACTGCTAACTTACTATAGATAAACCCTCTGGGGTATATTTACTTTGCCTTTTTATAAAAGGAAATGTAAGAGTCCTGTGGACTGCGTTGATGAAACATATGAAGAGTTTTGAATTTCCCTCATTTCTAATTTAATTACACAACATACACAATGGCCGAATCTGATTATATCTTTGATACTTTTCTTCTGTATCCCACATCCTTTTCAATGACTGGTTTCAGGTCTCTTCTAAATGAGTTTCAAAAATCGTTGCTAATATGCAAAGGTTCGCCTAAAGCAATTGTGCGAACAATTACGATGGCTAATCACGCAGGTATATCTTTTGGAATAGAGAATCGTGCATGATATCGGACTATTTAGTCATAATTAGATGTTGCCTATGATAGAACCATATATATAGGTAATATGAAACCTACATACCGTGATTTAACAATTGATAAGTATCAGCTGAATATTGATGCTAGCCTCTGATAAAAATTTAAATGTCCGTGCATATTTTTATTTGTTATTTAGAGGTCTTTAAATCTGTTTGTTTAGATTTTGGCCATGATTATTCATTCTTAATCAATGAAGGTTAGATTTGATGACTTTTAAAATAGTCTATGCCTAATACTTTGTCGAGGAAGGAATTATAAAAATTCCTGGAGATGAAGAACTCTTTGATTATTTTGATCATTTTTTGCATAAAGCGTGCACAATCCTGGGTATATCTAGATTTTCATATCCCGTCTAAACACCAGTAATTACTAGGGACTAGCCCAGGTAATAGAAGATCTTTTTGGAAAGAACACTTCAAATGGTTGAATAATTTTTATAATGTAAGATCATTAGTTTTAGGTTTCATGTAATTTTCTGATTTTATCACCATATATCCATAATATCTAACCAAGCAATTACCAACTTTCATGAATGGAAATTCAAAAGAACTCCGCAAAATTATTCTGCTGTATATATTTTGTACATGGTGCGATTAACCAGTCCGACATAAAAAAAAAATCCATATATTTTTTGTTCTCCTTTTCAAAAAATGTATTTATTATTTGCCAATTTATTTTTTTGTCCTAAATGTAAAGTCTGCATGATCATTTTAAGAGAAAACAGAATTTAAAAGTAAAAGTGTCTTCTGGATGGGTAGTTTATAAATACTGATCATCAGATTAAATTTGATAATTATTATGCCTCCAAAACTTTAAGATTTCATGATAAAAAGTTGTATTTTAAGAAGATAATAAAATGATTTTGATATATTTTTTTTCTAATTATTATTACAAAATGAGAAAAGTAATTATATTTGAAATAGAAAACTATCTATTAATGTACTGCATATCAATGAATAAATGCACTTCAGAGCACTTAAGATATTACAAGACCTTAACAATGTTTTTTACATTATCATGCACAATCAAATTTGCAAAAAATACTTTAAATTTAATTAAGTATAGAAGGAAAATGATTTATGTCATAAATAAATTATAGTATATTTTAAAGGTCAATTCTTATGACCTGAGTTTTATAACAAAGGGAATCTAGTAAGAGCAAAACATTAAAAGTAAAATGTTTTCCATTGTACAGGTTTGTAAAAAGTGGTTTATGTAGAATTAAAATTCAATAAAAAACAAAATATTTACTAGAAATATTGCATGTTTAATTCAATTACTGCTCATGTAAAAAGAGGTAATTACAAACAATTAACATTTTGGCATTATTTTGAAACTTTATCAGTGCAAGTTTGCAAAAAAGAAACCTTTAATCTAACCAGTGTCAATTTATGACCAAAATTAGAGATTTTATTTTTTGAGCTTTGCTCCGCCTCAATTTTGGGTTGAGATCCTCTAGCTCTGCCCACTTCTGCATCTATACTCTCCTCCTCCACTTTGCAAGTGGAGACAATTCATTAGAATATAGACCCATAAGTGTGAAACAAGTCCTGACAATGCCCAATTCATTTAAAAGTCTCATTATTTTAATAGCAAGTAATATCAAGTCAAAAAAAAATTCACCAATAAAAAGAATTGGAAAATTAAAAGGATGAATTCCTTGTTCAATAATAACTCATATTCAAAATATGATTAATTAGTGAGGTCAAATTGAAAACAATAAAATGATTGGATGTTTATCAGCTGTCAGTTGTTTATACATAGTTAAAAACCAACTTGTCATCGTTGGATGTACACATTCCCTTCATCTTTTTGCCAAGAATATTTTCTGAAATTTTAAGCTTAAAACTAAAAAAAAATGAGAGAGAAAGGAGAGAATTAATCTGCATCAGATTAAAAGTGTGTGCAGACTGCAAAATTCCACACATTTTAGTAATTATTTCCAGAAATAACAGTAGGGAAACCTGTATCATTTACCAGGGAGGATAGTTTATTACAAATAAAAGGTGTTCAGTCTAATGACCTGACAGAGTAACTGCCTTTTTCTCCCCTTGATTTATTCATCCTTTCTACAAAGTTTTATACCTTTGTAGGGTTTCTTATATCTTCAATGCTCTGTAATTAATTATTTTTAAAAGGATTCCCATGTGAGCATTAATCACTGATTTATTTATATATTCATTTATAATGATATGTAGCAAGAGTTATGTGTCTTTGTTGCAATGACTAATTATAAATACAAGATTTTTTTGTAGGAATATAATTATATTGTTAGGTAATACATATCCAAATAACACATATAATTATATTCTGTGCATTTCTGAATTGGTATCTTATGGCTGCCTTTTACACATTTTTTCTCTTTTAGCAAATTAATTTGACAAGTGACTGTCCCTGCACATATTATGATAAGTTACTTCCCTTGTCTTATAGGTATTTGTAAAAAAGCCCATGTCCATGACTTACAGGTATTTCACATAATCTTATGTGTAAAAAGCATATACATGATAAGTTACTTCCCTTGCTTTATAGGTATTTAGCACAAAAGGTCAAATAAACTTAGACAGGTGATTGTCTGTCAAGTATTCATGGTATTGTTTCCTTTTGTTTAGCAAATGGAGTTGCAATGTCACAATACTGTAACTAGAGAAACAAGTTACTTGTTGCACATTTAATATATGCAGATTAAGTTGCATAATTTTTTTTGCAAAGGTAGTTGCGTTTAATGTGGCAATGTGGACGTGTAGGGCTGTATCGCACACAGTGTTTGTCATGCTGCATAAAGCGTTACTAATTTAAGTCATGATAGAACTATTGATAATGTCGGTTTGACAAAGACAAAACTTTATCAATGATCAGCTAATGTTGTGTGCAGAAAAAATGCATTACACAGTATTATATGACAGATTACCTCGTATGATTATACGCATAACAAAATATTTTTTTTTTTTAAATATTGAGACCTCATATTATGAATTTATCAATAATTTCTTTAGATATTTTGTTAAATTTTTTCTCAGTATGATACTGAAATGCTCTTTCTCTCTCTTTTCTTAAAAAAACCAACAGGCAGTCTGTTGCTAAGCACATATCAAGAAAACTGTTAAGATTTCAAAGGAGATTAAAGTACAATAGGATTAGGAAAAATGCTAAAAATGCCAGGAACTAAAAAAAAAACAGAACAGTTGCTCCAAATATATGACATAATCCAAACTGATTTAAATTACATTTGTCCCCCATGATATATGGTGAAGGTTTTTCTGATAAAGGCTTTCAATTGTGCTCAGAGATAGTAAAAGCAGATTGTCCCGCAATGGCACAGAGATAAAGCCTCTGATGACATTGCTTGACAACCAACATGGCCACTTAGAAACAGGAAGTACTGCTCTTCAATGTGGAGATTTGTTGAGTTGAATCTTCAAATAAAGATGCATATGGTTCAAATTCAGGTAGAAATCTGTAGGCCCTCAAGTATTGTGCACTTCAAGATTGATAATGAATCTAAGGCAGCTCTCCTGGTCTCCATTTAATTGCTTTCAAGAAACATAAATTACTTGCAATTATAGTAAAGTCTCCTTTTGCATCAGAAGTCTGTCTAATAACACTAGGCAGACTGTAACTTAAATAATTATTGAAGTTTGTCTTTGTGTAATCTAGACATGTACTTCCTTTATTGTTTGATGAAGAATTGCTTCTGGATGGTTTATTGAGAATCCAAAATGTTTATCAGTCTAAGTATTATTTGTAATGTGGGAAATTGTGAAAAATTGGGGACACCAAATTATTATTTCTTATACCCATCCTATCATTCTCCTACAGTTTGACTGTACCATAAATCTAAGATACTGTCAAACCTGTTGACAAGTAGCACTTATATGACTTGTTTAACAGAACAACAATGATATATTTTTAAAGGTAAACTTTAAGATTTTTTTTCAGAGTATATTGAAATTTCCATAATATGAAAAGTTCTTTTAATTTATTTGGAAAATTGTCTTTGGACAGGTTTGACTGTATATATTTTAGAAACAATATAAAGTAGTACTGTACTCACCAATTATTTACTTGTAATATAGTTAAACCTGTGTCTTGTGCTAACTGTTTCTTTTGTTCTTCTGACGGATATGGATGCTAAAAATAGAAAAGAAACAAATATAAAATTATTTCATATCTATATTTAACCAACAGTGAATAGGAACTGCATTTTAATTAATTTGTAGCCCCCTCCCTTCACTAATAAGGGCATAAAACTATAGCTACACTAGTCAGTGTATAATTGTCCTCTGGTGAACTCTTTCACAAAAAGCTCTATATTTGGAACATTGGTTAAAGTGAAAATTGTTCATGATATTATGACAAGAAAGTGAACACTACATGTTGTTACATTAATATTTAATTTTTGATATTTAATAATTATTATGTTTCATTATTTTTTATCTAAAAATTTAATATATTTCTTCAAATAAGGAATTTTCATTTAATTTTTTTCATAACATTTCTATCACATTTATGTTCCTTCTCTACAGTAGAAAAAGTTGAAAGCTTATTTTAGTTGAATTACACAGGAAATCCATTTTTAGACCCAATACTTTTTCACTGTCAGACTGTTGCAAACAAATATTTTCAGAAAAAAAAATATTGTAAAAGACTTAAACATAAACCCATTAAAATGTCTTATATTTAAAAGTTGAACCAAAATTGATCTAAAACTGTTGCCATAGTAACAAACATCTCTTAGAAAATGAGAAATGCATTCTTGTGGAAAGATGAAAATAAGTCAGAGGAAGTCAAAATTGGGAAATCTTCTTATAACAGCATTGTTGAAAGTTGGAATAAATTTAATCAATGCTCCTGGAAAATACAAGTTTCCTGTTCCCATTGGGACAGGGGAGTGAGCAAAAACGCCAGCACAATTCAATTAACAGACAAAATTGATCACAGCTATGCTGTGGCACAAACTCGCTTAAGGGACAGCTCACAAAAACCCTTTAAACCTTAAAATGTTATAATGGACCCTAAATGAGTGGCACAGAGCACTTTGCACATTCACATGTACTATATGGCAGTCACCAAATGAATGTGAGTAATGTATTTATAAAGATTCTAGGAACACATTTCCTTTTCCAGGAATAGGTTTTTCATTGAGAGCCATTATGGCAAGGCTTAAATAAATGGGTTAAGGTATCTGTTGTTGATTGATGTTTATTGTGAACTTGCTTTGCTATATGGTCTTTATGAAAAGGTGGTTGTTTAAGAATAGGTTAAATTGATAAAGTCTGTGTAAATAGGTAAACAATTTATGGTCTGTGTGAATGTGTAGATGGTTTTAAGTGGTGGCAATTCCATTATATTTGGGTTTGTTTTTCTCTTTGTTGGAAAAAGAACACATAACTATGGTCTGTGTGTACAGGTTGAAATTCTTTTTTTGTTTGATACTAGGGGAAATTCTGTGACTGAAAAGTACATGCTCTGCTCTTTCATAATTTTTGCAAAAGGGGAAAAATTCTTATTCTTAGAAGTGGAATTGTTGTCATGGTTTTATGGTCTATACAGATTATAGAATATTCATTTTTTTTTGGGGGGGGGGGGTGTTATTAAATATCAAAATATTTATAGAACTGAACATCAGAGAAAAATTGTTATTTTGTCATACATATGCATAAACATTGACAATTGTATAGATTTAATAGCATGGTATTGAAAATTATGACATATATATGTTGAAATAATCTCAGAAGTTTTGCATATTGTATGGAAGATGGTTGTGGGTTCAAGTGTCTTTTAGGTCAGAAAAGTTTCACCTATCTAACAGTTGACTAGCTTTATTGTATAATAAATGATAGAACAGAATTATCTGTAAACTGCTGGTATGTGGGGTTGCACCTTAGATGTATATTTTCAAAGTAAAGATAACATGGGTTGCACCAATAGATCAAAGAGAAAATAGATAGATCAAACAGGGTGTTTAATTGTGACAACCCATCTTTTCAATCAACATTGAAATGTCTGTTGTAGTGAAAATTAGTTCAAAGTTCCTGCCTGGTAAACACAGAGAAATTACTCCCTCTCCTGAACAAGGAGCAAAGCATGGATAAATGTCATTAAAAACCAAGATCAATATTTTAAACAAAAGTCTGGGAAAAATAAATCTTAGTTTAAGCAGTGAAAATCCCTCAGATCTTGTTATTTTAACGATAATGACTGTCTGTCTATTTCACGTATTGCGTGCACTGTGTGCATGTATGTACGGATTAATTATTTATTTATGATGCAAGGAGTGGAATTCTGGTGTCCTAACTAATCAAGGGGAGGAGGAAAATGTATACTGTCTTTGAAAGTCTCTTTAATGGCTTCACCTAAGTGTGCTCTTCATTTGGGAGGAGAGAAAAACGTACTCTTCTTGCTTCTGCTTGGTTGGCTATTTTGTAATTTGCATATGACCTAATTAGCGCATGTATCATTTGCATAATGCCACACAAGTTGAAAACTTTTATTATGATTGTTTTAACGTCTTTTCAAATGTATTTAAATCAGACAATGAGTGCATAGAGCAGAAACCATAAAATGAAAATTTCTGGTTGACATGAACGTTATTTCGAGAAACAGTGGTTAATTACAGCCCATTTCATTTTCATAGAATGGCATCTTTGATTTAATGTTGGTCTGCTAATTTGAAAATGATCAAGTATTAATGATCTTGGTAGACTAGATCCTTTTTAAATACTGCCATCACCATGTTTATTGTTTTCGCAAGTCCGAAGGGAACACTGTTGTGACGTAGACAACTTGTCAATGATATTTTATGGCGTGCGGAGGTATTGAACTTTTTAATATCTTTTCAAAAGAGACAAAGGAGGATGTAGGCAACTGAATCCATTTTTTTTCCGTCTGGACTTTGTTCATTGTATGCCACTATTGGTTCAATTTAGCGAATATGAAAACAGAATGCTGTCACAGTTTCAGTAGACAAAAACTTTTTTGTGTGTGTTTATTTTTCTGTAGTTTTGAATGATGTATTAATTTTGTAATTTATTACCATTGACTTATTTATTGAACTTTAGTAAAAAAAAAAACAATTAATGTGAATCATTAGCTCAAAGGAAATGTACATGTAAAATGTATTAAAAAACAAAAAGCGTAAACTCTGCTAAATTAATGTTTTACAATTAATTTCAAGTGATTGATTTATACATACACTACATTGTCATACATTATAATTTGCATATTGACATGTGACAAAACCATTTTAAACACATGTAAAAGTATCAATGTGAGGAGTTGTCTTTCATTGAGAAGGAAACTTTCCATTGAAAATTTGATGAGTTTCATTTTTAAAGCACCAACAGTATGGTCAAAATGTATTGATGATTGTCCGCTTGCGTCACTATATACTAATGTTACTTTATGCTAATGGCTTAACACTACAAAAATAAAACTTCTTTGTATATTTTATAATAGTTTTCTAATATTGATTGATGAATCAAATTTTAAAACACAAAGGAAAATACTGAACAATATCAAGAAACATTTTTATAGTTTTAATGGGCGCATAATTTTAAATTACAAGATTTCACAACTGTATGTCGCTGACTGCATTTGGTTGAGCATCATATTGTATACGTTTGTATTCTCTTGTGCTCTATTGTCCTGTTTATAGACACTTGGTTATGGAATTAAGAAGACAGCTTGGCATCTCCCGGGGGATGCAGGCTTTATAGATCATCATTGATTAACCCTTCATGAACTGTGTCTAGCTTAGACCAGCCATCATCAATATCCAAGTATAATCTAGCATATCTGTCTATAAATTTGTATTAAATCTGGAAGATATGTTCAATATAAATCATATCATAGCCATCCATAGAGGCATGTTGGTGTTACTGTTTTTCTCATCAAAATTTATGAGTATACTGAGTATATAAAACATTGAAAAGGTCTTCAAATGCAGAAAAAAAGAACATGATTTACAAGGGTTATGAATACATTGCTGATGTTATAAATATTTGTTTTGAAAGTGATTTAGAAGTCGGTATTACAAACGAGGGAACCACGAGACATCGACTGGATGTAGTTCTATTCCATTCTTGCCAAAACTAGTAATAAAAGAAACTATGTTAATTTAGTTAGAGAATGGTGCCAGGCTCATTTATTGTATTTTAAGTATTTACTGGGAAATCAATCAACTCGTGCACCTAGTGAAAACCAGGAGAACCAGCATCCATATCTTTACTGTTAAAGTTTTTTGTTAAGCCCGCCTCTATCTTGTGACAGTCATTAACAACCCCTTCAACATCCACTTGATAGACAATAAAACTTCACATATCTGTGCACAAGTTTACTTTTAATTGCACGTATTCTCCCATAAATGTCTACCTCCTATATATAAACTACATCCTAAATCCTACCCTCACATTTATGTTTCATAATTTACTGCTTTTTGAGTGCCTATTACTTGTGTATAAGAAAAAAACAACACTTTTTGTTCCATCTTTTTCTTTCTATTTCTTGCAAAATTCTCTAATGTCAACAATAACATACAGCTAAACAAATTCAAGATTTTCCCACATTTAAGGTGTAAGTATACTTATAATTAGAAATCTGCATGAAGTTTTTGAATTCACTCAATATTAAAGCCAAATTCGCCACTGCCAAATTTTGTACTCTGGTTTCCGTTAGAAATTGGTAATATGTATTAGCCCTACTTCATTTCAAAAGAAATTGAAAGGAGCCTTCTATTACGAAGCAGCTAATGAAACAATCTTATCATCAAATCTTTGCCATCTAGGAGTGAAATTAGATACAGCTGTCAATAATTAAAAACAGCCATTGTTCATTTCTTTCATATTTCCAATAATTTTGCTAACCAAATAACTAAAACTGAGTTTCGTGCTTCATTAACTGATAGGAAATGAAAGGATACAATTTTGAAAATGGATACTCTTGTAGAGTGGAGATAGAAAAGTTAGGAAAAGCTCCCATGATGCAAATCTGAAGATGTTAAATAAACATGGCTGTTACACAGTGTTTGTTTTGTCAATTGAGCTGGTCATTTTGACACTGACCAGTTAACTGGACATAGATTACGCACAGATCAGGTGCCGAGACATGGGTAGTAATGATAGCCCTTGTCAGTGAAGGTGATATCAACGTCCCATGGGTGACTGCCAGCCGTCACAGATTCCTGACTTTATGGGTTTTTAAATCAGCATACAGTGTACATTATGGATGTCAGAAGAACACTTGATACATTGGTCAGATTTCTCATGAACTTGGTGAAAGTCATTTTCAGCAATCACAGTCAAATTTGACAGGGAAGGGTCTGATAATTGTGTCCCTATGAAGCAATAAATACTTAAGTGATTTATTTATAAATACTTAACTGATTTCTTAGAAGACTGTAAAGTCTCAATATTATAAATATTGCATATTGTTATGAATGTGAAAATTCATTAAAGATTCTACATAAAGTTATTGAATTTCTGCACTGTAGTAAATTAAATATTTAAATATTCTATTCTTATTAGTTATTGTACTCATTATTTTGGTTAGTTTTTCTTGTGAAGGAATGTTGGGGTGGGGGTGTGTGTTTAGTCCTTGCTTAATGAGAGTACAAAGATATTTCAATTTATCATTAATTCGTTAATATTGAATTAATTTCAGCACAGAGTATAATTTCTAAAACTATTTCATTATTCAATATTAATCCTTAGGAATTGCTAGTGTTGGCTTGTTCCAAATCCTTAATGTACTGGCAATAAAATAATTAAGCGGTTCCCATTTATTTAATGAGAAAATCTCTTTAATACCTCAGTTTTATGTCTTCCTAGTCAAGAATATTATTTGTATAATGACATGTAAGTCCTTTCTTCATGTAATAAAATTCTCTTAGAGATCACCTTTTTCTATTAATAATGATGACCTTGACCTTGGTATGACAGGTTTCCGAGGTAATTATTTTAATTAACTTTAAGATCACTGTGACTTCTCAACAATCTATTACATTACCTGCCCCCACCTGTTATTATTCAACCTATTAAATTTATGTCCATTTGTCCTGAATACTCCCTTGTGTTGACCAAAGGTCAACAACAATTGACCACAATGATAATCATCATCTACAAACAAATAGGTATCAAAGTAATTTTGACCCATTGAGCTTAGACTGATCATAGAAAGAAATTTGAAAGGTCATTTAGGTCAACTGATTCACCTAGATTCAACTGATAAATGTATTTGAAGTGCTGAAATTCACTTAATCCCCTACTGAAATCTACCCAATTTCTGTTAAAAGATGACATAGACTGAGGTTGTTGTAACATACATGTAAATAGAAATACCTAAATGAGAACATTAACTTATTATGCAAGTTATAAAACAAAAATAATGCTTTATTTAATGTGTATAATGTGTGTAGAAATTAAAGAAGACCATTGCTTTAGATGATTTAGACTTATTTATCTTACATGTCATTGTTTACATACTTCTCATATAATTTTCTTACATTTAAAAGTTCACAAATATCTTATAATTATAATATTCTTATATTTGATAGTTGACATATATTTCATAAAATTTTCTTATATTTGATAGTTCACATTTTTACTCATATCTCATATAATATTTAGATATTTAATAGTTTACACATATAACTCAAATAATATTCTTGAATGTAATAATTCACATATATCTCTTATAATATTCTTAAAGTATATCTCATATAATATTCTTATATTGAACAGTTCACATATACCTCATATAATATTCTTACATTTAATAGCTTATGGTAAGGGTTAGATATCATATATACTATTATTTTTTTCCCTTTTGTCACGGTCAAATTTGTCAGTAAAAGCTGTAATGTTACCGAATGTTGATTTAATTTTTGCAAATGATTTGGATAAAGGAAAATGTTTCATTGCCAAATTTAAATGCTATCATGAAAAGTTTAAGGCACTTTTACTGATAAATATTTTGATCCTGAAAATGTTTTTTGTGTATCTCAAGGTTGCATCAAAATTTGATGAATCAGGTCCATTTTTAAGTAAACTTTTTGACTGTGAAAAAAAACAAACTACATGTCATTCTAACCAAATGATGAAATCCTATTTTGAGTTTGCATTAATTTGGATGAAGGACAGGGTTGTTGTTGTGCTCTCCCCACCTCTAGATGTCCGTATGTTTGCTCAGTGTGTGAAGCATGCCCGTGAATTTCGGCAGGTAGAAGTGACCATCAATAATAGTTGACAACAATACGACAGTTATTCTTGTAAATTTCCATATTTGGCCGACGTTTGAAAAGAATGAAGTTGCAAACCTTTTAGGTGCGGTGAAATTTAAATATGCCCGAAGAAAGGTATTAAATGAAGCTTGAAAAGGACATCGAAAGGTTGAAAAGGGACATTTTCTTGCCTTTCAGATGTGTAATTTAGTAGTGACTATCCCCTAAATGCTCCCTAAATGCTCCACTACAAAAGGGCAACAATTAGTGTTGGGGCGCTGATGGTTATTTGGATTTGATTGAAATTGTAAGACAATAAATGTCATTGGGTGAATGGGTAATTGGAAAAGTGAATCGTTAATTGCAGAATAATGTGAGAACCATGGGGTGTCTATTTCAGAGCTCAATGGTGTGGTGCTTGACCACTCTCTCCATCTTTCACCATGACACTAGACACTTGGTATTTTATGGCCCTAGCATTTTGTTTAATTTATTTTAGGATTTTTCACTCCAAGCTGGATAGTTTCAGAGTGCAGTTAAACTTCAAACATTAAAAAAAATGAGTTTACATCATATATTAAAATAAAACCTATTCAAACTTTCTCTTTTTCTCACTCTTGTCCCCAAAGAGTTTCATATTTGATTATATTAAAGTATCTACAGGAAATATTTATTCTCCGAGATATATAAGAGTATGAAATCAAGTGAATTTATTACATAATTATTATTTGTAAGACATAAATATTTATAACAAAATTTATAAAATTACTAGAATAGCATAGCTTCACATTAAAATCTTGTCCTACTTAAAAGAAAAAGGATAAAAATAGCAACAAAAAAAAAGTTATAAACAAATTTTTAATAAAACTTTAAAAAAAAGTCTTGAATGATTCCTTGGTCTTTGTTTTAATGGTATATAAGTCTGGTTTAGGACTTTTTCAAGTGACATTTTATGATACTTGTGATGAGTTGGCAAATTACTAATATGTAATAAAATTTGAATGTCATTTTGGGGTCTAGTGATATTTAAATATTTGTTTATTTCCTATGATAAGGAAAGAAGTTTGCAAGTTGGCTTGCAATAAATGTCAGTTTTAATGGTTTTGTTTGCAGGGTTTTGTCAGGTTTATTGTACAGCAGACTTTACAGGCATGTGCAAAACACACTTTACAGTAGAGCTACACTTTTTTTATAGCTTTAACACTGATCCTAGGCAGGGAGAGAGAAGACTTTTCATAGTTAAGCTCTGGATCTAGAGACAAAATGGTGATTGTTTTAAATGTAGTTGTTTATTATTTTAAAATTATTACAGAAGAAAAAAATATATAATGAAATTGAAATCGGGTATTTAAAAAAATCATACTGGCCGCTTTGTGAAGTTTAAGTTACAAATTTCTTTATTTATTTAGATTTATCCTTAGTAAACTAAAGTGTTTAATCAATTATAAACAATTTCTATTTTCTAAAGTCTAACCTGATTACACTATAAAAATTAAAAAAGCCCTCTCAATTTTTATGTTCTTTATAGAATAATTTAAATAAATCATGATGTACATTGCAAATAATTTTAGATAAAGAGTTATGTCCCTTTATGATTAATTCTTGTTACATCAGAGAGTGGCAGTATTTGAAATGCCTTACTGTATCTCCTTTGAAAAGTTCTGATAAATTGGTATTTTCAAAAGACATTTTGAAAATTTTATGAACTGTTGAGATAATAAGATCATTTAAGGACAAGCTTGGTTGTCAAGTTACATTTGTCATTTTGTCAGGCAGGGGCCGGAGTTGACAGAAATATTAAAGCCAGATTGTTCATATGCAAGTCAATAAAGGTAAATAAAACTTTTTGATCGTTGACATGTTAAGTTTTATAAAGAATATTGTCGGAGATTGAGATAAATTACCAATATACAAGGCGTAGGTGGCTCAATCCTGCTTGACTTTGTGAGAATTTTTCATTCATAAATAGGGGAGATAATCCTGTATTTATCACGGGTGTCATAGACAGCTAACTGGGGGTCAGGTGCTAGTGACAATACAGATCCACCTTAATCTTCACGCTGGTACAAATAAAGATTATGTAAGACAATTTACTGAATCACAACATTAGGGATGACAACAATATTGACATGTGTGATGAGTAAGAAGTTTAGTTATAGCCTGTCAAATCACATGACATCCTGCTTCATTTTTTTTTTTTTTTTTTTTTTTGAGAAACAAAAAAAATGAAAGGCTTTATTCTATGCCCCTCTTTGTCTTTATTGAAAGTATGAAATAAAAGTATCATCAGTCAGTAAAGAAATAAATGTTTGCCAATTATTTTTTTTACTTCTACAAAGCAAGAGGGGTTGCTTTAATTATAGGTAACACCACATGCGCTAAATAGCATCAAATACTTTATTTTGATTGGATATTTACATTTAAGTTATTGTTCGACAATCTGTTGCACACAATGCACATCTGACACAGGTATAATATGCAAATATAAGAAAGAAATAAGCACTTACAGTTAAATGTTGAAAGAGCCACGCTCTCATGATATTTGTAGCAACTTTTGGAAAAATGCCGCGTTTTTTCTGCCGTTTGGGGTTTCTATCTTCACAATCCTCATCGGCAGTGCCTTCGCCGGAACCAACACTGTTGTCTAAACAATCTCCTGAAAATAGAACAAATTCATGCATGATTTCCTTCAAGTTAAAATAAGTAAATTTAGTAATTTTTCTTAGCAAATTACATTTTTATAATCAAGTTCTTAACGCATACCTGAATTGCTTCTTTTAGTGACTGTGAAATATCCAAACAGAATATTTTCGAACATTTTCTTAAGTTTTTTTTCAAGTGATGCTCCCCCTTGAGATTTGTTTTATGTAAATTACCTCCCTTTATCCACAGATTACGGCTGATTTGAACTTGTACAAATTCCATTTTTCAATGTATATTACAAAACTGAAGTTAAAAGCTATTTTAAAGAACATGAAAATCGAAAAAAAAGTAGTTCCAGTTGTTCTGGTGTAAACATTGCCGCTGATGTTTGCTTGATGTTTTTCTGAGATAAGTTACTTGACTCCGTTTAGGTGATAGGGCTTGTTAGATGCGAGTCTGATAGTGGGATCTGTTAGGCTTCGGCAGTGACCTGTTTTCTTACGTCAAAAGTTCACATCAACACGTTTCTGCAAGGATCACATTACTAACCCATTAAATTTGATAATTACGATAAAACATGCTGGAATTTAACTACGTTTTAAACAGATGCCCATGGCAGTTTACTCAGCTTTAAAACTTGGCGGACGGAAATGTATACTATTTATCATATTCCCTGAATATTCGCCAAAATATCTTTTCTATTCATTCTTCTCAATTTTATTTTAAGGTAAAGTCATAACGTTTAAGATCATTTTCAGCTCGTAAAGTTGAATGTGAACAAAAGCGAGGGATCGCATTACGTATGTATAGTCTGAAGAACCAGTAAAAACCATGAAAACTAACACTAATTCAGCTTTAATGACTAGATTTAGTTTAATTTGATATGTATCGGAATGTATCTAGCCTAATGTGACAGACCGACAAACCCTCAATGTCGGACCGGATAACAAAAGAAATGACAAGTTTATTTTTGAATACTATTTGTGTCAAAGTTTTTTCTGTAAGTTAAGTATTTTCACCCATAGCTGAGATTTTACTCAATAAAAATGATGAATATCAACCAGTAGACAAAATTGGCCACAATGATTGATGGGATAGCCATTTCATAATAATATTTTTCCAATCATCTACAGAATTCAATTTACTGAAATAATTGCAAGCGACCAATTGCAAATTAATTACTGTACTCCACTGCTAATGCTGACTGGCTTTTTTTTTTTTTTTTTTTAAAGTTGTTAGTTATTATTTTACTTGATTTGAACAATTTTCTTTTCCTAACAAGGTAATGTATATCAATAGCTTTAACTCTCTTTCTCCATTATTATAATTATTGTGTAAATATTACAGCAGTTATTTTCACTTTTGGTGTAAACTATTTCTAAAGCCGTCTTTTTAAATTTTGGCATTAGTTCATTTAAAAGCAGTTATTCTATAATGTATCATTAACGGACATGTACATAACTGTTTTGTCTACACCATGTGAGCAGAAATTTGACAAAAATTTAAAATAGGCGTAAGTGAATTGGTGTAATTCAGATCTTGTTGTTGATTAGGGAAGAGGGGTAATACAATTACGAGCGGTTTCAATTGTACAGTGTCTATATCGTGGAACAGCAGGTGTACAATACAGCCATGCTTACTGTCGATTTTTGCCATATATGGTGTTTTTAATTATGATTGCTCAGAATTAGTATGGATTTTGGCATATGGTTACTTCTTTAGGTGATATTAATCTTTACAACAAACGTAATTTAGCCAAAAAGTTGAATAGCAGAAAAAAATTTCCGAGGGGAACATTTTTATACATGATTGTACACAGTATTTGATAGAAAAGAGTGTCACAGACATTTTATTTTAGTGTAATGTAATTCTTTCTTTTGAAAAATATGTCTTATTATTATCATTTGATTGTTTCGGAATAAATATGAAAAAAATCAAATCAACATTTTTACATGAAAATAGCAAATTATTTCTTTGTAAGAGCCCAGACAAAACAACCTAATTTGGAAAGAGAGAAAAAAAAGAGAGAAAACAGCTAAAAAGTGTGAAGATTGTAATGAAAATTTGTGATGGAACTTCCCCTCTCTGATTATTTTATTTTGCTCAGAGATTATATTTTCTGATTATTTAATTTTGTTTAGAGATTATTCGGCTCAGAAAGATTTTCCAGTTCAAACAAAAGTTCTCTTTAGTGCCATGCTTCGTTTACACTTGTATTGAGTATTTTAATCCCTCATTAACCAAGGCCTGCCTTGAGACATAACACATGAAAAACACATTTTTCAAAAGAAAAATATGAAATATTAAATACAGCCAATTTTCTAAATAATTAATAAACTTTTTCTTCGTTTAACAGTAATGCAATGTGAGTCAATGTTTTCATTTATATAACAGAATAACATTGTCAAAATGAAAAACTTAATATTGAAAAAAAAAATCACTTTTCCTTATAAAATATTAAAATAGCGTTTGACAGATAATGGTGATAAAATCTGATGATTAGTTTTTAGTTTGAATTCTTTTTTTCTTTTTTTTTATCAAAGTTACATTTTTAATTGAAATTGGTTTCAAATTTTTAATTAAAACATTTTTAATTTGTTAAGGGAAAAATAAATTTAAAAGAAAAATTAAAACAAATAAAAAAGTAAATGAAACAAAAAAGAACAATGACCGATAAGAAAGAGTGTATTATCAATAACTTAGATAACATTTCATATTACTTTTCTTGTTTTCTTCATTGCTTTTCTGTTGTTTTTTTTTTACTTGAATTTATTTATAAAATATCGTTTGCATGTATAATATCGATGAATGTTCTAATATTGCTAGTTAATGTAATACTGGAACAGCCAGTCTAGACGCATGATTGTCATTTCACCTGCAGACGGTAATTTCCTCAAACACTAACTATTTCTTACCAAATGATCATTTCCTCGTTTGATTTTTTTTCTTTACTGGTGATCTCTGATTTACTGAGACAGGAGACTGAGCCTGTTAGATTTTATTTGATTATGAAATACAACTGTTGTGTGTACATAAGAAACGATACAAATATTAGCCAGACTTTATATATCACAAATATAGATTTGAAGCCATGGTGACTGTCTTCTACCAATGCACCCTTACCAGAACCTGTACAGTCACCTAGCTAAAAACCTTGTCATTATCAAACTAATTTCTGTATAAAAATTGTAAGAAGATTTTCAAAACTGGCAGCTTTATTAATTACAATAACGGTTTATATTTTAACAGAATATAAACAAGTTACATAAATCTTTTTAAAATGTTTTATTTGTTGATTTTTTATACTTTATTTTCTTTTGTTTACAAGCACATAATTTCAATGCTCTAAGCCCCTTTTTAAAATTATCCTTTTGTTCCATTTTTACTTAATCAGAATTTATTTATATAAATTTTTATTGTCCATGTAATTAATTTTATAATTTGAAAAAAAAAAAATGAATAAAAATTGATTTATTTTAATATTAAGAAGTACGACACGTCTTGTAACAGGAAATAGATAATGTAGACAGATATAGAAGATTTAAGTTACATATTTTCCTCTGTTCAGAGGCCACTTTTGTCTTTTCTTTACAAATATATGTAAGCAATATTGATTTAAAAAATTTATTTTATGGCATGAATAATATAAGTTTAGAATTTGAAATACATCATTAAGATTTGTACCTTTTTCTTCCTGATGATACTCCATTGATCACTGTATCCAATTTGGTTCAAGAAATTTAAATAATGTAGTCTACTGTTATTATGAATATTTTAACATTTAGACCGCAGAACGGAGAAATGAATGTTTTTAGTTGTCGCTACAGACATATATGCTTTATATACATTATTGTATCATAATCTGCTTTAACTAACATTTTCCCTAATGATGTAATTATAGCACACAATGGTGACAAGAGGATTGGAGCCCCTGCTCATTACCAGCGGACCCATATTTCACCACTTCAACTCTTCTGCTTGTGACAGGCTCAGTGGATCTCGCGTGGGGGTCCCAATACTGTCACATCCAGCAAGAGAGTCATTATCCTACCCCCAGGGGGTCAATAGCATTAAATATCACTCTACATTCCATACAGTCAATGGCTGCAGAAATTGCCTTTTTCGGTATGTTTAGTGAATATTTATTGTTGTTTTTCTTGCCTGTACCATATGAAACCAAAGAATTTCAGCTATTTTAGTTTTTGAATGCCTTTTGACCTGTGAAATCCAGAGGTGCATGCTGGGTAATTGCACATCTGATTTGATTGGTTTATTTAGAATGCATTTGATTATTACCGAAGAAGTGAATTGATCTTTAAAATAAAACTGGTTTTTGAGGAATATATATTTAAATTTTTCTGTAATTTGTGAATGAATTAAGTGTGTCAAGTCAGCAAAGAATTATGGGTATAATCATGTTAAGTACTAGGCTGACACAGACTGGGTGAAAAGTTCTCGGCCCCCCTGACAGCCCAAACATTGATTGTAACACCCTAAATGGTCAGTTTTAGTGAGAAACGGACAGCTTTATATGAAAATTGTCCATATTTTACTCCCTGTAGCCCAAATCACCTATTTAACCATAGTGTCCCATTATATCTGATGGCAGCTATAGTTCAGAGGAGGAAAAAAATGGCCAATACAGAAGAAAATTACTGCCCATTTCACGCCATTGATTAAGATTGAAAAAATGTTTGAGTTAATTTAAAGATTTTTGTTGGAGTGTTTCTTAGCATGTAGTTATTTGGCTGTCATTGTTTTTATGAAAATAAGAGGGTGCCAAGTCTTGATGGATAGGTTTCGTCTCAAATGAAATGCAATTATTTTTCTGTTTATTATTTTTTTGTAGGAATGTGATTGGGGTAAAAACAACTTGTTATACTTGCAATAATAACAGTGCCTTTTTGTTTTTGTAAAATTAAGTTAATTTTTTTTTATAACAATGTGCAATCATATAATTTGACATTATGAAATACAGGGGTTAGAAATTCTTAAAATTACTCAAGAGGAGGTATTTTTGTAATTTTATTTTATTATTCTTATATCACAGTATAGTCCTCAGATTTGCCAAACTTGCATATTTTAGATCTTCTGAAGTACAGATATGTAAATAAGGGGGAAAAAAATTGTATTGATAATATCAAAAATTGCAAAAAGTGAAATGACATCACATCATGTGACATTGTCAAAAGAAGAAAAAAATAAACTGTTTCAAAGAGCTTGATTCAAGAAAACTAACACACAACTTGAGCTGAGAAACTTTCCAGTGGCTTTCTTAATCATTGTATGAAATAGGTTTGGCCTTATTTGTTTTATATACAGTAACCAAGCTATAAGCAGTTTTTCTGGAAAAGTTAAAAACCTAGATTATCGGTGTGTTCCGAAACCACTCTTTCCTATTCAGTGGCCTTGATTTCTAATTATCTAGACCCTTCATGTAGGAATGTAGTGTTTTTTCCAGGTTCTGATATACAAAGACAGAATAACAGACATGTTAAGTAGAAATAACAAAAAGGCAGACACAATTTCTCTCTCTGACTTTGATCATGTTTATTTGTTTTGAAGATATGGGTAAAAAACTGAAATTGATAGTTAACAGTCAATTAAATAATTTCATTTGTTAAATGTTTATATAATGTCATTTAGTCTTGATGGAATAGGGAGTTAAATAAGCACACACATTAAAATGATGAACAAAGCATCTTCTTTAAGAGACAATAACAGAATCTTCAGAAAAACAACAACTGTAATTCATCACTCCTTTGAAAATGTATCTTTTTCTTTAAGTTTCAAAAAAATAACAGTTTCTCCTTTGTAATTAAAAAATTTCAAGTAGTCATGAAACGCAGTTTGGAGGAGTACTGTGATTGGCTCATAATTAATACACTGTTTTTTCTTGAGTTAATAGATATATAGCTATAATACAGATTAACCTGATTTAAGCAGCCACCCTAGATTGACCTGTTTTAAGAAGCCACCCTGTACAGAACAACCAAAATTTTAGTCAACATTCATCAGATGTTTCCCATTTTTCATATGTTTATTTGAAAACTCTTTACCTTTGTAAAAGAATATATATATTACTTTTTTTGCATTATTACCCGTAATTCCATATTCATAATCAAACATCATTGTAATAGCTATATTGCATTTTATATGCTAGCATATTTCATATGCTAACATAATTTTAGACCCAACACATTTCATTTCATTCAGATATTGGAAAAGAAAAAAAAATAATCAGAGATGTTTAACATATATTTTGCAATTTGTGTGAAAACTCATCAACCCTGAGAAAATAATAATTTCAGAGCTGCAAATTTAGCACAGTTGATCCCTGTCAATAACAGACATTCTGTTCACATTGGAACATTTAAGTGTCACACTTACCCACAACAAATCTTAAATCAATCGTTTAAAACTGGAAAACGGGAACATATTAGAAGCCATTTCTGTCACAGAATTTTTCTCCCAGTTGTATTCTGCCACATATTTATTTGTTTATTGTACATTTACTGAGATTTTAGGATATTTTATTGCAGAAGTTTATGCTCTTTACTATTATTACCTGCAAAATTATTTCCAAAGCTTATAAATTTTAAAATGTAAGAGCAACGCCACATGAAAAGATATACTTTTCTACATTGTGTATATATTTGCTAGCTTTTTTTATTTTCCTAGAAATTTATAGCAAAATGTAATAACAAGCTTTTGAAAATGTCTTCTATAAATTATTTAGAGTTAAATGCATGTTTAATGACAATAAATAACCCACAAGGAAAACATTAATGAACCCAAACTGTTTTAAGTAGAGTGTAAGCTTCATTAAAGCTTTAGTTTATGTAATGTAAAATTACCATGCCTTGTAGCTGATTAAATTTTTCATAAGTTTTTATATCAATACCAAGAAATAAAATGTATATAATAAATAGAAATGAAGTTACTTTTGTCAGTGCTGCTAAATTAAACTAAATATGTCATTTTATTACAAAGATAGACTCTTCTTATTCTTTAGCGTTAAAGAAAAAACGCATTTTGATGCTCACTTAATTAAATGAGTTTACAGTAAACAGGTTTCTTTTTGTCTTTGGAGAAAAGTTATTTCATCATTTTCAGTGTACCATGTCATTAAAATGATGATGAAGCCCCTTTTATTAATGATTTATTCCCTGTTTACATGACTGTATACCTGTCTGAAAGAAAATTTCTTATTCTTCATTTACAGGGTCAAAAGTGACACTACAGTGGCACTGGGTAGGAATGGTTTATGAGACAACGTTCATGACTTTGAGAGAAAAGAGCAATTATTACAGTATGTCATGTGGTTAGTACAGTTTATATATAGAAATTTTTCTCTGATCTTTGGAATATGTTTTTTTAAATTGATATAAGCGCAAGTAAAATGAAAGTATGTCCCTGTCTACCGAGAGCAATTTCGTAGTTTTCTTTTCTTGTCGAAATAAGCCATCTTAAAACAACTGCGGTCTGCTTGCTTTGATTTTTTTTTTACGAAGGAAACCAAAATATAAATCCTGACATACATCGATCATTTCCATCAACAATTCTTTGAAAAATTATATTATATCTTGAATGATATCAGTGAATCTGTTGTTATTGATTATTTCCCCTGTTTCCAGTGCATGGCTGGCTTCTTTGCCCACTACGTTATACTGCAAATCAATTCATCGCGTACCATTCATCATAGGAATTTAATTATATGTCTCCTAATATAGATTTAGTAGAATGAAATTTTATCATAGTGTTGTAATTGAATTGTACATATTACACTATTACACGACATGTAAAGATGCGTTTGCAAATAACTTCAGATTACGCACTCCGGAGGCTTATGAAGAACAATTTGCCTCAACACGTCAAACATTACGAGCGCAAAATGCTCAAAAACTGTCGTGTTCCACAGATTTACATGTCACCAGTTTGAAAAATTTGTCTACCATGCATGCTGAATAAATTCTTATCATTTAAAATAAAAAAAACAATTTAGAAATGAGTTTATCTCTCCCCAGAAGTTCTTGAATTGAACAAACAAAAAATTACGAAAACAAATTATTTCATCATTATTTAAAGGGAATTTTATTAGACTGAATTTCGTATCTTTATCGAAACTCATAAATGATTATTTAAATGTTAAGTGTGGGAAAGTAGAAAATCCAGTGTTATCAGGAAAATCTTCACTTTTTAGAATTTAATATAGATTGTTATGCTTTTTTATGAAAACACTTCAATGAAATTTAATTGCCTATCAGATTACTGATTTCTAAAACGCGCTATAATCAGTATAAATGTGTAATTCTGTGACATGAACCCGAAGGTTAGGCGTTATCCCCTGCAGAAGGGATTCAATTAGGTATGAATACAGAATCTATCTTTGAAATCTTTTGTCGTAATTAATACGCATTCATATATATTATCATTTATCTAACGGACAAAGCTATAGCTTTGGCGGATTTAAATTACTTTAATATTTTGTTCGGCCAAATTTGATTTTATCTTTTTAAGTGGAATTGTAGGCAAACAAGGAAAGGGTGGTGTAAGCACGATTGTAAAGATGATGTATTATTAAAATTTTATGAGAGATGATTTGCATATTTTTGCGTTTTTGTAAAGCATTACACAATAGGCCTTTATTCTCGGGAGTTTCAGTCCCGAAATAAAGATAATTAACTTTCACTTTTTACCAATTATGTACGCATTAATTATAAGCTTTATATCAGGAAACAACAGAAAGCGCTTTTGTTGCACAATATTTTTTTACATAAATTTCAACTTAATTACTCTGTTGTAAACTGTGTTTTGAAAATTTTGACAGTTTTATTATTCGCCTGTGAGTGACACTAAATATTTTAGCTAAACTGAATTTATATTGTGTAGATTAATTTTAAGTGGGTTTTTTTTGTTTCATTTTTTTCATGGTTCGAAGATTGGTAAATGTAAAATCTATGTTTCTAGACGAATGCTTATCACGTTAAACAATCAACAGAAGCGCAAAAAACACTAACCTGGGAGTTATGACAGCTCGCAAGTTATTTTAGTTTCATTTCATTGCTGGACATTCCTGTTTGTAGCAAAATTTAGATAGGGATGGATAGTTTTTTTGGGATTGGCTTTTTTATTTTGTGTGTAGGGCTGAAGCCATTATTGGTATGATAAAGTGCAAACAGAATATTGTTTTACCTTCATTCAGCCACAGGTAATTAAGTTCAGAAGATAATGTTTTCATGCTCAGTAAACTGTAAGGTAATGGGCAGTAAAGGGAGATAATTAGAAATCTGTCTGGTCTCTGACCTTATTGACTAATGTTTTGTTTGAATGAACTTCTTAACAAGAATTCTGACAAAAATCTTGTTCCCTGGTCTTTCATTGTTATTGTTCATTGTATTTCAGCAAGTCAGCACAAAATTTCACTTTTTGCAACCCCATTTTCCTATTGCATTCCAAATCAAAGCACTATTTCCAGATACACAGCTTCCTTTAGTACATGATTGTATACAACTTGTAAATAGTGCTTATTACTTAGTGTTGTACAATATAAGATTTTAGATACAATAATTGTTAAAAAAAACTTCCTTTTTTAACTTTATTAATATATTTTATATTAAGTTTTAATAATCCTCCAGTTTTATTGCTTTTCCATATGTGTTTCAGGTGTGTCAGTGTAAAATATGACATAAAACACATTTCATGTATGAATATTTTTGAAATAATTTAAATCCTGATTTGTATAAATTAACATAACTGCGGACATTCATATTTGTGAGATAGTTCCGTTAGTTTTTATGTTCATGACTTACATTACATGACGCATCTTGAAGTAATGTTACGAAATACATTTGTAATTATGATGATAACAATTAATGAAGGAGACAGAGATGTTAAAAGAAATTAATCTCCGACCATGCATATTGTCATCTGAAGACATCTCATCCTCCGCCCCCAAAGCCTTTTCTCAGCCTTCGCCCCTGAAAACTTTTTTCAGTCTCCACCCCCATTCTTATTCAGTTATACTAATTCTACCTATAAAACTATAAATGATATGCTATTTTATCCCATTACAGATGAGGAATTTCATACTTTTTGGTTCTGGTGCCATTCAGACTAAACTATGCCGGTACTTGGTGAAAATCTAACTGAATTATAACAACAGGTAATGAATATGTTTTCTGCAAATTAATGAACTGGCATATATTTTTTGTGTAATCACGAGAGTGAGTAATTTAGGGAGGATGTAAAGCAAAGAGGCTTATCAGGCAGGCTGGTTCCCCACTTACAGCACAGCTCCCCTCATTAATCAAAACTTCAACAATTATTACTGCAATCCCTAGACCAGTTTGAATAAAAAGCACAGAAAATGCAAGACCAGTCTGTTGTACCAGAATACATCTTATATATGGCATGAAATATATACACTCTTATCCCTGTATCTATGAAATTAATTATGCCAACTACAGAAACAATATATTTTTCTGGAAACAATAATATTGATATAGTGGTACGCCCCTCCCATGATTCATAGACCTAAATATATCATTTAGACGGGTTGGGTTCTCCCGTTATCAATATTTGCAAATTTTTATTTACAGTCTAAATAGTGATTATATTTCGACACTTTTTACACATTCAGAGGTATTACTGATACTATATTACAATATTTGTTTGTGTCTGACATGGAGTTATTTTAACTATAATCAAATTTATGTAGCTACGTAATTCTCTAATTCTCGTGCTTAGGCGATGCACTAGTGAAATTGGTTTCTCAAGTAAAAAATATGCTAAAAATTATGAAAACTTATTATAACAAATATGTAAAGATATAACTTTTTTAATAATAAATAAGCTTGTTTCAACATGCAAATTTCTCATAAATTTGTTTTAATTTGATGAAATAGGTATCTTTATGAAGGATTACTTCATATAATGAAATCAATTACAAATCGTAATTTTATATATGAATTTGCTATAATTAAATTGTTCCATTCTATTTATACATTTATTCTCCTATATATATTATATTAAATCTTTTGTTTCCTTTGTAATATGTAATAATTTACTTTTGTTTGTTCTAACTATTAATTCCAGAATGTGGTAAAACTGACTTGGCAGTTACCAAACTTGACATGGAATTTAAACCTGAAGACCAGAATTCCAATTAGCATTGCGCTGATCACATGGGACCAATACAAAAAGCCAGGTATGAAACAACTGTTATGCCATAGATAATCAAAGCACCAGTCTGGCTTTACATGAAAACTGTGCCTTTAGAACCAAGATGTTAATTACGGATGAACCGGCAAGTAATTGACCCCTTACAGTTTGTAATCAGTTTTCTAGTGTCCCCCTGGTAGCCCCCTGCCATGCCTTGAATACCTAGGGTCCTCAGTGGTCATTAAATTGTAATGGACACCAATTCCCTAGGTCGTGACCTTCCAGAAAAGTTTACGACACACCGAGTACAGGTCTAGTAATTTGTAATTGCCACATGACCAAGGTTTAGTAATTTTATTGCAAGTTTATGAAAACCCTGTGTCAAGTGCTGAAACTATATTTCATAATTTCATTAGCGCAGGGAAAAAGGAAGCTCTTGTTACTAACTACCCTTGTTACCCCCTTTATTCTATTACAGTGCCAAATGGTTTGTGAAGAAAAAAATCATATTTTCTGACAGATGTAATTTATGGAAAGATTGTAGATTTTGACAGCATCCTAAATGGGTTCCCATTTCAAAGTTTAATGGTGCTAAGTAATTTAATATGTTTGCAGATGATTTTGAAGATTCTTTTTTGTATACACTTCCGTTGCAAAAAAAAAAGAAATACAGTGCCGAAATGAAAGAAATATATAAAGAAAATTTATAATTATTTTTGATTGTTTAAACATCAGGGGTAAACTTAACAAAGTGTAAAATATATGTCCTAAAAAATGTTATAATTTAATTTATCATTTTATCTGATATGTTGAACTGAAATCCAAAATTTTGTATTGATAAGGTGCAGAGGACACTAAAAACAATGAAATAACCAAAAGAAAGAGCATAGAATGAAGCAGAAAAATTAATTCCTGTCATATTGGAAAGAAAAAAAGGAGTAAACAAAAAACAAAAGAAAAGAAAAAAAACGAATAATAGGAGTTTAACTGACAGTTTTTTTTATCATCATTCATTTCAAAGTGAGAAAACGGACTGATTTACTGCGACAACTCTTATATTATAAGATTTTAACTTATGCATTTCTCCTTTTTCCATTGAGAATGCTTCCCATTCAGAGATCATTATAATTATCAGCCATATTTTCTCCAACAGTCTTTTGAAGTGTTTCCAATTTATTATCAGACATTTAGCTTAAGGAAAAGGCTTCCTTACAATTTTCTAAAATTTATGACTTTACATAAACCTGTCTCAAAATCTCGTCTGCCTAGCTGAGTGAAAACTAGAAGTCTACCTACATTAAGGCATTTCAACCCGGAAGTTATTTCCATTTGAAGGGATCTTATTTAATCTTTAGATAATGAATGGAACAAAAAAAATGATGAAAATAAATAAATGAAAAATACAAGCTAGTATTTAGGTAATGTTAAAATGATAAACAAAGAATATAGTTGAAGTTTGATAGGGAGGAAGATAAATAAAAATGTTTAAAAGCTGGGATTTTGAGCTGACATTATGTAATTAAATCAAGCTGTTTGTTTTTGTTTAGTAGATTTTTTTGTCATATTTTATATTTCTATTTTATCGCATAATTATGGTGAATAAAAGTCATTTAGTGTTGTTTAATCATCGCTGTGGGTATAAAAATACCAATTTCATAATTCGTCATATTTATTAACCAATGGATGGACCATAATTGAGGGAGGCGAAATACTACTAAATTAGTAACTGAATATCCCAATAACTAAATTCAATTATGAGGCACAAATTTGTTTTCATATGAAACCAATAATTTTCTTCTTTAGGTTTCTAATCTCCTTATTCAAGAGCTAGAGCAAAATTCTGATTACCATTTCGTTCAAAATCCTGAACACAAAAAAACAAAACGAAACAACACCATGAAAAATCCACAGGAAAAAAACTGCGAAATTTTATCGCCATAACATTTAAGTGGTTTAACTGAAATATTTCTGAATCTGTGGTTGGCAGTATTGAGCAGGCACATTTTTTTCTAATTGTATAGCTATTAAGTGTCTTAATGACTTTTAAACATAAAAATGTCAAAACTTAAAGCTTGAGATTTTTGTACTCTAAACTTGCCATGAATTTTGTAGCATGAAAGTAATCATATAAAAGTAAAAGTGTTTTGTTTTTTTATTCTGTTTTCTCCTTAAATGAGATTTTTTTTTCATGTTATTCGTTAGTGCTATATTTTCAATAGCTGTGATATTTTATAGCGTTATTATGCATAATTGTGTTTAGCTAAAATTCAATTAACACAAGTTGCCAATCATATAAGATTTTAAAGAAAAATTTACCTGTTCATTTTTAAAACATTTTTATATCTAAAGTAACGAAAGTATTTCGCCTATTAACAGATAAAAACTTTTCTTCCTTTCGTTTTTTTTCTATTTGAAAGGAAAATGCTCCGTCTTAGTTTGTTTTGATGTCTTTTAGTGGTTAATGCAATTGAAATCCGTTGATTTTGCAGTTGGAATGTAAAGTAAACATCGCTAATTCAGAACCCCTCACTTGCATTGATATGTTAGATCCCAGGGATATCTAGCTTTATTATCTGTTACTCCCTTTAATGGACTTGTTACTACAGATATTAAAATTATCTTACTTCAAAGTTAAATAAATACCAGTATCTTTTTCATAATAATTACAGCGTGCCAGGGCACTTTTTGAACGAATACCTATTAATCTTTTTAAAAGTGTGTATTCAGTTATTCGTTGACGGTTAACGTTTTTTATTAGATTGAATAAATATTATTCTCCCTTTATCACCGATATTTATTTATAAGTTATTTAACATGCGCCGCTCTTCTGTTTGAAGGAATAAACCAACAAAGCTCGGATTTAATTCGGTTCAAGACCCGTACCATTAAGCAATTATCTGCATCTGAATTCAGCACAAAATGATCCGCAAAATGTTTTGTTGAAATAATGAAATCCCCTCCCCATGTAAATAATGCATTTAGCTTTAAATTGCTTTTACAGAAATTGAAAAATACTCCCATTTATACAAAGACTGGTTTGCTATTGAAATGGCTTCTCGATGACTGTGGTGGATAGTAAGTGGGGAAATGAATTCCGAGGCATTTGCTTTGTTGAATTATCTTACACTGACATCTGGTTTTTAGCTTTTGTATAGGATTGCTCCATCAAAAATGGCATAAAATGGCTGACTCGATTGTTAAGTTTTTCAATAGTGATGATACTTCAAAATTTGACAATAGCCTATTTAGCATAGAGGGCTCGGATCGTTGGGCTTCTATAGAAAGGGTGCTGGTTTATCCATAATAAAAGCCCATAGTGGATATATTGAGACAGATAAAAACCCTCTGCGTGATAGGGGAGGTGGGGTATTTATGTTCTTCTCAAATCTCAGACGGCTTATTTTATTCATAAATTCAATCAGCGCATTATCAAACGGTCGGATCGGTTACCAAGTTTGAAATGTGTAACCTATTTACGACTATGTCCTATATCATATTAAATATCCCAATTATGACATCGGAGACTTTTAACCTATTTTTATACATGTTTAAATATTGCTCTAACCAACACTTTACTATTGCACGTTTAAGTAATCAAAGCAATGAAAATGTCAAAGGCTGAAAGAATGCCAAAAGACAAATAAAAAGCAACATAAAAACTTTGGAAATGTGAAAATTTTGTTTTGCAAGGGAAATTTTGCTGCAGAAAATACAATCTTATCTCAAGATAGCTTTGGAAAGCCATTGGCCGGGAACATATGCCAAACGTTTTAATATGAAGTATTGGGTACTGCTTATCAGGGAAATTGTTTGGTAATCACAGTCGTATCTAACTTTACCAGAGGTATTAAAGTCCTAAGAGATTCTTTTCATTCTCATTGAAAGTTGCTAGGAGTTTCACCTAGGTTCAAGTTTCGCTATCATTGTGTCAATTTCTCATGTTGATGGTGCAAGCTATGCAATACAGCAATGCCTTATGGGTTTGTTTGTTTGATGATAAAACCTTGTTCTGTTTGGGTTTGAATGGGTGTAGAATGCTAAATCTAGGTCAAATTTGCAAGAGAATGAGCTATAATGTCTCACATACCTTATCTAATGCCGCTGGTAAAAACCCTTGACTTCAGGAAGAAACTCATTCCCCCACCACCCTATTTTAATTTTACTCCCCCCCCCCCCCCCCCAAATATTTGTTTTTATTCCCCAACCCAGCTCTCTTTTATTGTTTTTTCATGATGTGAACAAATCCCCTACCTAATTTTGATTTGAAACCTGTCTATAGCAGGCACCTGCATATAAAGTTCATTATATTCATTTAATTTTTATGTTCTGTATGAGAACATAATTTTATAGATTAAGAAAAAAAAAAGTTTTGTTTTTTTAACCCAAAATATCAAGAATCCCAAAATTTGTAAACATTGCTTGTGTTAGAGAATTTCCTTGTCTTTATGTAAACAAACCACCACCCATATTCCTAAATCTTTATACAAGTAGTGAAAGTCCTTGCATGCTTGGTCTCTAATTTATCTCCCTTTGTTATCTTAACAGTTTATGATAGATGAGGAAGTTTCAAGTGAGATTGTTTGTAAACTCCTGGTTGACCAAATTAGAGTATAGCCAAAATAAAACAGTCTTATCTTGACCTAAAATAACCTTTTAAAGTTGATACCTACTGGCTTTTTCAAATCTTTATGTAGATTATAGGTAGAATGACTCCTTATGTATGGATAATCCAAGTCATTAAACAAGATTAACTATTAGTTTGCTAACACAAGGTCAGTTCATAATATGTTAATATGTTGGTAAACCAATGTGTCGCCTTAAAGAACTTAATTCACCCCTACATGTTTGAAAATAATATCATTGTATAATTATTTCAGTGCTATCGAAGCAAGCAGACAGCTCCAGGACTTTCTTTATAATCCCCTCAAGTTGTTGACAACTTCTACACTTGACTCTTCTCTAGAAAAGGAGGAAGAGATTGAAATCAAGGGTCAACACAATAAACAGTAAACCTTCTCAACCCCCAGTTTTAAGTGTGATTTAAAAGGCTATCAGGTAAGTTTAGTAGATTTTACTTGGGAGTCAAACTCACATGCCTAAGCAGTGTACACACTGGACTACTTGCACACGCAAGTTGTCTGCCGGTTTGGAACATATACTTAGGTTAGGGTTTGAACTTGTGGCCCTGTTGGCACTGTGGTCTGTAAAGGTAATGCTCCTGAGCTTGACTTCGGTATTACGAACGACCGTCATAATAAATTCCACCTTCATAATTTCTTCTGTGTTGATAATGTGAAGTAAAATTTCAATATAAGGTATGTATAATTAAACAGTGTGTAACACTCCAATTTGAGTGCTATATTTAATAGAGAATGGGGAGAAAAATGAGAGATGTTAAATAATGTAATGAAGTTATGCAATTATCACTTGAAATGACATTATCCGAAATAAGATTAGACAAAATGTACTTAAAGACTATCATATAATTAAGTTTAAAGATGAAATTTAAGTATTTCATTTCGGTTTTATGGACAATTAGTGGAAATTTGAAGCACGCTACAGTATGGGTGGTTATGTGGAAAATTATTGTAAGTTACGGCATAGAGGGATTATATTTATACTTCAAATGACTTCGGATAGACTAGATATAAACCATTTCAAGTGGTAACAAAAAACATTTTTTTTTATAATGTTAATGATATGTTTGATGAAGTTTTTTTAAAGGAAAGGTCGCCTTTCTATTTGTAACGGAGATATAAATATGTGCATAACTTATCTTATTACAAATTATAGCAATATGGAATAATCTTAATTAATTTTTCAAACAATAAATCTCTTATGAATGAATTTACCACAGTAATGATTTACCACAGTAACGATTTACCACAGTTTGAGTTAACCTTTGCCACAATGTGACTTTATTCAGTATTGTTTAAAAAAAAAAAGTTTTCCAAAGATATGTTCAAAAAGCTTCTTAGAACTTTGCTTTGGTATGAAGCCCTGATAATATTTTCATCATTTTGGTATAAACAAACAAAAAACCAAAATCACAATCTACATTTTGTGTATTTGCGTTTTTACTTAATGACCTTTATTGTTAACATGTTATACACCCTATCATAGGCTCCACAAATATTCACATGATAAAACATTTAATTACTAGTATAATTAATAATACGCTTGCATTAAATTATTCTAATTGGAAAAAAAAACACGTGAAAATTTCAATACAAAAAGGTTGCATACCACTTACTATTCAATGCTTTGGTTTACCTAACATTGTTCTCTTTATGAATATTATCATCCAAACACCACATTATAAATTAATAATGGAGTCTAAAACACCCCGTATCAAATTACATCCTTTTTCATTATGAACCTGAAGGAAAAATCAATCTGTACTGCTCTTGTACCTATTCTGGAAATCGATTCTCGTTTAGTTAATTTTTTTTAAACGGGACAAGTCGTAAGTCCAATCTCTGTAGCATTGCGTCTTTTATTCTATTATTCTATCGCCACACTGCAGCTGACTTAAAATATCATTTTTGTATTGACTTTAATTTTGTGCTATTGCGGTATGATACAAAGAAAACATTTAGTTCTCTTTTTTTGTAAATTAATGAGTATGGAATATTTAAAATTTGCGAATGAATTATTTTTGACTCATGATTATGGATTTTTTTATGAAAGGGAGATGTCTACTTTATCAAAATATTAACTGTTTTAAAAGAAACTAGTGTTTAGAAAATTTTGATCTACACTAAAGATCTTTATTAAATCTTGTTCTAGATCATGCTTTATGAGTGTATTACCTCCCCTTTGATGAATTATATTTCAATCTTGTCCGAGATCATGCTTTACGAGTGTATTACCTCCCCTTTGAGGAATTATATTTCAATCTTGTCCGAGATCATGCTTTACGAGTGTATTACCTCCCCTTTGAGAAATTATATTTGAATCTTGTCCGAGATCATGCTTTACGAGTGTATTACCTCCCCTTTCATGAATTATATTTAAATCTTGTCCGAGATCATGCTTTACGAGTGTATTACCTCCCCTTTGAGGAATTATATTTAAATCTTGTTCGAGATCATGCTTTACGAGTGTATTACCTCCCCTTTGAGAAATTATATTTGAATCTTGTTCGAGATCACGCTTTACGAGTGTATTACCTCCCCTTTCATGAATTATATTTAAATCTTGTCCGAGATCATGCTTTACGAGTGTATTACCCCCCCTTTGATGAATTATATTTAAAACTTAGATTCTGTTCTGATCAATGAGTAATTACCACCCCTGAAAAATTACGGAACCCAGATTTGGACTCTTCTCAGGAACTCGGAATTTCATTGGCTGATTTCAAATTGAGTTTAAGAATAGCCAATCAAATGCTAGCATTAATGAAGATACATTTAGAATTCCTTACCTGCTTCACTGTTATTATCAGCATTTTGAGATGAGTTTGTGTTAGATTGACTAGTTACTGGAGTATCATTGGAGCGTGTCGACTGAGCGTCGTCTGGCGATGAAAAGGGAGGTAAATTATTGTTCTGTGATGAAGGTGATCTCTGAAAAAGAACAAAATATAGTAAGTTAAATTGAAATGAAATTAAAGAATCATTTAAAAAGAATTAGAAGAGTCTGGTCCTATTTGTCTAATATGATTTTGATTACAGAAATGAAGATAAGCCTTTACACTATGTATATAAGATTTGTCAAGTTGCCTGTTTGTCCTTGCTTTCTTCTGTCACTCGCAAAGCACCTTTATTTATTGAATGATATCCTCGACATTTGATAGTTAGGTTCCTTCCATGCACTTCACCTATTTGTATAGTGTCAGGTAATTAAGGTCAAGGTCAATGAAGCTAAAATAAGATTTTTCTAGTTTTCGTTAGTTATACAACTATTTCTGAAACTCTTTGAGATGGACACACGTACAGCCATGTAGCTGTGATAAGGATATGATGTCTTCCCCACTTGTTCAGCATCAGGTTTAAGATAAAGAAAGAAATCTCATTAAAAACGGAATCTTATCTTATTTTTAATTAACAAATAATTGTATCTGATTACTCCACATGCCATGGCCTCATTTACTGTTGAAAAGGATAGTGTAAACACTTGCACGCTTCATTATATTACTGAAACAAATTTTTTTTATATTCGTAATTAAGTTTAAAGACCTGCGTATGAGAAAACTATTTCGAAAAATGATATAATGATCAGCTGTAAACTCCCCTTTTCTTTACTTTTTTTTTCCGTATATCAGAGAGTTTCTATAAAGAAATCGTAATATGATTTCAGGCGGGTTTACGGGTTTTAATTCCATTTTGCAATTTCAAACGGAATCGTAAGCATCTACTCTTTAAAGAAGATTGTATAAGCGCACTTCTGAAATAGTGAGGTTTTTCGCATGGGGGGCCCTAGGTATACTATCACGCAATCTCATAGAATAAAAATGTATATAATTACGAAGATGATCATTAACAGCAGATCTCATGCAGTTAAATAACTACTCAAAGGGAGATCTTATTTCGCAGGAGATCGTGAAAATTAATAAAATCAAATGAAATATAATTTAAGCTAAAAATCTAAAACCAGTTAGCAGACTATACAGTGAGTATCATTTCGATGTAATTAATGATGAATATCTGGGAATTTAAGAGAAGTTTGATAAGACAAGCACATCAAATAAAACACCAGCTTACTAAATACAACTAGAACATCTCTGTGTTTTATATGGCGATATAAAATCCATCATACTTATTAACAGGGTATGAAGTGTGCTTAGAAAATCATATAAATTCTTTTGCAGGCTTTTACTGTCTAACAGATAGCAGAGCAAGAGATATTTTTAATTCCACTTGCACCAAAAATAATTTAAGCTTGTTTTATTATCTTTCCATATGCTAATAGAATTGAGCTCTAATCTATCTTGTGATGCTTTTTTTTATTAAGAATAATTTTGTTTTCAGAGTTCTGATCTGCTTTTTCCCCCTTGGTGAAAGTACTTGAAAAACTGAAAGATTTATTATGATTTAATTTTCATATCGTATCTCTTGACAACAAATTTGTCATACTGAAAAGTTCATGTTTTTATTTTAAGATGTTTGAGAAATTGAACAATTTTCATTTGTTACTTCTGTTAATCTTTTAAATTTTTAATAACAAAAGATTAGATTTTCTCATTTGTCATTCCCCATTATCATAGATATTTTATTCCTTTATTCTCCTGAAATTTGAAAATTTTTATTGAAGATAGCCTTTCACAGAGATAAACACTGAATGACCTTAAGTGGAATATATTGAAAAATCTTCGGGTGATACATGTTTATTTATAGTAACCACCCAAACCTTTTACTTTCTTAAGAAGAGTATTAGTAATTCCATTAACTGATACACAACAGATACCAAAATCACTCCATTTCAGATCTTTAATCCTTCATGTTAATAGATTTGCCCGATTTTGAATTTGGAACAGTCCATTCAAATGTTAAGGGATTTCAATTACCAGCACAGTGTAAGTCTAATCACTTCCAGTCCGAGCAAAGTAAAGGTCATGGCGTAAACCACAATCACACAGAAACTCAATTTTTAAATTGTTATCTGAAAGACAGCTTGTAATTTTAGGGATCAAACTTCGACTCAATAGAAATATGGCCGCTTCTTACAATAAAAATTTCAGCCACATTACTTCTATAATTATAGTAGTTTTGTTAACATCTTGACTGTAAGTAAACTGAATTCATTTTTTTCAGACCACTTTTTGAAACGAAAATACCTCGGACCGTTATAAACAGCTTTAACATACTGGATACCGGACCAAATATTTAAACAGAAGTTAACATTTTCTTTATTCATTACAGTTATGGGAATGACTTGTCACATATAGGGGTCCTTAGTGTTCAAAGTCATTTAACGAGAGTGCAAGATCAAATTTTTCGATGGTTGGTGTGACTATTTTAGATATTTGTACGTGATTATTATATATTGGAATTTTATGACAATCATTTGAGGGGGTCATTCAATATGAAAACCAGGTATATATTGCTGGATATAAAATATTTTTGCGTTTATGCGTAAATTATGGACCTCCGTCCCAATAAATGTTGTATATGACGACCATAAAAGTTGGTGATAAAACTTAATCGAGCATTCAAATAATTGGAAGGGAACCTTTAAATGAGCTACTAACGTCAAATAATTTCCACATACATTTACAAAATATGATTGAAAAAAATAAGCTATTCATTTCATGACATTGGTAGGTATTTTTTAAATACAACAATGATATACAGTGTCAAGTTCCTCTTATATGATATTAATAAGTGGTTTTTGCCACATTACCATATAGTTAATTTTTTCTTGATTTTTTTTTTTAATTCAGTTAATTATTATCATCTTTTTCCATGATATATTATCTAAAAAGTTTTCCATGGTCTGCGCATCAAACAAGTTTTGATTACACTTCTTCAAATGAAGTGAACGAAATAATTGATAGAAATATTTGTTTGATATTAAAATGCAGGTGAAAAAAAATAGAGGAGAGTCATTGATTCATTTCTGGATTGGTTTGGATTCATTTTGCACATAAGGACATACGTGTAAATCATTTTTAAGATCTGTTTCGATCGTTTCTCTACCACATTGGGGCAATAAGGAGGTGATGTAGGTCTATCAGTAAATAACAACATCAAAGGCGTGTGGCCCAAAGGCAAAATTTCGAGAAAAACGGATACGCAGATAGTCATCTTAATGTCAATATAGTTGGAGCTTATAATATACGGTGATAAATGCATATGTTGCGTGAAAAATGAGTTTCCTTAGCGAATGAAACAGCAGAAATCTTGTCATTACAAACTGCTGAGATTGCGATTGTATATCTATTTCTGTAATTTTTATTTGTTAATATGCACGTAATATAAATAGAAATTATCATATCCATATCATAATCCTGATTTTAATTTCATTTATATATCAGCTGTTGCTTCCTGAGATGTCGTGAAATTACTACGGCCAAAAATAAGGCAATAACCTCAGAAAAAAGAAGTGGTCTTTATCAAAGAGTGGTCTGTATTAACAGGTATGCAAGGAAATGACAGTAGCAGTTAATAGAGAAATGTAAAAGTGACCTTAATACAGGCCTTTTGTTATTGTGAAAGCTATTACCGGTAATTTATTTATTTATTTATTTTTATCTGGCTACCGAAATATTATAAGGTATCTGAGAAGCTGTTGTTAAAAAAAAAATACAAGTGAAAGAATTTGATCCTACTGTCACAATTTGAAGTGTAAGTTTAAAACTTCTGTCTAATTAGCACTTTTCTCTGTCACACTTGACTTACTGAATGGAAATCTGTTGAAATATAAGTTAAACAAATTCAAAAAATTTCAATAAATGCTCAGATATCTATGTAAATTTATTTTAAATTGGAAAAAAGCAATTTTATTCTTTGGTGGAGCCCAATTTGATGATTCTCAAGTGCTGAATAAACGTCTCCGATTTCAAATTGTTATTCCGGCCTTTGTCATAATTTGTGTACATTTTCTATTACCAGTATCATACTCTGAAATTGTGTGTACACTAAACATGGAGTAATTCTTTGACAAATAAATCAGTGCATTCTGCAAACACAATTCGTCTGGAGTCATTTTGTCGGCCAGCTTATGTTGACAATAGGCATAAAAAAGTCTTTTTTTCTAAAGCTTTGTGTGTACTATAGTCCTTCGTTTGATTTAACAGCTTAAAGCTTCTCGGAAAAAGAAGATTGATTTTTTTTTTGCTCCATGTCCAGCTAATCATTGTACAAAACATTGATGTTCTATTTGAAGGGTGTTTTATTTGCTTATTGCACTAAAAACTGTCATAAAGTACCAGGAGTAACAAGACTCTTTAGCAGTTCAATGCACATAAATATTGATGGCCGAAGATTTGAACCCGTACAGGTGCTTCAAACTATAACTGTTGATGGACCGTTTTTTTTCCAATTAAATCCATTATTGCCCCAACTAATATTTTTTAATGTGCGATAAGTTTACTTGTACGATATAGTCTTTTATGAAGCGTTTCTGAAATAAAACCATATTTGTTTGAACTAATATTTTTAACGAGTTGTTTAAGGCTCATAGTTATAAGTTTGCTTGCGGCAAGTAGATTTGCTGATCAGATTGTGTCAATTTTGACAATGTTTATTTCCGAATTATTTGTATTAAATTACACCATATTCTTATTTATGTCATTTTTATTGTTGAATTCATATTCCATGTATTTAACTGCATTTCATTTATGCGATATTTATGATTAATACACCTTTGAAAATAGAAGCAGGGTGTATTTATGCAATGTTACATGATTGGGAATAAAATTTACCAACATGTTTGATGAAGGGAATATTATTGATTGGTCTTATGATTTTTTCTTTTAATCGAAATTTTCTTTGCACATGGTTAGGAAATGTTCTAAGAAGAGTAGAGATATGATTCCAACAAAATGCGATAGAATCTCTGAAAACAGTCTAATTTACATATAATTTGCATATATGCAAATGAGTGTGTGTAGTGAGTAGTGTTGAGAGTCTCAAGGCCGCTGCATTTCTATGTTTCTTCGAGGGAAATGAGCCTGAAGTTTATGCGGAGCTTAATTCAAGATGACAGTTAGGACTTTAGCAGGCACATCTGAAATCTAATTGTGAAAATCTCTGCTTGTCACATAATGACAGATTCAAAACATACAAGTTTGATGGATGTTCCGCTGACCAATCACGAGTCTCTATTTAAGACATAGACTATCTTTGATAGTGTAGTAAATGCTGTCTGCCATATTGAAATGCTTAAATAATGTTAGGTCACACCAATTAATTCAACATGCTTGGAAAATGAACCTATTTATTTGTAGTTACTGTAACAAGACATGGCACTGTTTAATAAAAGATTTACAGATATTACCAATATTTATAAAATCTCTTGAATAATGTATAAATGTAAATAAATCTGAAACAAACTGATTAAATGATAAAGAAAAATAGTTTAAAGAGGTAGTATATTAATAATAAAAAGAATTGAAAAAAAATACAAATGATTAAAAAATAAATGCATTGGTAACGTATTTTAATATGATCAAATTAAAGAAAAGTTTGAAGTCATAATTTATTGATGGCTTTATATATAGCATATAATATTATGTTTCATATATCAGCGTGTATTAGTATAATCAGACGTAAGATTTGCCTCTTTAATTTCTTCTCCGTCATTATGTGAATCGACAAAATATGAAATCAAATTTTCACTTTATTTTTTTTTCTTTAATATATTTTTGATCATTTTGTAGCAATGATGATATTATAGATTCAATTAAAAGATTACTCCACTCCAGTTAGTATGACTTAAAAGCTTTCATTTTCATGTATTTATAGTTGCGTACTTTAATTTGTTCCTTTTTTTTTTTTTTAATGATAACAGGTAGCGAAATATGAGACAAAATATAGAATTCCTTCAAAATTAATCTGATTCTTCCACCATTTACCCCAGTATCAAAGATAACGCCTTTGAATGGGGTAGAGCATATTATTGCACAATAGTAAAATCTGCCATGTTTCATTGAAATGAATTTCAATCTTCATTTGGAGGTATTCATTCAAATTTTATAGGTATAGATGTTTGATAGTAGCTCATCAATCATTTAGTGTTGTCATTCAACATGAAATACAACCTACAAGCTACGGTTCATTATAAATGATTATAAAATTATTTTTTTTGCAATTTATATTTAATCTTGATATCTGCAAATAAAACATATTAAAATCAGTTGTTCATTTTAAGAGGTATAACATGGGCAAAGACATGTTGAAACAGAAATGTGATGGGTGTTTAAAATTGTAATGTATACCACAAACAGATAATATTTTTCATTAATGATATATTTTTCGGTTAGGTTTTAAGGTACACAAACCCTGTACAGGCCATACAGTTTCTGTTCAGGTTAACTTGTGAAGAAGGCCTACAAAGTACTTCCAAGCATTATTTCAGGCTGGAATGGGCAATCAAGTATAGCTGCAGACCTAACATTAAAAATTTTGCTGGTAGGATGTGAGAATGGAAAATGCTGGCATGATTTGCATTAACAGCAGTTTCAACCACAATTACCTTAATCATTTTTCCTTAAAAAAACCCTTTATTTGGAACAACCATTTTTTTGTGAAAGCTCCTTATTTGGTAAAACCACTTTTCCTTGAAAGTCAAAGACATATAGACAAATACCAAGACAGGGTCAAGATTATTAACCAACAACTTGCTGGGACAGAAAGTGATGAGCCTTTGCCACCAGTATAGAGTCAGGCTAGTCTGCACATCCCTGTAGGCTGACCAGGCTCTATACTGTTGGCTGCCGGACTTCATCCTGACATTCCCAACATTGATAATGGACAGTTCCAAAACTGAAAGCTGGACAAGTCTGTTTAGTTAGGTTGCTAAATAAGCTCAGATATTTTTTTGTTTTGTTTTGTTTGATCAGTATCATGAAAATCTAGCGCTTATTTAAGGACAAAATTGCTGAAAATCAATTCTCTTCAGTGAGGATAGGGAGTATTTGCCTGAATAGCGGTAATTTTGCATTTAACCGGAGTAATTTGTTAATTTCATCAATAAGTCAATCAATATATACTATCAGTTAATTACAGCTTTTCCACATGCATGAATCCTGGACACAATATCTGGCCAATCTTGCTTTTTAACTCACAATTTCTTTATTCAGGTTTTTTTAGATACTCCAGTGACCTGAAAACTCTGTGACAAAGACTCTGGCAATTACTGGCAGACAGTTTTGACCAAGATGTTTTCAGAAGAGTCAGGCATATCTAAAAGAAGGAAAACAGCGGTTGGAAGGAAAACAGCGGTTGGTTATGACAATAAGAAAACACAATTGCAGCAGTAAATATCTGGTGAATTTATGTGCATGATTTATTCTGAATATATGTTCACAAGGGAATTGAAATCACATTTATGAAAATCTTTGATATTTCTAAAATGTTTAAATGATACCAATTTTGAAAATGGATCTGCTGTAGGCTACATGAATGTTGCGTTTTTCTCAAACGACTGATTTCTTCTAATGTTTGCCTGTGCATGTTCTCTTGGGTAATTAAGGGGCTTGGGGGAGATGAAGAACTAAAGACAGGGCCCTCTATGCTACACCAACAACTCTTATAATGATCAGTTGTAAAAATATATCATTGATTTTGATTTACTTGCCAATTATCAAAAGTAAGATTTGTATTGAAATAATTAGAAGTAAGTGCAAACAAATTAAAATAGCTCTTTGAGGGGCAGCATAATTTTTTTACCCCAGGCTAGACTGGTTTTGGTTGGTATATTTATGATTTCTTGAATTGACAAAAATCTTTGATTGTTTCTTATGTACTTTAAAAATGGGAAGCATTTGAGTGATAAATTAAAGAAATCTTGTGGCTGAATTATTATAACAATAACTTCCCTAATGGTATTGTATTGCCCCTATAAAACAAATGCCTTTAAACTTAATGAAAAGACGTTTTCTTGAAAGGTGAAATAGTTAGCTGGGGTATTTTTTATGACTAAGAAAGGAAAACATTTCATTTCATTCTTTGTTGAGAGCAGATTTCTCATTGTAAATATTTAATTTATTTCTTGATGAAAATGATAAAAAATACAACAAACAAAGTCTGAAATTCTGTGAATATTAAATTTGTGGTTATAGTATTTTTTTCTTTCTTTAATCAGTTTCCTAGCAAATTTCAAATGGACATTTATCAGATTCAATGTAAAATTATTTTTTTTAAGAACACCTCCATGGCTCATAATAAAATCCATTCAAAACCCCACAAAGACCCTGGACTCAATTGTGAATACACCCAAGCTAAAGCTTTTCTAAATTCCTCCATCTCCCAGCAAATGTTCATGAACCTATAAGGTTCATGTGAAGTAAAACGCAGATATGATTTCAGTTAGGTTAGGGCAAACAGTCCTATCGGAATTTGAAAATTTCAAAATCCCGAGGATAAATTATAATGTCCTTTTCCCATCATAAACAGATTAAATGGGTCCCAGAGTTCATTTATACAAATCCGGTATATCAGCGGGTCCTCTTTGACAGCCGAGGAAGGTTCGTATACTTTGTGCCAACACTAACATTTAAGATTTTGGTATATTTTAACACATTGAATATATGAAATAAATGTAAAACATTGAATTAAACAATTTGATGCAAAATATGGTAAGATTTTAAGTGATAATTGAGAAGTCATTTGATATATAGAAATTGAGCATGTTTATGTTTGAATCTTATTTGACATGTCGGGTATTTGCATTTATTAGATTTATATGTTTTAATTACAGAAAGCAACATTTATAGAAAAAATGCATAATGTTGAAAAGTAATTAAACAGTTTGGTGTTTTTTGATGGCTAAAGATAAAAGGACACTATGTTTATTTCAGTAGGTGATATAGTGAATTTTGACTGAGATGAGTTTAAAAGTTTGAACTTGTCCTCCCATAGATCACCGACTCTTTTGTCAACAGTCCAGACATTAGACATAACAATATGCACCTCTCCCCCCCACACCCCGTCCTCTCTAATGCTCTTTGATTTAATGTTACATACATGCACTCACTAAAAGCTTAAAACTGGGCAAACAAACATATTTGACTGTCCCCAACAGCCTTATTGTACACCTAAAATGTTAACTTTTCAGGAAAATGCCTATTTCTTTATTTGGCAGAAATTACAGAGCAAGAAACAAAAACATTATTCTTTACTCAGTTTGATTTCAAAATGGTTTATTTGCCAAGGCGGTAGAATATGGTTTATGAAATGCATGCCAGTTTTATCGGTTTGTATACTTTTACATTAACAGTATGTCAGAAAAAGGAAGTGTACATATTACGAGGCATTAACGTTTAAAAACTTCCAAGCTTATTTGGTTTTTAAGGTTTATTTTAAAAAGTGGCACAAGTTGAAAATGTTTATTGATCGAATCATTGATATTTTGCAAAGTCATTGTCTTACTATTTAAGGCTCAAATTGCTTCTATTGTGTTCAACTGAATGTGCTCCTAGGTTTAATGATTTTGCAAATCTGATTATGAAACGTTTATTCAACCCACCATTACTGAAAAGAATTACCCTTTTCAGTGAAAAAATACATTTATTTTAGCAATTTGTTTCCGTCAAATATCCAATGCATGATATATGTATTTCTATATGCTAAATAACCTATCAAATTGGTTAGGTAATTACGTTAATGTTTTGAGAGAATGTAACACCATGGGTGGGATGTTGTTCCCCCAAACAGTTTAAAGCCCCACAAATGTTCACTGAAAGTATTATTTTGATGAAAATTGCCTTTTTTTACAGTAATATGTTGAACATTTGTCAGTGTTTATAACTTTACACCCCAAGTTGCACATTTGGTTAATGAACTGGTTAGAGATATGGGTCTTTCGGTAATAACAGATGCAAAATTGTACACATCATCCTAAATTAAATTATTTTCAATTGTATAAATGATGGCTGATAAAAGCAAGGAAATTTTGACAACTTTATCTTCAAAAATGCGTAAGAAACTCAGCGATTTCATAATTTCTCAAGAAAATTGAAGAAAATAAACCACCTATTTAAGTAATTAAAGAATTACCTATATATGGTCATGCATCATAGAATTCTAATCTATTGAAATGTTTCAAATTTTTGAAAATTTAAGAACGCCCTGTCTCCAAAGTCAGACATCACCAATTTCACTTGAAGTACACTAAAATGACACTAACTTTGTTTGTCTGTCTGGTATTACAAACTAAATATGAGTTGATAGAAAGTTATTTCTATGAACAACATTGCAAATAAAAAAATGCTCATAAAAAAAATCTTAAAAAATGATCTCTTAAAGATACATTATTCCATGACTATTACCAGCAAATTAAAAGATAAACTTGTAAGTTAGTAATTCAATAAGTATTTCGATATATATTTCATGCTATATGGTTTCTAGCAGTCCAAACAATGCAATCTCAATTCATAGATGAACTATCCGAGACTTCCATTACAATTCTCCTCCAATCAGATATCTTGGAATAGGATTCTGCCCGAAAGCTCCACTAATCCCCCATATTTTCTCTCCGTCATTCTTAAGATCGCAAAATAAATATTTTCGTACAATCAGCCATTATCACCAGAATTTAATAAGATTTTCTGCCTCCTGTTTTCAATACACAAATTTCCAATCGCATAATGCCGACGATCAGATCGTCCATGAAAGCGAGCCTTGTGATAAGACCAACGAAAAAAAACCTCGCAATATGGACATCTTTTCTTCCATTGAAGTTTCTCTATTATATGTAGAAGTCACATAATGGAATCTCAGCGAGATCGATAAAACTTTTTCATTTTTTTCGGAGAACAATTTTGAAATAGAAAATTGGTTCTATTATCAAGATAGATTGGCGCAACCCCAAACATGGAAATAATCAGAAATTTTAATAAATGACGGTAGGCCGTAGAAATTACACAGCAAGTGATTTACTTAAAAAAGTTTCTGGATATAAGGATGATTTTTGAATAACCTCCAGTCTGAATGAACAGATACAAATAAAGACTGATGATCAAATAGATGCCATAAAATAGGACTCATAAAACTATCTACTAAATAATTCAAAACTTAAAATCTCATTCTTTGATGAGCAAGCAATTTTGGTGGTCTCAAAAAATGTAGACAGACAGAAATTATTTATAGCATAAATAATTATTTCATGGAAAAAGAAATCGGATATTATTCATCAACTAAAGGAATTAAAATGATATAGTGAAATATTAAAGACAAACTTAATGACTTAATTGCTTTTACAACGGCAGCTAGAAAGCTTTAATGAAGCTTATATTTTGTTAAATCCATTACTTTTGATTTAAATTTTTATTGTTTCTAAATAGGGAAGAAAATTTCTACATAGTCATTACAGTAGATTGTTTTATCCCAACTATAATCTATTAACTTAATTCCAGCACTTTTTATGGTCTTGGAAGTGGTTTTGCGCCCGAAATATTTAGCAACTGCTATAATGTCACTACCAGCTTTTAAAATGGAAGCATTTGGTGTCAACGGCATGCTAAACACCATCAGGGTCTTAACACATTGTAAAACACTCTCCTTTACGACAGTTTTATATTTCACGATCAAGTTATAATGGGAGAGCTATACAAGATGGGCTTTAAATGTGTGCATTATTATGCTACTCAACATACAAACAGTGTGTTTTATAGGAAATATGCATGTTTCTTTTATGATGGGGGAATTATGAGGCAGATCAAAGCTGCAGACAGCAACAATTTGATCATAAATCTGACACCAGCCACTTCATAATTCTGCTATAACTGTAACACGTTCATTGCCTAGCTTATACTTAATACTGAAGATGTAAAATATGATATATTGCAAATGGTCAATGAAGAAAAAATTAAAGATCCCATTGTATAATCAAAAGAAAATAAAAAAAAAAAACACCACAAAAGCTCAGAAACCTGCAGATATGACTTGATTTGTTTGTATCTTAGAATAATAGGGATTTCTTTTTTGTCATGATACTCTTTTTTTTCAGAGCATTTCCTGTCATTTTGTTATCAGTTGGATAAGGCATTTGAAGAAACTGTTGTCTTTCAGACTGTTAAAGCAAGCTTTGCTGAAAGTGTATGATTAAAAAGGTAAATCTTTTCTTAAATGTCAGTATTAGAAAGTTTGCTGTAATGTTGTTTCAAAGTGACTTTTTTCAGATGCATGTTTTGAAGTATTTGTAACACCTGTCACATTTAATGATAAAACATATCCCCTATTATAAATCTGGTGTATTTATAATTGAAACTGACATAAACGTTTATATACATTCAGGTAGTTCTAGCTTATTGTAACAGCTTTTAAAACAATTATATTTTTTATTGATACATATATATATGTATTAGATTATTAACACAATACTGAGGTATACGAGTACTTGTGTTAACAATAATCAACTGCTCCTCACTGATGTATATCTTAATGAAAATTCTGATATGGAACAACCAAGCCTGTTGTTGTTTTTTTTTTTTTTTTGCCAACATAAAGACAAATTTAAACCATACAGTCCTGGCAACCATTGAACATACAAACATGCATTGAAGAAATAATGTTACAAAAAGTGTTTCAGTGAAAGTGTCTAAAATAAATCTTATTCTGTGTGCTACAAAAGGCCATTTCCTACAGTTGATATATGATATGTATCTACAGAGACATTGCCATCACTGGTATCTATACACTTTTTTCAATTTGTCAATATAATAAAGAAGAAAATGGGGATTGTTTTTGGTGAAAAATAAACAGTATCAATTTCCCTGTTTGTCAAGCACTTTAAATCCCATGCTCATTAATGACTGATGATTTTTTGTACACTTGTCTGTAATGTATTTGCTTAATAAGTTTATTGCACACTGTTATTATTATTCTTTCCTCATGCAGTGGTTATATTGGCATGGCTTATCAGACAGCTGATACTATCACTGGCAAACTGGTTAATGAGAATTAATTTCTATTACAAACATTCAATCATGTCTCCCATCAAGTGGTGATTAGCATATTACATACAAAACAAACAATCTATTACAGCGGGTATCTTCAGTGTGTAATCAGGTACTGTTTACATTACAGCTGCAGTCATCTCATCTACCATTATTGCTTCAGTTGCACTCACCCTGATTATATCTCAGTCCCTCTTTGTTATGATTGGCTGAGATCATTATCAGTGGTCATTTTCTGGTCAGACTTGTGAGATATGACCATGCTGACCTAGACTGACCTCAGTAGGAGGCTTGGGCTTATCAGTGATTTCCTTGTGATGTGTGTGTTTGATGTCCCTACCACAATGCAAGATTGGAATCAAGTCAGTTGTGATGTATAAAGACATGCAGTGATACCATCTTTGTATATTGGAACTCCCTTTGTTTCCCAAGACTTAAGTTTCTCAACCCCCTCCAAACAACAGATATTGAAGGCTTTTTACATTGATGTAAACACATGGTGTTCATAATGGAGGGCAAACAGTGTTTCACTGAATGAAAATATTAAAACCAGCTGTAGTTTTGAAATGAAAAAAATCCTGTTTTGTATTAAAATAAAATAATCATTTGTTTCTTGTAATCAACAGCTTATTTTTCATTTCCCTTGCTATTACAATATAGAAGTGCATCAAGCTTCCTCTCTGTTATTCAATATTGTTTACAGAAAGTGAAAAGGAAAGCATTTTTAAAGGAACATAATTTTTTAAACTTGTATATTATGAGATTAGAGTTTATTTACACAAGTTTTCAACTGAAACTCACAAGTTTCAGATAAAAAAAACCTCAACCAAATGTTTTCCTTGCCAACCTTTGTATGCTTGAAAAAATTATGTAACTTAAAGTACAGAAGACACTTAACACATTCCTGCCCTAGTCATTTTATTCACTGTGTGTTCTATTAGCTAACCAAATTTTCTTATAATTTTGTTTGAAGTTACCAGAGCAGATAAATTTCCTGTATAGTCCCAATTCTCTGTTTCAGTGAGATAAGAAAAGAAAAATCATTTTTTAACTTCCTTGTAAAATTGCAGTCCTGGAATTAATGCACCAAGTCTCCTGTATGAAGATTTTTCTTTCTATAGCAATTGGATGAAGATTGATGCCAACTTTAAACCTTACTGCCATCACTTGTTATCTTTGAATTCCAAACTTGTTGGCTCAAGACTGATCTTTTGGACCCCTTTATCTGTTAAGAGGTAGCCAAGTATTTTAAAACTGAATCATTCAGACTTAAAATACCATTGTTTTCATTTTTCCCAAGACTTTCAGAGTCTGGCTAAAGGTTACTGAGATTATACCTGGAATTCGCCCGTAAATCAGTTTACAATTATAAGATGAGTTGAATGATGCAGGAAAATTCACTTGAAATTTAAATTCAATACTATAACTACTGTATAAAATGGTTCTTCTCAATCATTGGTTCACCATTTAACTATCACATTCAGTATAAACATGCATATTCAGTACCTTTTTGCATTCACCATTGAATTTTATTCAGTATTAAATTTAAGCATACTCATTCAGTATAGAGAATATGCATTTAATACTTATCATAATGCATTCAGTTTTAAATTTTTGCATTCAGTATTTACCATAATGCACTCAGTGTAAGAACTTGCATTTAATAGAAACCATATGTATTAATTATTGATTATGTGTATTTAGTATTATTCATAAACTAAAATTATAAAATATATGCAAAAGCAATCAGTATTGAGCATATGCGTTCAGAATAAACTTGTACATTACATTACATGTATACATTATTACTTTATCTAAAATTGCTTTATCTTAAAATATTGCATTAAAAATAGAGCTGTCATTAATAGAAACAATGTCAGTGTACTGTTTTGTCTTTCAGTGTTGGGGTTTATAAATTTATGCCTTCAGATGTATTGACAGGTGTAATGGAGCTCAGATGTAATGGAGCTCTAAAAATGAAGGATACCAATAATTTAGATCAGTGGTTCAAACATGGTTTATTTATTTATTTGTAGACAGCAACTAAGTATAAGCAGTAGAAACCTTTTAGAATTGTGTACTTTAATACATTGTAATGCTATTTATTTTTTCATCCAAGTTTTGACCTACTGTAAGTACAGTTATAAATTCTGAAAATGTCAAGCTATTGTCAAAACTATCTTCTCATATGTACAAAATAATGGTATAGGAAAATTACAGATTCATATAAATGAAGATCACTTTGTGGTACAATTGGCCAACATCATATGTCTATTCAGTACTCTCGCATCTATGTGTGACACTTACATTCATATGTGACATTTACCCCTATACACCTACAACAAAATCAGCTGGGTCTTAACCATAGAAAAAAGAATCCATTGACATTTAAAATGATCTCGAAATAAAAGCACATACACAATTTAGTTTATTTTTTTTAAGCAGTGTTTTGTTTTTCATTGCATTTAGGTAAAGTTATGTTATTTAAATGATTGCTTTTTTTCTTATATGAAATTACAGGATACAGTAACTGTTTCTAAAGCAAGTTATTTTGAAGATTTGTAGCTGAATTTAGTTCATATATGCCAAAAGCAATATCATAAATATTACTGAATACATTCACAGCTTTAAGATATCAGTTACATGAAACAAATCTGATATCAAGGTCTTTTGTTTCAGTTAAATTCTTTCATTTTTATACCCCCTTGATGCTGAATTTACAACATGTTATTGAAATTTCTTGGAAGTAATTGTGTTTAAAGATCATTGTCTCTAAAGGGGAACAAGCAATGGCAATTGAAGCATAAAATAGAGTAAATGTGTCAAAAAAATCATACTGTTGGTTACTTCAACATGTTTTTTTCCCCACAAGTTGTAATGAGTGGGTGAACATACAAGACTAACAATTGCTGTGAACATATGTTATCCATTCCCTGCTTGTATCAGGAATACATAATATTGCCATTTTTTATTTAACTTGTCATTTAGTCATGTTAAAGTTAGTTGTACATCTCACCTCTAAATAGAACATTATGACTTAATTTGATAAAATGCATTATAGCAAGTTCTTTGTCATATGAAATGTCATTTTTTAAAATTTCCTTACATGCTCTCTGTTTTATTTTTAGGTCAAATTATGTGTTTCAGAAACTATTTCCTTAATTAAAGTAAGCTTGGTTATTTTAAATAGTTCCATAGTTTTCAGTTTTACAAACTTTTGCACTTTTATTGTCTGCCAAGTATTATCTGTCCTTTAAATGAACAGTTTGAAACAGAAACAGACAAGAATGATTGCAGCAGTTTAAAGCAATATGTATTTTCAAATAAATCCAATCACCATCACGTTCCACTAGTTTCTAAACAGGAATGAAAAAGAAGAAAAACGCCACATTTCTCCAGTATTTCCAGCATTCAAATCTGAAATCCATTACCTGATTTTTTGTAGTTTCTGTGTTTTAGAGAGTATTTGTAATTTGTGTGTTTTGAGAGTATACTATTGAGAATTCCAAGGGTGTAATTTGGCATGTCTTCCCATGTGCTAGAGCTGTTGACAGTGTAATGAGGTGGGCCTATTTCTGTAGATGTTGATTCCTCAAATACCAGATGTTTGAACCATAACACAGAAGGCCAAGAGGTTGGGGGCACTAACAAGGGATTGAATTAGAAATTCTAACAGTTAGTTTTATTTCTAACAGATATGGGCGTTTGGTTTCAATGTGAATATTCTGGAAACAACTTTGAACAGGTATCCAGTTAACACAGTTAACAGTATTAGCCTTTTTGTTTATAAGAATTCACAGCTGTGGTAAATGGTATATGCTGAACAGTAATTAATTCCTATATTATATTGAGCTATTATTTTTTCACAGGTTTTAACCTTGATTTTATGAGTCATTTTAGACATTAAACAAAAGACAGGGTCCTCTCAGAACAATGAAATTTAATTTTTGATGAAAAGATCATTTTAAAGGTACCATATATTTTATCATTCATTATATTACCCCAGAGGTAAAAGACCAGTGCATTTATTTTATCCTGAATTGCACAAGTTCTCAAACCAAGTGCTATAAAAGTTGCTGAAGGTTAATGTAATTGTGATAGGGTTTATGATTTGTAAGACAAATATTAATAATTTGACAATTCATTGATAAATGACCTATATTTTGTTTGTTATTTTATGTAATTGTTAATTAACAAAAAAAATATTACAAGTTATAAATTGGCCTTAAGTTCACATGTCCCAGCAAAAATCAAATTGTCATGTCAAAAAGAATGAAACTGCTACTTTAGTCTGACCATTTATTAACAAATAACTGACTTTGCACCATATATAACACAAGAAACTCATATAGAAAATGTCTTGGACATTTCAGAGTTCATTATATGTTTAAAGGTTCATACACCTGGAATACAAAACATAAATATACTGATTTAAATGTAACAAAATCTTATTTCTCCTGAATTGCACTTACTTCACTCTGTAAATTTTGCTTTCTTAAAATAATTTTTTTGACCTGAATGGTTTTCTCTTCCAAAAACAGGGTCAAAAGAAACCATTAAAGAATGATTCAGGATAGTAATGTTACCAACCATTCAACTTAAAGCATGGGTGAAGAAATTTGTCACCAGTCTTTAAGTAATGTTTTTTTGGCTTCTAAAGTTTGTTTCAAAAGGTGTTGAGACTTGACAAATTTTTGAGCTTTGCAACTTTTATATTTTTTAATTGTGGTAGTCTGCAAGACCAGTTGAGCAAAAAATATCTAAGTGCAGTTAATCATTTCAATGAAAAAATAAGTCTTAAATCTCGAAATTTGAGCATTAACTTTGTTACACTTAAAAAAGTAGGCAAAATGTATTTATTTTTCTGGTACAAAGCAATGAACTTTGCCTGGCATGCAGCAATACAATAGGCTAATTCTTTTAGCAGCCTAAGATTTTTGCATACTAAATGTACACATTTACTACTGAACTTTTAAAGTACACTCAAATCTTATAAAAAATAATATTTTTATTAAGATAAGAATGAAAAGTTTTGGTCAATGTACCTTAAGAATTAGAATACAAAAGTGATTTCCGTTATTGTTAAGTTCACTTTCAGTAATACTTAACACATAGAAGATAGAACTTTGCCGACAATAAAAGGCTTATTGGCATTGCTGCATGTCAGCCATATAAAAGAAATAAAAAGATACACAGCTCACCCATATAACAAATGTGGAATAAAATAGCAGTATATTATTAAAAAGTGAGAGAGAGTATACAATAGTTGATAAAAAGACATTTTAAAACAATATAATATTTTGCAATTGTACAAGAATGTAAAATGTCAATTGTTGAAAACATATTTACAAAAGATATATATCTAAAAAGCGATATAATGGTACTCAAATGACAGAAAATACATTTATGAACTGCATTTAAAATGGCACTAAAAGTAGAACGACTCAAACCATTAGCAAATTCTTTCAATTTCTCTTTTTAAAGCAATTAGATTAAAGTCTTAGCACAGTTGTTGGGGCTGTCTCAAGTCATTCAAATAATTATGTTGATGCTATTGACAATTGCAGGATTCCTTTAAATTTGAAATGTTTTATTTTGTTATACCTTTTTTGAAATTTATGGGTTGTAATTTTCTTAAATCATGATTAGTCAAAAAATTTAATTTAACAATTAATTTGATATTATTTCGCTGTATTTTATCTATTTAACATATCAACATTTTCTTTGGCTTTTTAAGTACTAATCAATCAGCTATAAAATATCTAGTTGCATTAAAAAGACTTAATAAAACGAATAATGAGAAAGAATTAGCATCAAGTAACACTGAGCCTGCAGCAAAAAATAAAAGCTGCATCTGTAGTAATAATAAAATAACAAAAGTTTACAAAACAGAAAAAATGGCACACTTATTTGAAACAAACTATACAATTTTTAGTACAAAATCCTATCCTGAAGGATATCAAATGGCCTGCATATCTGCCTATAACAGTTATTATCTGAATATAAACGACTATTTAACTGGGCTAATGAATCCTAGTGTTGAAATTTAATTCGAAACAGAGTTGCAGGTATAATGTAATGTAACAAAAAACGTAAAAATAATGTAAAATCCTTTGATATACCTTTTTGTTGGCAAAATGGCACTTTTTGTTGAGAATTTGCATCAGTAATTGCAGGTATTCAGAACAATAAAAAGATAACAAATAGAATTATTATTATTATTATTAGGTTCTTTCAAACTGGCAAATTATACTAGAAAATTATAATTTTTTTTAGATAAGTTGATTTACTAAGAATCTGTTTAAAAAAATCTCCAGAGTCATATAGGTTTTATTAAATAATATTATATAAATACCTACATGGTATCATACAATTTGGAATGCTTTTTGATATTAAAAAAAACAAAAACAAAAGAACAGAAAGTAATTTGAACAAAAAAATAACACAAAATAGTTCAATCAAAGATAAATAAAATAAACTGAAACATTAAACAAACTAACCTTTTTTGTCCCTTTAAAATTTATTATCAATTGTGAGGTTCTTATTCATATATTTATTTTTATTTATTTCTACAAACAACAGGTAATTAAATAATAAAAAATAACAAAATCAGATCATTTTTTTTTTCAATGACAACAGAAGCAGCACCAGTTTTCTAGAGTCTTATTTCAATAAGAAATGGTAAAACAACAAATATTACGTTAAAAATTACGTATAATGAATAAAATGTAAAAAAAAGATGTGGATCATAGAACACGCTGTTTAGGAACTTAAAAGTAAGGTAAAAAACAATTAAATGCCATTTATCCAAACAACAGTAATTCTTTTAGGCAAATATATAAAAAGAAGAAAAAAGAAATTGAAATGCTGAAGTGAACAACATACACGTAAAGGTAATAATAACAAAGAATGAATAATCCTCCCAGAATCTGACATGAGCAATTGGGTAAAGGAACACGATGGATGTTAAGATTGTAAATGAATGTAAAAATGTTCCTTTTTAAATCAAGTAATATGTGTCTTCCTCACACTAAAGATAAATCAAATTGTATGAAACTGTTGTTTGTTTTGTTAAAAAAATAATCAGACCCCATACTCAAATTTAAATATCTTTTCAGTCTGTTGTCAATAGTTGGGCATGGTTATCCGCGAAAACAAATTTATTAATGTAATATAATAATATATGATGATAAAATATGAACAATGACGAATCATTATTACTATTCTGTCTTTTGTTAGAGGGAGATATGTACTAGTCTATATTGCTTTTTAATCAAACTAATGTCATTGATAAACAAGTGTTAACACAAATTTACAATTTTTGAAAATAAAAGATAGATTCTTTTATTGTTTAGGACAATTAATGTACACATTACAGAGGACATAGGATTTCTGAACAGAGGAAATTAGAGATATATATTATGCTGTTTGATTAAAAATGTGTAAATAACTCGTGTATCTAGGTAGAAATATTGCATATATCTGTACAAACTTTTGATTAAATCTTGTTATTATATAATGAATTTATATGTTTAGTTTCTGCCTAATTATTCTAAATTTGTCATAATATATCTTGCCAATTATTTTTTCTAAATCATAAGGGATATCACATGGATAGTTTTCCTTTAAGTTGTTTATTATATATTTATATTGATTGTAATATGCAACGTTTCTACCCAGTTTACGACCATAACTGCTGAAATGAGCTGCAATTATCAAAATGTTTAAATATAAATATATTTCATTGTTATTTACATATAAATAGTGAACTAAAACATCACCAGTCCCTCCCCTAACACATGTCACATGCTTAATGTAACCATTAAATAATAAAACAAAATCGTAACTAGAGTTACATAATACACGCAGAATATTGGTCATTTAAAAAGATGAAGTAATAACATATGAAACATATATAGTATGTTTTACAATAAAGAAAAATCTAAAACGAATATTTTCTCGTTAAGGCATTTTAATTTCATCGGGCTTATCTGTCGAATAATTTAATTTTACATAAAAAATAACCAATTAACAGCTTTATTATTAGAAATATATAGCCTCTGCAGACAAGAGTCTGTGGCATAATTGATATTATATTTGTTATAAATTCTCCAGATCTTTGCAAAAAAAAAAAACAATTCCATTTAAAAAATAGTTGTGATAATTATGCACTAAATGCACAAGGAAGAATTTATCCTTATGACTCACTAACAATCAATAAAGATATATCGTATAGGGGGAAATGTTTTGTTAAGTGTAACAGTAACTGACAAACTAACAGTTAATGAAGATACATTATATCACACGTGAAAATATAAATTGAAATTTATGAATGATAATGAACAATTCTTTCATCCTCCCGACCTAATTTAGGCTAATTGAGATCCAAGACTCCACTTCGCAGTCCTCGCGAACCCATACAAACAGTACTTATGAAAATTATTTCACGGCTTATTAAACTTCACAGTTGCTTCCGAAGCATAGCTGTTGCATACTGGGAAAGCTGTTCATGAAAAACGTATGTATAACAAACACAGACTTTCCAGATGCTCTTTCAAAATGATACATGATTAAATATAGCACATTGTATATACTTTGACTAGACATTTGCAAATTTCTCATCATATTTAGGAAATTTAGAACTAATCAAATAGATCTTCGTAATTATCATGAACATGTTATTTTTAGAAACGAAATCACGTTGCTTGTCCAATCTGAATATTTTTTTAAAAACACAATTTATTTCAAACATATATAAACAAACCACCAATGTTTTTGACGAGTTCACTTTCATTTTCAAGTGAAGTTGAGTCCCTTGAATGTGGTCCTATCATAAATGAATAGCATATTTGATATGAATTTTTTTTCTCTCACATATGACATCCCATGATGAACTTGATACGGAGATTCCAGGGTGCAATGTGAGTCGTTGAATGGTGGTACTGAGTTGAAGATCAAAGGTCAAGGTCACATCGTCTGACGTCACCGGCCATTCCAAGCGTTCATCGAGTACATTGAGTGCTCCTGTCAACGAGAAACCAATGATGAGGGTGAGAATTTAAGCCCAGTTACTACATTAAAGAAATGTTTTTAAAAGAAAGTTTAACGGCAAATATGCGGTTTATATAACCACAGCCGTAATAATTAGTTTTCAACACTTTCTTTCTTTTAGAATTTCGATATTAAATTCATTTGCAAATACATATGTCCTTGATATACACTTCCTTATACATACGACACAACTTGTTTCATGTTTTGCTTTTTTTGCTTTTCATCGAGCTTTTAAGTTACCATAAGAGTTCAATGAATGCAAACAGAAATCGCAGGGAGTTTTGAGAGAAATAAAACACACAATAACACACAAAAACACAAGTATAGCAACACCGCAATGCCTCCCTGGACCTGTGTCTAACAATGTTGCATATGTATTCGGAAGTGATTTCAAGGATTTATTTCCCCACCTACTTCCCAAAAATAATTTGGTTTCTTCTACTGGACTTGTTTTATTTTCTCACCCTGCATGGTTTCTGTTGGCATGCATTACTCTTAGTTTTATCATACACTATGTTTATTTAAATACCAATATTTCTATGCTTTTAGTTTAAGAAATTCATAGGCATAGAAATATTGATATAGACAATACAAAAAAGCTCATATACACATTCAAATCAACTATGTAACAATATGAAAATAAATTGAATAATCGGTGCAAAGTCATAGCCATAAAATAATAACACAGGATAGCGTCTTCTTCAGGTTTAGGAAGAAAAAAAATTAGATGTTTCAAGTAAAAGTTTCAAAGGTCTGTGGCATCAGGAGTTTAATTAGAGTGAAAGAATTAGCCTTGTTGCAACCGGATAGAGATTTACAGTGTAAATAAATCCCGAGAGAAGAATATCAGCGTGTAGTTTCACCTGCTGGCAGAAACTCTCAAACATCTGTTATACATTCTCCTAAGATATAGGATATAGCACTCTTTCTCTCTCTAAAAATGCATGTTCACTGACCGGATTTGTGTAATTGCTGTTTTTAAAATGGCGTGTTTTGATCGTGTAAAGAAATTGCGAGACTTGGCATACTACGAAATCAGATTAAATATAACAACCTCAATTTCAAAAAGTTAACAAGGAGCAACATGTAAATAATAAAAGGTAGAAAAAAGTTGAATGAAAGGATTTAATCATAATGTTGCACAATAAAACACAACCGAGCTTGTAACGACTTCTTTTATTGAACGAAACTAGACTGACCAACCAGTTGACTTTTTTGAAGTCGACAATGCAAAAGAAACACAGTAACTCGTCATAGTTTGAGTTCTGATTATTTAATTTTATGAAATGGAAACAATTAACAATGATATATAATGTGTATATGTCATTACATACGTCAACAATGCCCCTTTACATATATCAATTTATTTGTTTCAACTTGATTATGCCATTAAGTCTACCTGTTTTTATAGTTATTATGATTTGAAATTTTGTTTTGCAGTGTTTCAAGGATACGACATGTGAAATAAACTCACTTTATTTTACAGTCATGGTATTTGTCTGTAAAGAGTACCATATTACATAGAATAGTTATATTTGTAAGTATGTTTTCAACTAAGTTTTCAGTCTTGCAAGTGGTTGTCGGATGTATAATAGTATTCGGATATGATTGACTCTATCTGAAACTGGTTCATCTAAATATGCATGTGAATTCATACGTTAAATTCCAATTTATTTTGCATGTATTTCATTAAAACTTTTTTTCTTAAGTGACAGCTGTGTTTAAGAAAGACATACGCTCAAATTTTCGACGGATCAGTGTTTATGTTTTTCATTACAACATTTCCATAAAGTATCATATTTTAAACTTGTTTTCGGTTTCTTTGTTAAACTGATAAAGGTAATTTGATCAAAGCCGGCTCTTCTATATCATTTATGAATTTCATTGTCGCCTCAAGACTGCAGAAAGGTAGGGGCCATCAAGTGTTAGACGCTCCATTAAGTTTGACAGTGTGCGTATATCCCAGTGATTTGTGGATATAATTTTACCGTTCATTCATTACAGTTATGTGTGTTTTAAATGTATATACCTTGAAACTTACACCACAGCCTTATTGCTGATCGCTACAAACTGTATTCTATCAGATCTACCATAACTGTGGATAAGAATTTTAACAATCCTGTTAAACTATTAATGTTTTGAAATTGCATAGTATCGTGGTATTCACTATTATGTTGACCCGTCATGTGGAAAGCCTTCAGTAATTGCAACATTCCATCGATTTTTCTCATGTATTGTTTACAACTAGGTCTTAGGAATGCAGTTTCTGATTATTCCTAATGAAATTTATCAATTTATGTCATGCAGTGGTGCGTTATTATCATCCAGCATTTTCAAGCTTAACACTGAATGTAAAAGTAACAATTAAACCATCAGCTAATAACGTGTTAACGTAACAATGGCGGCGGTCCCTTGGGTTTCCGCGAATTGTTATGGATACACGATATTTTTCAGTAATAAAGGGTCTAATTTAGTGACAGCCTTAAATGAAAGTGTTTCCTGAACAACGAGATTGAATATTTTTAGACGAAGAGTTTTTGTGCATTGCCCAAAGTCAAAATTAAAGCTCTACTCGAATTTTCTCTGATGCATATGCTAAGTATTTCCGGTTATTGTTCCGTGAAGGTAGGAGTCATTGTGATTACACGTGAAGTTGTTAGGAGGGCGACCGCGGTCTTTTTCTGGTGCACATTGTCACGGTGTAGAAACAGATACGAGAATGTGAACGTCTGTTTGCATTTAAAATGGGATTCCTTCTATCTCATTAAAAGTCAGAAGGCATCCAAATTTACAAATCGCAAAGAACAATTTCCCGCCTCCCTATGATGGGCTCTTTTATGTTATTGAACGATGCGTTACATTGGCCATTCGCGCGTTATTAATCCGTTTTGAGAATGATATCCCCAGTTAAATTTTTCCTTTGGCAAAGTTTTGCATATGATTTCATAGGGTTTTATACTGTATTTGAGGCGGCTCAGTTAACTTTGGATAAAAAACTTTAATATGCCGGAGGACGAAAGGAACTACCGTCATATTGATGCAAATTATAATATCATAAAACATTTTATGAGCGAAGTGATTCGAATGCTCGTTTAAAACCGTAACCAAACTGTAGGGAGTTTAGCTTTTAAATTTGCTTTAAATCTGATACACGATTTGTATGTAGTCGGCTATAAGAAGTTGAAAATCAAGTCAATACGATATGGTAATATGTAAATATTGCCTTAAGTAATTCTTACACGTGATTAATTTGCAAGCAAGAGTTTATATTACAAGCGATTGACGAGTCATTTATGTTAAAATCCATATGAAATACAACCTTAGATATCTAACTGATACTTTGTTACTCGTTTAGTTCGGATCAAAAATATTTACATCAGAAAAAAATAAGTTATGAAAATAAAATTTTATATCCTTATTATGTTGGCACTGCTATTGCAAAGTTAAAAAAAAGAAAATATATTTAGTAAATATTTTGTATAATTATGTATATATTTTTAAAACGTAAAATAGAGAATTTTCTTAAAAATCTGAAAACAAAGTGATCCCTCGGAAGCATCATACATCATTTTTAGATATTTAGGCTGTTCAATGGTGTTTGTTTGGGTTTGTCAATGATTTTGGGATGCATTTTTAAAAGTCATTTATAGCGACAGAAGCATCTCCGTAGGAAAAACATATTAATTTCTTGCAATTGAGTGATTTTCACATAAACACGCCTATCAACAATAATAATAAAGATTCTTTATAAATATGCCATTTAATACAAATAAAACAATTTTCGACGTTTTGCTGAACGCAAATAGATCATCGTAATCTCGGAAATAAATCATTTTTAAAACACATAACTCACTTTACACCGGCTTTAAATCAGTACTCTTTATAACGATGTCAATCACCAGAAAATTAAAGGTGTGTGATCCAATCCTTGATAATGTCAAAATGCACTTTTTTGGTGAGTATCTGTAACACCCAAAGAGTTAGCTTAGTTGATCGGAAATCAAAACACTGTCATTGATAGTCAGTAGTTGTCGTTTTTAGTGGTAAATTATACATCATCATCTTTTCAACTAGATCTGATTGTATTTTGTTTATAAAAGAATACAACGTTTCCGAATGCATGCGTTGGGTAAATTAAAGGCCGGGTATATACAAACATCAAAGCTATTGCTTAACATTGGTAAAGACTCGAATGTCAAAGATCATACAAAAACGTCGTAACACTGCAATTGTATATGACATGAAAATCACAACATTGATAAAAAATGGTGGTTTTGTTTCAGTATCTTGTCTTTCTCTGGTAAATAAATATGTGGTGTAGTCAACACTAAGTATAAAGAAATTTTAGCGTAAATGATTCATAGCGATAAAAAGCGTACTGGCTAATTATTGCTAACGCCGATTCAGTGGTAACATATGGGCATGATATCTATAAAAATGATAGTAAATACCGATAAAATCATATAGTTAAAATATAGATGAATCGAACTAGAATTATTTTGTACTAAATTATTCACACGTAAACCTTGTGACTCTAATTACATATTTCATATAAAAAACAGGACCGTAGGCAAATATATTTACTGTATATATAGTCGCTGAAATTATAACTAACGCACAGGTGAGAGAAAAGTTGATAAAAGTTTAAAACATTTCACCTTATCGTGACTATAAAAATATAACTTTCAACAACCTCACTGATCATTGAGATCATATTCTGATAACATATACTAGTTATGTACTCATACTTTTTATATATATTTTTTTTATTCATTTATATATCTCCAACGATTAAAAACCGCATACGTTTTATTATAACCGGGTCATCAAAGTCGGCATTGAGTATCACGTGATAACAATTAACTTCAGTCACACACCTGTCATATAATGTGCGTTACAAATGAGTTTTAATGATATAAATAAAACAGATACATACATTAGTTTTTCGCTGTGTAACATGATATATTGAATTTAATAATAATGCTCATATAAATTACACTGTACACACGATATCTAAACACCAGTGTTAATATAAATATATTTCAATTTACTTTTTAAATTATTGTAGCTTTAAAAATCTAAATAAAAATTATAACCATTTTATTTTCAATTATTAAAAATTATTAATTGATTATCACTCGGAACAAATTCGTAGTGAATTTTTGTCTTTTTTGTCTTGGTACTTTCAACCAATGTCAACGAAATTGTATAAAATAATAGAAATATGGGATAAAAAAAATTCTTTTTTTACCTATGCATTAAATTTTGAAATGATATGCACTATAACTGGTAATATTCTTTTTTTAAATGTACAAAATCATGGAGGTATTTACAGGAAAGATAAGTTAAATAATCAGTTTTACATTAAATACGAATTGCATTCGTGGCAAAAGTGATAGCAATGGTAGGAAATGACATTAAATACAAGCATTAGCGGGGGCAATCATACAATGTTTGGACGAAATGATAATTTAATGACTGATCTCATTATTAGCGAAACTGTTCATCTAATTGTAGAAAAGATTTGACCTTCTACAACACATAGAAAATTGGGTCTATTCCCTAACCCACGTGAAAGGAAATAGTTGATAATCATCTCCACATCGAGGCCATGCCATTGTCAATTGTTTGATAATTTCCCCGAGTTTTCTATGAAATGGGACTGGATGCTTGGGTTACTATGTATGTACAGAGATAAAATCTTGGTCGGAGAGGCCAACCACCCGGACAACGAAGTAAGGGGTAAACTACTCAGTGCTTTGTAGACACTTCATTCAAAATGCATGGTAATTAAGACAGGTGCTTGCACTCTTTAAGATACCTAAATTATTTTAATAATAGGGTATGCGGTTCACAATATCATTTTAATAAACAACCCCCATAACCTTTTTACTGATCAAGAGCACAATTTACTGATAATGCCGTCTACACGGTCCTTCGTTAGGATGGTTTTTGAGGTTTGAATAATGTGTCTATTTGATAGACACACACCGAGCATGACGGGGAACGCCAAATTTTCCAATATTTCAATCTTTTAAAATATTCTAACGAACTTTCTATGGTTTTTTTTTTTTTTTTTTAATTTAATTTCACGCGTTGTGTTTAAATGAAGATACATATATATTTTATTGTGCTTAGTTTTTAATTTTCATATTTAGTTATTATTGTTTTGTTAATGTAACAAAACACATACTTGCCATCAACGGTTTTTGCACGTCTAGCTCAATATGACATTTGAAAATAGTACAAAGGTCAGTAATGTCAACTGACTTGCGCAAATTTCGTGCTTGACAAAACTTGTCATCAATTTTGCTGTTATAATTAATTTTTGGAAAACAAGTTTATATATGAAATTATTACGTTTCCAAAATTGTTGATATTAATAATATAAAAAAGCACTTTTCGATAATCCGTAAATATTTATATCAAAGCACATTTAGTATTTATTTCTTATTGTATATATTATGGCAATACTTGTTATATACTAGTAAAAATATGTCTGTGATTGTTGATACTCCAAACCTGATGTATCACATTTCTTTACCATGAAATAACCATTTAGTATCATATAAATAAGAAATTCATTATATATAATAAAACCTGTCTAGCTCACGAATGACTATAAATATTTTCTCTGGCAGAATAGCCAATATGTTTTTCTTAATATAAGAAATTTAGTGAATGATGCTACTTAATTTGCTACTCCTTAATTTGCTGCATATTTTTACTTGTCAATAAAATAATATAAATGTATCTATTAATATAATTTTATTCCATGGGATACATAAATTAAGTATGCAGGTATGAATTATACAGCAGAAAATGTTTATGTTGTGATGCTCGTGATATTTGAAATAATGCAAGATAATCACATATTACAAAAAAAATGCCTAATTACGTTTGCTGTTTGTCATTTTAACTTGAACATAATTTTATTGCAATAAATTATGCAATTCTTTCAGGCGTAATTTTGTGTGCGTAATTTATGCCGCTTTTTATCACCAGCGAGTGTGTGGTATTAAATTTCAGTGAATTAGAATGGAGAATCTGACTGTGCGGACCAGACATAAAACAAAGGGAATCAGCCCTTCAAATTATTTACATATTCCTAAAAGAGTGACGATTTGCCTTTTCCGTCTTTAATGAACACGCCATGCTGTTAAGCATATTGTAAATTATATTGTATTTTCTTCTATTTGAAAAGTTCAAAAACGAAACATAATTATATTTAACCATTATTTTGTTTATAAATCACAAACGATGGTACATCGCGGTGTGTGGTGAGCACCCTTTCCACTTTGTATGTTTAAATATGCAATCATTTGTCGCGTTAATTTGTTATTTTGCAATTTATGTTTCACAAACTTGTCAGATGTTTTCCCAATTACTTTCAAAAACTTGCCATATAGTGCAGTGGGACAAGATCCTACACACAATCAACACAAAATGTGTAATAAATCGTGTAAAATCCCGGAGGATGTGTCATTTGTGATGAGTATATTGGTCTGTCAAAACTGTCCAGCACAGGCGAGGCCAATGATCAATTACACCGTTATTTATCTACATAGCTGTGTCAATACTCGTAAACATGGTTGTAAAATAATTATCTGATTTCTTATTCTTATATTTATATATCACATAAAACAAACCATTGTTTAATCTGGGTTTTTGTTTTTCAAAACTACCATTTCTCTTATCATTTGGTGTACACTGTTTTACAGAATAATATCGAAGCCTTAAATTGTTATTATTTATATCCATTACAATTTTGTTGAGTATAGCCGAATCAATTCCATACGTCCAAATATAGTCACTTAAGTGATATTGGCGAATTTTTCGCACAAATAAACAATTGCATTTGATTTATAGAGATAGGCTGGAGATCAATACAATCTCTTGGTTTGTTCTGTCTCGGGTCAGGCAGGAGAATGGGGCGCTATTTCTCATGTAAATGGTAAAAATATTGACCATGCCAATTGCTTTTTTCCTACTCCTAAGATATATTTTACATGGCAAGGAAATGGTATTTAAGAAGAGGCCAAAGTCCTGTAACAATTGTATCATAAAATGCACGGCAAATCCAAACTGTGAGATAAAACAAAATAAGTAAAAGGTAACTTACGGGATCCTGAAGGTCTGACGGGTCCGGATTTTCCGGGCTTTTTGACGTTGTACTACCCGTTCCCTCTCTTTCATCTATCACTAAGTCTATAGGCATTTTGCCTTTTAAACAACTAATATATCGATGGCAAAAATTGTCACACAATTCGTGAACCTGAAAATATAAATAACAAACAATATTGTTATTTAAATGGTAGAGGGAAAAAAACGAAAGAAAAAAATAACATCAATTTTAGTTTTGATTAATGATATTAATCATATGATGCGAACACGGAAATGCTTTAACGTCGATTTCATGTAGACATTTAAATCTGTTTGATACAATGAAATTAAATAGAATATATGACTTGGTCGTGTTTTGGGAATATTTTTTTATCTCAGTTTGGCAGTATACATTTCATGATATTAGAAGATTATCATTATATCTGGCGTAATTGTCCTTGCTAATGTTAAGAAAATCTCGATAAAATCTTTTATTTGCTCTTATAAACCAACACAAACACAAATATTTTAAGGCGAGTAAATTTGTTAGCTTATTTCTTATCAGGAGGGATTTTTGTACGTCCGGAAGGTCGTATCTGGTCCTACATTACAAAATTGTTAAGTTTGTAGAATATCACCGTAGATAACATTCAAAACCCAAGACGTAGGTGATTTAATTTGTACACTGCGCAAATTCAAGTGTTCTCCTATCTAAAGCTTTGAAGAAAAAAAACTAATATATCAATGAGTAATTATATATTTTCAATAGTGTATTTATGTTCCACACTGTCTGGTATAGTTTAGCTTGCAGTAAAATTGTTATTGAAATTTATTGTCTTGTGTTTTTTCTGTTTTTGAATTGACTTATTACAGTGTTTTCTTGTCTGTCTTTTTTGTTGAATAAAATAAAGTAGTCGAGAAAGATTATTACCTTTTCTAACTCCAATAAATGGAAACGTAGAACTTGAATCGCCTGTATCATCTGTATAAAAAGAATAAAATAGAAAACAAAATTAGAATAATAACTTAGAATATATGTTTTTGTTCTATACACATATCATGGGTGAAATGTATTAAATTTATTAGGTTATGACAAAATATGTTTTCGTAACTGCCAACATCTGATTGTAAGGCAATGATAGCTAATGTTTTATATAATAAAGATGGTTAAAATTGGGCCAAGGTGTCAATTGCTAGCTCTAGCGAGAATTTAATTGCATCGGCCATATTGGAAACCCCCTGTATTCAATCTGGTCCAAGATTCCCGTCGACTATAAGGAAATTAACACCTCTAGGCAAATGCCTTAAGATTCACATTAGAGAACCTTCCCATCTGCTAGCTTATTAGTATACTTGTATATTTCTAAACGAGCCATGTGTTTTATTTTGCCATTATTTCAGTAAAAAATGCAAGGTCCCATGGTTCGTTGAAAGTTTCAATTCTACGGATACTTTCACTCGATATAAAAATGCGAAAATTTGCGCGATTTTTATTACATGTATGACATTAGACGAACTGGAAAGGTAATTCAAAAACTAGTAATTTTCATCGCTAGACGTGTAGAGAGAGTGAATTTTATGCCAGGGGAAAACGCTGGGTTTTGACCGGGCCTGTTTATCATAACAATCTAGCTAGGTTTAGGATTTCAATCTGTCGATGTGCTATACATGTTGAACCTATTTGTATCGTGATACGTATTTACGGAATGTTATCTCGGTTTTACAGACTAGTATTTTAAATAGACATATATTTTCGGATGTGTTCAGACGCTCCTCACTGTACTGTATAGGGTTCCATCGTTTTATTTCTTATTTTGACACTTTTAGTGCGAAAATGTTTAAAGCCCGAATTCATGTCTATTTTATGAGTAAACAGTGGACAACGTATAATAGATATAAAATGTAAATTGGAAATGAAATGCAAGAAGAATAAAGAAATAATGTTTTAAAATAGAAAATGGTATCTTACCAGGCTATCAAGTTCATGATTTGATGAAAACAAGGGTTTGTCCGAGCGTGCCTGTGAATTGAATACGAGAAAAAAACTTGAGTAAATTATTTTCATGAGTAAATAAAAATATTGTCATCATAGTTATACATAATTCTTTTTTCCTAAATGTACATATTCATTCTTTTTTTCTGAATATATGAATATAATAAGAACTATTTTGATACAGAAGTTACATTAGGTTTCATGTTTATTTGTAATCAAATGTGATATACAAAAGTCCCCATCATTGTATGCGTTGTACAAATCAAATTCCTTATAATATTAAAATTGTACTTAATAGTTAGAATTGTATGCATTAAATGTATTTTTAATTATCAAGAGAAAACTACTCGTGCAATATATAAATATATATTTATTTCTCTGAGAAAACAACATGAAATATTTTGGTCTGGAAGCAATATCAGTTTTTTTGCGGATCATGTCATTGGAGAATAATGCCTGCAATTTGTTTTTATTGCTAAAGTTCGTCCCAGCTTGGAAGCTTAAGGCGATAGTCATTATTATTAAGATTGTTAGTAGGACTTTTAATGTTTAAATATAACCCAAATTGTCAATTGATTACATAAAAGGGTAATAACATTGACCGGTTACTCTGTGTATCTACTTAAGATAAATAAGTGACTTACGACTCTCTCTCCAGATACATAATTTCTTATGTATAAAATAAACCTTGTATATAAATATTTAAAAACCGGCTGGCAATCGGTTTAAAAAAAATAAAACCCCTTAAAAGTTAAATACATTCTTATTAAAATAATTTATGCATTACGGATCAGCATGGTTATTGCCTTTTTATGATTTTATTGAATTTAAATTCCACAAAACCATGTTTTGTTCAAGGTAGAATAACCCTATTCTTTAAATTGTAACTAATCGTTTTAATCACTTCTAAAGAATAAATAATGTTATTTTTGATTGTATAAATATGTTCAGTTATCCTGATTATTTATTGTAAATTTTATAATATTAAAAGTCGAGACAAGGGTCACTTTACGGCGGATTAAGGATTTAAAAAGTTTAATGCAAAACCTGTAATGTATATTGAGACAATTGTTTGTTTTACAAACGACTAAATGGGCTTTAAAGGTTAATTGCACGCAGTTTAGTGCGTATGGGATTTTTTTTCTTACTTATATAACTTACCGGTAAAAAGTGATAATACAACATGTAAAAAAAAAAATAAAAAGTAAACCAAATTGTTGACAATAAATTACCACGAGTATAAAACAAACTTACCAGAACTTGTTTACTAAAAACTGCTATATCTTCATTGAAAGACTCAGATGAGCACACGTCCCCGCCGGCCACCCCGGGTTCTCGTGGCGTGCACGTTGCTAATTCACACTTCTCGAATATAAGCGCCAGCAATGGGAATAACGGGTGCCTAAAACACATAAATTCCATATCATTTTTTACCTGTTCATGATTTTTTTAAATATTTTATTTCTTTTAGTTTTACGATTTTTGATATCTGTATAACTTGATTAAAACTTAAAAAAAACTTTAATTAAATATACCTAATATTTATTTATCTTTAAAAAAATTATTCCGTATTGAATATGTCATTTCCTTCAAATACAACACCGTAAAATTTCAATTAATGCCGAGTTGATAACTACAAAAAAAATCAAACTGAAAATTTGATATCCAGTTAAATGCTTCTCATTTTTATCGTTTTTGTTTTTATTTTATTCTGAGCAGTTAATTATTTTTGTACAGATAGATGTGTATAAAATTGTGTGATACTGCTTGTTTATATCATTAGGGAAATAAATGATTTCTTTGCGTGTTTACAAAAATATGTTAATACGTATCGGCCAGCCATTTTGTTTTGCTGTTTATCATGTTTATGTATTGATGTTTGGCCCGGAGCATCACTCATGTTTCTGTGTTTTATCACTTAGTTTACTGAATATGTGATCGCTAAAGGTATTCCATGTTTTTTTCTATGTTGATGAATTGTCAAATGTATGTGTAAAATGATAGATACAGCATAAAGACTATTCGGCACACAATTTTTGATGTATCAATTACTGTGGATTTGTATTACAGGCTTATTGACTAGTTATTGTCGGCATGTAATAAATACCCATATTGAACTTATATATCCTCAATGGCCTAATATTAACAAAAGGTATTTGAATTGTCTATAAAACCTGTGCAAATATCATATTTTGATAACAATATTTATTGACTCAATTTGCGTAATTTCCTGAGCAACTTGTGAACGTTTACTTTAGCTTAAAACATTAATTTTAAACATTATAGTCTGTTTACATTTGACCTTAAATTCAACACGGCGATGTTAAATTATAGTGGTTTTATGCGCTATGCACATGTTTCGTTGTATTGTGCCTTCCGAAGACATTGTTTTTCAAATTTAATTCCTTCACTCTTTGTTCGGATGAACAGTGTTCTGACTTGTTTTTTTTGGACACTTCCTCACTTTCAATTATTTCTCGTATTTACTTATATATATCCTTGAATGGGTGTCCCACACTTACCCATATATAGAGTCTTTATCCCGTTTTAATTGACTGTCTTGTGTTGAATTTGTTCCCATACTCGCCATAGAGTTACTGGTCGAGTATGGCGGGTAAGAACTGTGCATAGATCCCCCATGATTTACACTACTGTGAGGGGGTATAGAGTGTCCACTTGGTATAGAGGTCCGATGAGGATCATACATGCTCTCCATCCCAGCCAGAGCACCGCCATAGTGGGCCGGGAAATCGTTTTCCAACTGAAATTAGAAACAGACACATTTCAGAAATATATCCAAAAATATCCAGCTGAGTGCAGAAGCAAAGAAAAACTAATAGCTTTGATGAACTTAGCACCGTTACACGTTTTCCGATCTCTATCCAAAATACCATAATTCACGGTTATAAACTTCCATTAAAACACAGACACAAAACACCGCGTAGAACGTCGGTAACCCAATTACGAAAATTAAGAATCTTTATATCCTTACCCTTTGAGCCATGGACCCGTTTCACGCAGTCCAAGGCAAAGGCTTCGAAGTATCCGATTCCGGAATAGCCGTCGTGTCCGTAAGCACTGAAAACACCCTGTTTTTCCGTCGATATGTATCCGGATGGCATAAACAAATCCGAGATTCTGTCAAAGAAATACAAAACTGTCAATGTTAGTAAACGTTTCTACACACTATCATCACAAGCCTGGTTTAGCAAGTATGCTGTCTCTAGTATCGGCCGAACACTGTAAAGCTGTCAATCATGCCTTGTACGCTATACAGCACACCGAACGAACGAATGAGCTGTCAGAAAGAGATATATCGTCCTAGGGCGGGACGGCGCGTCGCGCATGAGGCGCTGTTTTCTTCTTTATCGACCGACTTAGCGAATATACGGCTGTTTTGAATTTTAGTATATAGGATACAGATCAGACCACACTTGGGGAATTTACAGATAAGAAAAATGATTTTCAGTTATGATATATCGCATTTTCATACAGTCATGAGATTCGGCAGTAACCCCTTGTCTAAATGTGTCAGAAGTGCTGGTATCTGTATGCCAGAAAACCAGTGTGCGTCTTTCCCGACCCAATTCCAACTATTCCGATAAATTACACTGTAACAAGATTGCCTCAAAACTTTGGAAAATTTGTATATTTAAAGCTATAAAATATTTAACCCTGCTAGTATAAACAAAGACAAAACATGCTTTAATTTAGTTTCTATTTGATTGATCAATATTTCATACATTCTGATATCTTTAAGTATAGCTCTGTCAAAGACGATATGCTCGACAATAGCTCGCAGTGGGAAAGAATAAACGTGTTGTTGAATGATTGGCAATGATTTGTGTTTTACTGAAGGAAAACGTGTACGATAAAGTTAAACAGTAAAGTGTTTAAATCTTCAAACTGTACGGATATGTCAAATGTGTATTAGCTGTATCAGAATGGTTATCCGTCACATTGATAAAACATTGAAGAATGTGACAGTATTTTAGCCGTGTGATATATGTAATCTGCCGCTCTCTATGTTATGGTTTCCCCGCTGCGAACCCTTCTTTTACTGCGCAGTGGGGAGGCGGGAATATGTAAATTTCTTTCCGCCTCAATTTCCCACTTCCCGCCTCTGAGAACGCCTACTGAAAATTGATCCGCCCGGATTGTAGACTCATTGCTGTAAGTGAAATCAATAACTCCGCCTTAGTGATTTGTGTTGATTATGAACAAACTTAAGAAATGTTGCAAAACTTTGTATTTTCTTCTTTTAGACAGCGATTTTTTTCTTGTTTTTTTCCCTATTTAAACAATCTTTAAACTGTTTTAAAGTACGGCAAGTGACAATTTTGTATTTGAATTTAAAAACGTGATTTAAAATGGACATTTTTGTTTTGATATGGACACTTTATTTGTATTAAAATTATTAAAATTGAGGTAAGAACGAGGCGCGTAAACGGAACAACGCTTTTACTTTCTTTTTAAATTGAAGTTGCTGTAACTCAAATAGGAAATATCAAAATGATGTCAAACGTCTATTTCAATTTTTCTTTTTATTTCATTTTGAAGTAATTGTTTTCATTGTTTAAAGACGATGTCATTTAAGTTTAAGTCTGTAAACTTTAATTCATATAGACATGAAAAATAACTGTTCCGAAATAATGTAATATATAATTTTGCTATAATCATTGCTTTTTATTAGGAACTAAATGCATACTGTTAAGTGAACTTAACATTTCCACGACAATGCCAGCGTTCACGCATTTTAACATCTTTACTGAAATTAAATATAACATGATAACTGACCGAGAAAAGACATCATTTGCTTTAACATTGTAAAGTTGATATTTTGTAGTTACATCTTTACTTGACATTTTATTAGTTTAAATGCTAAATTTATTTTCATTGTTTTTCGTTTTTAAACGTATTTTTAGAATTAGAAGTACACCACTGAGTCAAATGCCTCATATTTTTTTATAACAAAATCGCATTATTTTGGAATTTCATTCGACATTATGAACGCTAGATTTTTTTCTTAAACACTTTTTTGATAAAATTTTAGATAACAAAAACTGACACAATATTATAGACTTCATAAAGAGAGTTATTTAAAGTAAGATACTAATAATAGATTTTTGTCGTTTTTTATTTTTATATAATTTTGTTATTTTTGTTTTAATTTCCTTATTGCAATGAACGACTGTTCAACCAGTCAGCCAACCCAAAATAGATTAGTTAAACGACCGCTTCATAACCTTGAATTAAAGGATAACAAAGTGATAAGGATAACGTGACGATAGAACCACTGATAACAACACATCCCTGATGACACCCCGAGATGGCAGCGATATCGGGTGCGCAGTTTAGCCCCGATCCCTTGGGTCATCGGCGACTTACTAAATAGACGACGAAATACAGAAAACTACCTAATAAAATGCCCATAATGACCCTTAAACTTTCAGTTTTATTTCCATAATTGCGCCGATTTCGTGCAGAATCAAAATGAAATGAACCCCTATCACGGAAACAAATCAAGTGTAAACGGATTTTCTAGCTCAATGGCTAGGTCAAGATAGCGAGTGAAATTTAATTAATTTTGTTGATAAATTGGTTTTTAAAAATAAGCTTAAGTTAGCATTTATTTACGTATGAATATTACCACAAATGACGATATGACGGCAGAAAATTAGCGAAAAAAATAGGAACAGGTAGACTTTCTGAAAACCAAACAATATAATATAACAAATTTACGATCCCGTGCGTCTTTAGATGTTCGTATAAATGTAATAAATTCCGCCGTTGTAATATTAAAATTTCTCATACTTCGCTGCCTGTAATGCTAGCATTACCTACTGCAAAGTTGAGGTTACCTAATATACAAGTATATATTAGGGATTCTGTGAAACAAAATATGATCATCTGTTAATTCATGTATATACAATACAAAATCTTTCAAATGTAAATCTGATACTGTTTCATTATAAGGAACACAAACTATATAATATCTGATAGTAAGAAAAAACGTCACATTTCTGCCATATACCTGCATATGGAAATATATTTCATTTACAAGTACTTATTTCACATTTATAAGAAATATTAAAGCAACAACTATAACATTTATGCTACCTTATTGTCATTTCTGACAAATGCAGATAAACTTTAAAATATTTGCCAAACAGCCCGTTTCTAAATGTACAAATTTACACTAACATGTTAATTAGATATCACAACATTACAATGAAATATTTGTTTTAAATATTTCAAAATATTGTTACCTGATTATATAAAATATCTATATAAAATATGCTTATATATATATATACATATATCAATTAATTTATATACATGTAATGCAAATATAACTTTGTTAAGTATTAAGCTGTTTATGGTCCATATACATGTTTAATATTGTTTGCATATGACAGAAATGTGTAAGCTGGACGCGGCAATAGATGTTTTTGCAGTATATTGTATCAAGTTTTGCAATAAAGTAAACAAATCATGCTGATTTTTAAATATACAAGGACATACAAATTATCTTAATAAATGTATGTTTTATTCCCGTTTAAAGAGCTACATTTTATACGTAAGATCGTTGGTTAATTCTACACAACATACATTAAGAATGTCAGTCTTTAACATTTTGATGCCCTTAACGTTACAAGTACAATATAAAATTAATAGCTGATTTTTTGACAGATATAAAGTAAGAAAGATGATATCTGGTCTTCGGTTTTGAGCAAATAAGCTAATTATTTTTAAAAAAGGCGTAAAAAGAAGGAACGGTAAAGACAGCTAAATTGGACAAGTCAGACGAAATTGTGAAGCTTTCACGATATTTTTACCTATAAAACTATTAAAAATAGCATTACCGCATCTGTTTAATTTCTTTTTGCCGCTTCCATATGATAATAAAATACAGTAATAAACTTGTCCAAGTTATTCACTATAACTCATTAACAAAGTTGTGTTTAAACTCCACTAAGTTTTTTCTGACATAACGAAACTTGATTTTTTTAGTTTTGTTGACCAATAACTTGTGCGCTAAAATTTTAGACACCCCGTGTTCCAGAATGATCTTTTTTATAATGCAGAATGACACAAAAATGAAGCCTTGAAAACGGCTAAGAATCGTTTTAAAATCGATTTTTAGTTTTATAATTCAGAGTATATTTCTTTATTCTTTTTTTTCCATATTTTCCACTATAAGTTCCTCAGTTGATCAATGTGTATGTTTATAAATAGGCATTTAGACCTTAGTGTAGTTCCTTTAAAAAAATGTTTCCTTGCCCTAAACAACTTATGCAAGATAAGCAAGGAAGAATGTTAAGGTGTACACTAAGAACAATAATACATTGTACATATTTATGCTAGGTAAATAGATGGTAAACTTAACATGCAAAGAAAAACAAAATGTCTATCAAGGATGTCATTCAAAATATATTTACCAACATTATTTCACAAGAAGTATATATAACTTAATTTAAATAATGAATTTACGGACGATAGTTTTAGTAACTTTGCGTGGAAGAGCGAGAAACGTGTAAAACGTAATGCCATTATTTTCAATACGTGTTGAAATAATAAAGACAAAAACGTTCGAGGTAGAATCTGCCATTGTAAATAATGCTATATTCTGGACTCCATATCACGGAATGGTTGGCGGTTTTTATTTGAATTTAATGACGATGGTGTCTCTCTCCTTCTAGAATGACTAACAACAACCACACCACCAGGTTTTATTTCAATCACTTTCTCATATCAAATCATATTCACACCACATTAGGTATGTAGACCACCGGACATATAACGCAGAATTTCATCTTAGAGCCTTCACTAAAATTCAATAATGATGACCCTCCAAAAACTGTTGAATAATTCAATGAATGTGAATGAAATGCTAGCCTGTCAGGGGAAATGAATAATGTGCAGAAGAAATGAATTATTTTATTCATTCCTTGACTCTCACTGCTCTGTGTTCCATAGGGAACAATCGAAGAGCGAACGCCTTATTATTTGCGAGATACGAAAATTGTAGTATAGCGTCCATTAAAAACACGTTGCGTACACAAGATGTTTAATTAATTACCAGCAAGAAAGAAATTCATTAATAAGATTTCCTTTCTCCCCAATGTTTTTGTTTATGATATCAGATCGTTACGAAATTGCAATTGATTCTTAAATTATTTGTTGGAATGCCGATTAGAGAAGTATTATATTTGAAGGTTTTTGTTTAAATACAGCACAAAGTCTTTATAGTACTATATTTAGATAGTGACTCATGCTCGAAACAAACTGAGTAACTGTTAAATAAATTAATTAATTAATTAATTAGTAATAAACAACTCGACACGGTTAGAGCAAATTATGATTTTATGTTTAAACAACTTCACTTCTGTTACTAGTATATTTTATTGAGAATAAAATTTTAATGATTATATATATATACACACACATATCTTTTCCTAACCTCAGGCAAATATAAACTTTAAAGAATTAGTTGGTATTCAAACGAAATAAATATCAAGAAAAGAAGTGTCTTATTTTGTCTAAAATGCTACAATTCTTGTAAGATTTCCGGGCTAGCTTGCCAAATATTTTTTTTCATTGAACAATATCATTACCAAAAATTAGCACAAATATAATAACGAAATGTCCTAGATGAAGGCCAGTACTATTTTATCATAACTTTTTCTTTAAAAAACACTAGCAACAAAAAATTATCATTAAACTATTAATAAACAATTATTAAATGACATTTAAGTGGTTGTTTTTATTTCGAGCTGAAGCAGCTGTTGTTAATTCATTTGAGCTTATAGCTTTACGCCGATTTTAACGCACAATTGGTCATATTTCTGAGGTCAGTCCATCTAACTGGCTGTCTTTGATAATTTACCAGTACTTAACAATTTCTCCGCAAGTGACAGACTACTTGAATTCGAAGTGAGAGACAAATGTGATCATTACAGTAAATATCCGAAATTGGCAATGAGAAATTCCGCCTCGCCCGAGCATCGAACCAGTGAACTCTTCATTACAAATCCATTGCTGTACCTATTGAGCAGAGCAGAAGTTCTTAAAAGAAAACAACAGTAAAACTTTACCGAACCGCTTTGATAGTAGCATGAAAATTATTAATTAATGTATATTTCGCTTAACGGTTGACTTTCTTGATATCCTTCTTTACTTATGTTTTTGAAAAAATTGCTATAGGTATGCATAAAGTAGAATTAATTGCGTAATTTGTAATGTAACTTATTTTTGTAGATCTCTAATACTTAAAGCAAAAGAATGTAATAATTTACTTCCCCGAGTTTGAAAATTCATCTAAATTTATATCCCCGTTACTATGGCAAATATATTATAAATTACAGTGATATAACATTCCTACCTAAATAGTATGGTTGCGAAACGTAAATGATAGTCTGTCGTGTTAATTACATTAATGACCTAGATATTTGGTCAAGTATTTTTTGTATAATTTGAGTTTGAAAAGTGACAATGTTGTTGCTGTAAATAATTTTACTCCTTTTGGTATCAGACTTCTGTAACACGCTTACAAACATAAATGAGATTGAACGGCGCAATATATGCAAACACTAAGCTTTATTTTTTAATTTTGAAGGACATGTTTTCAATGTCCATAAATGGTGTGAAGAGGCTAATAGACTGAGATGAAGTATTTTGGTTTGGTTGTTATTTATACATATAATTTTACATGAAAATGGACAAATATGTCATTGGTAGATTGTATAGGAGGCTTGGTAGCCCCTTTAAAAAACAACACATATTCCTTGTTGCTTGTTAATTATTTGCCTTCTACTATCCGTATGTTATAATAACATCAAGCATCTTATTCTTGGTGCTGTGAAACAGTCTGCATTTTCTAAGTCATTCATTTCTCACAGATCTTTGATAATATAAGGTCGGCAAGGTCACATTGGTAAAATATTATGTTTCCCCTTCTGCCTTTTCAGAAAAGCTATTTTAGATGTGTGACTCATTTTACAAGGTTATTTAAAACGTTTTATCAATCACGACTGGTTAACGGATTATATATATTGTCATGTTGGTGACATATCAAATCGATGCAACAATGCTGAGATTAGTATTCATGGTGTGGAGATATTACGCCACCGGTAAGAATGTCTTCCCCACGAAGAATGAATTCATTCATCGACCGCCATGTTTAGCCACGTGGTTTCATGACCTCCTATGGTTGGTTATTAAATGCTGCAACTTAATGGCGACACATTTACATTTCAAGCAAAGCATCTTTTGTGCATCATTTGAAAAAACGATGGCGTAATGTTGTTTTTGCTCGAGTTACACATTGCACGCTCTTGCCAATGTTATTTTAATATTTATGTTGATAAAAACGAGACGATTATCTTTCGTTTCACAATTTATCATTTTCATACAGACGGACCATATGGAATCATCTAATCGCAAATGAAACATTTATTTCTTATCGGCATCGTATATAACACAAATCAAACAAAACTCGATATAGAACTGTTAGTCGATTAAAGGGAATCTTTTTTTTCTTCAAGAGGAAAGTATGGTCTTTAGTAAGATTATCGCTATTTGAATGTGAATTTTAGATAAAACACCCAGTAAAAAGCGTACAAATATTGATCAAGTGTCGTAACGTAGTTTTCCCTGAGATCAAAATGTGTTTTAGATTTACTAATCTTTCTTTAGATCCGGTCTGGTATTAAAGGATCAGGAAAAACATAATGTCCCACAGTTAAAAACAAATCGGGTGATATGTTTTCTGAATGGAATGCCTTTTTAGGACATAGACTATAAGAACATGATCACGTACTTCCCCGTAAATGCAGATCTTGTATTCACCTATGTAAATCGCATTTTAACGGATTCATTGCCGAAACTGTCTCCCTAAATTATTCTAAACAACTGTCGTTCGGAAATTGCGAATCCATATAAAAGAGATAAAATAATACTCCGTCTTGTCATCCGATGCGCTTGTCTGTTAAAGAGAAACAAATTTTACTGTATTGTGCAACTGGAGCAAAATCATTTCAAAGATTTTGTGCCATCATAATTTAACTTTTTTTCAACTGACTCGTGCATACCAGTATACATATAGACATATTCGCGTGCTGCACATGTATACCCAGGCATTTACTTGTACGCCAACGTATTTGAAAAACTTTTAAAGTAACATTTTAAACGAATTATTTTATGCAGTTATATAAAGCAAACTAAAGATAAAAGTTGCTGTTATTCTCAGAACTTTTATACCATATGTGTTGTTTTTGGTTTCTTTTTCTCTGCCCGCAACTATAAGCATATCTAAATATATATATCCTTCAGTAAAAAACCGTTTATACTAATGATGGATGATAGATTTCCTAGCTGCAAAGATTATCTTTTATATTTATATCAGATCTATTTTAATGCTGAGGTGAGCTCATTTTAAATGTTAGAAAACAATATTTTCATAAAACACCATTTTAATGGCACACGAAGTGTTATGACAATGTTTTTGAATTACTGTGAGTAATATGGTTTCTGTCTTAGATTTATTGCCCGAAAGAAATAGAAACATCAAGATGAGAGCGTTTTACATACATATCTTTTGAAACGACACTGAAATAAATCACCATTAAATTTGAAATTTGTATGCAATATACACAATGTATGTATAAGATAAAATAAAATGCCTCTCTCTATATAAATAGAGAAGCTGTGCTCTTTTTGTATTCTGTATACATTACTTTTGTGTAAACTGTATACGCATTTTTCACAGCTTTAGACATAAAAGATTAGTCTTGCACCGTATAGAACGCAAACTTGTGAGCCGACTACATTGTAGACACCGTATCAAATAATCTGAATCTAATAGAATAAGGAATAGGAATAATAATTCATGTGCCTATAGATCTAACTAATGAAACCTGCATACCTTACGTAATAGGTTATTTATACATAAATAACGTAATGCATAACGCTATGCATTAATTCGTGAAAAAAGATGCTTATTATTTTCAGGATCAAGCAAAGGTTGCGGCATTATAAGAACGTTAAGTCTATTAAAAAAGGAGATATAGACCCATTTTTTTCGTAAGACACCATATTAACAGTAACTAAGCTTAATAACTTATAACTCCGACATGTTTAAAGCAGATTTATATTTTATGTCTCTGCTATTTGTATTGCTTATTTACAAGTTATCCTGAAAATTTACTGCATTGGTTTGAAAAGGTATCATCTTGGTATCATGTTACTTAAATCGAATCCTTTCAATGCAATGCAGCCGGTATTTCTCGTTGCTAGGCGACAGAAAACAATTGTTAATGAGAAAGGAGTAATCACGTCATTGAATCAAGCTTTAGGTTATAATTAAATATGCATTTAATCATAAATTTTATACACGTAGCAATGCTTGCATCACTCATTGAACCTCTCTTATCAACAAACAGTATAAACGTAAATGTATGACAGTTGATAAAAAATAACAATATAAATAACAATTGTTTTTTTCTTTTTCATCTTTTAATCTTATTCGCTTTTAATTTGCTCTTAATATAAGACAAACAAAACCTACATGAAATGTGATTAAAATGAAGCTGGTCATATTTAATGTATAGTTGCTTTTATAATAAACGCATTAGTTCATAGAGCATGTATAGTAGACACCCATTCATAATATTCATTGACAAAGACTGATACATCTAGACATCGTAAAACATTTGCTTATAAAATTATTTTGTTTGAAAAATGCACAACAAAATTTGAAAATGAGCAGCAATTTATAGACATAGAATATTTACGTAAAGCGTTGATACAACTTGAAGCAGCCAATGTTACAGCATTCATACTGCAGAAATAAAGATATTAAAGGTGTCGAATCAGTCCCTGGTTTTATATTATTTCATTACATCATATATATATATATATATATATATATTTAAATGCTTATGTTCAAACATGAACTAACAAAGTAAATATGCAATTAACTTGGCGTAAACTGAACAAAGGGTGCAAGGACTATATGCTTCCAAATCGAGCCAGCATGTTTGTTTGATGCAACCATACTAAAGTCTATCACAGGCCTAGTACGATTTTAACTTTGGACTTAAAGCTTCCATTTTTAACCGTTCTTTATAAAAATTGAAGTATGTCAAGCTGAAAATTCAGACTATTAATTCTTTAACATTGCTTTTTATATGCTTTGTACAATATTAAATCTACTAATTGAATTAGTCTTATTGTATACGTTTTATAATAAAATATGTTTATATAATTAAGATATTCTACTGAAGTTTAAGTAATTCTTATCTAGATTTTTAGCTTATTTTGATACCCTTTTGAAAGAAGGGGGCCTAGTTCGTCTTTAACGGTGTCCACCCGTCGACTGTCGAAGCAGTGGATTGTGAGGACATCCTCCTGTCCTATAGACACATTTCTAGTTTATATTTATGTACATGAAATGTTCACTTATTTAAGATAAAAACTTCCTTTTAAGAATGCTTAGAAGTTGACATAATAAATATATAATTTTACCAAGATAAAGTTGAATAAAAACATAATAAAATGACCCATTTCTGTAAATTAGTAACAAAAAAACCATCATATGCATCTGTTTTAGCTGGTGTAAGATAATATACCGCATTGACAAATCACAAATTCTAAGTAATTCCCACACAGACATTTATTACTATGTGTAAGTATTGCTGTTTTTATAAGGTGGTTACATATTATGTGTGAACTAAGTTCGTTATATCATAGTTGTATGTGTTTTATGTATCTGAAGTGTTGAGTATTGTTTGAAAAGCACCACTAAGACATACTTAATGTTCTTTTATTGCCGCTGTGTAAATACGAATTATATAATACATTTGAATAGTCTATATTAACTCGAGAAAACAAGAATGTACTTTTTTTTTCCAACACTGATAATTTGAATGAATTCATATGATGAATGAGTGTACAGACGTCTGAACAAGGTATCTTAAACATTAACGTCATATTTCATATTTTCATAAAAACATTTTTGACAACTTTAACTCTTGTTTGGAAAAAGGTTAATCCGGCAAAATTATTTCGATTTTTGAAATGAAATGAAAGATCAACTGTATGTGCACAGAAAGAAATTAAGGAATACAACTGTTTGGTGCCTCAAGAAACAACATGATCTGATACTTGCAACTCTAAACATTGGACATTTTAAAATATTTTACATAAAACTGTCGAACCTTTTTTATTTTATCTAAAGCTAATGTGCATACAATTTGTAATGATTTATAAATTACAGTTTTTTGTATATGTTATTTATATATAAAGTTTGATAAGTTTAAATTTATTTTCAATATAAAGTAACAGCTGCATTGTTCTTGAAATTGTTTTTATTGAGCATATCATCGCATTGTTTAAAACTATACAATATAAAAGTTAACTATATAATGTTGTAAAATGCAAGAAAAGTAGACTATTAAAAACGTGCAATTCAAACATTATTAATGATTATTTGAATTAGTCATACTTAATTTTACAGATTAAAGTTATTTGATTACTGTTCTTTTTGTAGAAAGGTCAATTCAAATCTTACTTGATGTTTTTTTTTCTCGTAGATTCACAGTTTATTCTTATTAATAAAAATGTTATGGATACATTGTAATGTTTCAATTGTCATAGATCCAATCACTTTTCAGTATCATTTCGGCACTTTCAGCTATTAGTGAAGTAAAGATAATTGACGAGGATTCCGTATCACCTTGATTGAGAACTTTGCAGAATAATTACAGAACCTGCTTATTGTAGAGCTTACAATAATGTACATAGATTGTTTGTAAAACAATATACTCTAAGTAAAAATAAGCCGAATATATAGATATACTCGCTGAATACATCAACATATTTATTATGTATTCAAATGCAAAATGGTATTATTAAAAAAGGTTACCTTTGAAATATTAGTTTTTTTTCTGAAAGAATAATAAATAAAATTGATATGATATTGATGTAAATTCTTGTATAAAATGGCATAATACATAAATCCAGGTGTTTTTAACACAAATGATGTTGATTCTTAATCAAGATTTTTATAAAGACCCAATATAATGTGAAACACCTTTTACAAATCTTATTCATAATTTGTTGTAAGACTTTTATTAACATTAGGCAATGCAGTATAATGTAAAAAAACAACCTTTTATTGAAAGAATGTTTAAAAAAGTGCCCTTGTTCGATATAGAGATTATGGCAACAGTTGGCAGAACATTAAATACGTGAATATGTTAACAAATATATCTGCAGAGCTTACACGAAAAGTGCATAAAGTCGTTTATAGTACAGATTCATCACATTATCACGCGGCATTTCTTTGCCTGACAGCGACATTTGCGGTTTGTAATACAATGTATATCAAATAAAATTAAAGTTATAGATATATTTTTTTTTCAATTGTATATTACTTCTTCTTGACGTTTCTGGTTAAAATCTCGAACGTAATAGCAGCTGAAAGCCGTTCTATATAATCAGGTAATGTATTGAATTAAATGAAATAGTCACTTTAATCAGACCAAGGGGGATTTTAATCAGTTAAGATAGTTTCATCGGAATACGTTTCTTCGGGGTTGTAACCCCTATTCTATCTGAGAAATTGCTGTTGCTCACATCTTAACCCAACCCTCGTCCTTAGAGATCCATTCGTAACGTTACTAATACACCCTGTCAATCAAAGACAAAAACTGGAATTTAAAACGGATCTGCAAAGAATCTTTATTTATACAGAAAAATACACAAGTGTCGGAATCGGCGTACAACATCTCATTTTCGATATTATCCGGCTTCATAGATTTTACGGGAACAAGTGCCGTTAATAAAGCAGAATTAGGAGATTTCTCGGTCCTGCCATATGTAAACACATTGCAATTCACTGAGGAATGAAGAAAAAATGTTCGTAATATTAATTGTTTGATTTAGTTTAAAGCCCAAATTATTCTGATACGTTAAGTTGCATTCGTTAAGTTGCAATTCAAATTTTCAACACGAAATGGCAAGTATATTCTCGTTTCCTCGTGTAAATATCTGCGCCGCAGATGATGCGAGTTTAATTTGACAATTATTACCATATCATCTTTAAGGTGTTTAATATCACGTTGTCCGAGCACTGCTCTTTGTCCGGTCTGTCAGCAGAATGCCATTGGACTGTTGAGCGTCCGTGAGATATGGATGATCATTAACACACAAATGCTTAATAAAGGTGTTAGTGCGCTGCTCTTCGTCTGTCGGTATGCCAATTTGTCAAGTCAAGTTCGGTCTGTTTCTTATATGTCGGCAAGTGAAATAGCAAATTAGTGGACATAAGAATATCATGCTATAATAATTTATCTTGTTTTCTTTTTTAATTTTGCCAAGTACTTTACAAATGGTCAAATGCCATAACCCTTCCTAACATAGATTGAACATTCTTATTTAATAAACATACTTTGTTAAATATTCAGTTTTGAAAGTATTTTAAAAAAAAGGGCAAAATATGAATCGTGTATATAAGTGTGCATATTTCATAATGATTCTCGAGAAAAAATATAATACATTCAATGAATGAAAAATTTTCAGTTTGAATACGTTTGAACTTAGAGAAAAATATCTGGTTGTGGAAACGGATCTTAATTCTACTGTCAATTTTTTCATAATTTTGTTACGCACATGAGATTAAGGTAATTTTAGAATGGAATCATTCAATTTAGATGTGTCTATAGCTATAGGGAATGAACGGACAGACGAACCCGCCAAACAATTATTCCTCACGTTATAACTTGTGTATTTCAACATGACAACATTTTGATATCAGGTTCTTGTGTACGGTACAATACTATAAAATATCGTTCGAGCAAGGAATATTAATAGCATGTAATTTACGTAAAGGAAAGAAAACGAACGCGAAGCGATGAAAATTATGGCTTGCTTTCATTGAATAAAGGTGGAAAAAAGATCATATAAAGTATGCTTGTTACAGCTGTTCACCTAATATACCTACACCATTGTGCATACTGCATTTATTAACAAAAATGCAGTGTAACATAAAATTGTACATGTTTAAACGGTTGGATTGATATTTTAATTTGATTTAATAAGCAGGGAGACTGCATATTTTACTCTTTATTCACCCAACGTTATACACGAAGTGGCAAAACGCACCTTTCATTTCTCTTGCACTTAATATTTAGTATGTTACTTAAAACCGCACACTCATTAAGCGTTCTATAAAAGTAATTAAAACTTTCGCACTGCGATATATCACCCTTTGCTTACGGTAATTAAGAAAGAAAATCGCACGATTACCAATTTGAATCTTTAAAACTACATTTGTGGAAAGGGCTAATGACGTTTAAACAACGAATTACTTTTAAGCGCTGGATGACCTCGCGCGAAAAACGATTCAACGTTAACGTTGTGGAACGGCTGAGTAACGTAAATTAAGCGACCGTTTTTGTTTTATTCCGTTTTATTTCGCCTTTTCGTCGTAAAATACAGGTAAATTTGCCGTAGGGAAATTTTATTCACCCCATCAAAACGGTAGATTGAGGATTTGGGAGTGACAGCTATATAAATTTTGCGGGGAAAATGGATGATATGTCATGTTTTGACGAATTATGATGACAAGTATAACGTAGCACACCTGTTTATTTCCATGTATACTCTAAAATGACTTTGTTTTCACCACCTGGCTTGGAAAAAATATGTAATTTACAGAATAAAATCTTAAACTAACTGTTTCCTCCTTATATAATATATAATTTACCTGGATTAAATTTACTGAAGTTTGTCAAATATAACATTCTATGAAAAAACAATGGATAGTAATAGTTACACTATTATGTATGACAAGTTATTGTCAAAAGTTGTACAAACAGCTTGCAAGATGTTAAATATTTTAGGGGCCAGCGAATAGTAGGAAACAGTCAAAGGGAGATAAACGCGACTCGTATCTTAGACTTCCGATAATAAACGTGGTTGACTTCTATATTCGTTAAAAAGCGCGTCTAAATGGAGATTTATAAATAATGTAATTGAGAATTCGTAAATAAATAAAAACGTGTAGGAAATAATAACTGCACTTTATAAAATGATACACTAGAGTAAAAAGTACTTTACTAGCACAGTTTTTATTTAGAGATAGTGTGCTCAGTTTGTTTGATTTTTTTGGTCGAATGTTGGATATAAAACACGTTTATGGACATATCTGGTTCAACGAAACGAAAGAATGAAATAAAAAATAAAACAACAACAAAACAAACAACAATATCACGGATGTATTTTTTGTAACTTATTTTGGAAATAATTTATTTTGTAAAGCGAGTCAAAGAATTTATCATTACGAGAGGGATATTGTTTTTTTTTGGTCGTTTAGACAAAATATTGTTAGACAACATTTAATTCTTTGAGCATATTGATCTGGTACTCAATTATAGCGATTGTTAATACATAGAACCTCGTTTGTATATTATTTTTTAAATTTGTTTTTTTTTAATATACCGATAATTAGGCCGAACTGAAACATATTAGAGAAAATTATTCTATTTTTTTCAAGCAAGCAGGTCATGTTTGAGTTTCACGGCCGTCACAGCAACATTTTATCTGTACCAGATTATTCTGAGAATAAGAACGAATCTAAGAATGAAGATATTTGTTATAAATATATGTATCTGAAACATGTTTTGACGCCATTTTGAGAATTATTATAGAAATTTTCTATAATTTGTTTATGTATATACCTTATATATTTCTAATTAAGACTGCGCGAATTTTTATTTCATTTCTATGATACTTTTCACATACAAAATGAAATCGGCTTATTCAATTGATTGTAATGTGTAAAAGAAATCGTTGTCTTCGTCATTTGGTTTTTTATTTTTTCCTTCTTTTTCTATATGTTTTAATGGAATTTTACCGCGGTGATACATCAACTTAATATCCAATATTGAAAACAAATCTAATAATTTTATTTCTACCGTCAATACATTTTTAAAATATAATTTAGCTAGGTTTCATTTAAAACTACCTACAATGACAGTTCGTAAAATTTCTCCAACTAATGTAGGGTATATAGAAAATAGTAAATATTTCAAGAAATAGTTTAGATAATTTAAAAAATATCAGATGTTTTGGTGGCCTAGATTTTCGCGAGGTATTCTATGCCAATTTTTTCAAGTGTGCGAACCCATTTTTTTTCTGCGAGACTTAAACTCCGTTATCTAAGATGCCATGCTAACATTTGTCACTGATACCAGAATCTCCGGCGCAGCTCGTTGTCAGGTCGATTTCAACACTTCCTAATTATGTTTTATCTTAAGAAAATCTTTTAACACTGATATGAAAAATATGGAAGCATCGCAACGTGATCGTAATAGCTCGTTTCAAAAATAACTAATTGAAAAAGGCAAATTTCTCCCTTTTCCACGTTATCCAATTTCGGACGCGACTTTCATCATCTTATTAAAATATGTCTCTTTTGATGTGTCCGTTGTTTGACTTATCTGATGGGATAAATCAAATTTATTAGTGCTACCCGTCTAACCTACAAAACGGAGCAAAGTTGTCGAACTGAGTAGCGCAAACATGACTTGTTTACGGCTACTATTATTAACTCCACATAGAAGAGCTCTTTAAATCGTTCTCCCAGGGACGACTGACAAAGCGTATAACTGATGTACACTTCATACCATCCAAATCATATATGACAATCGAAAATGAATGAGCGATCAGACTCGAGGCATCATCTTCAATAAACTTCTATCACCTTGCATATTAACATATCAAGTAATAAAAACAACACACTCTGTTAAGCTTTATTCTCGATTTCCTCGACAAAATTTAAATTAAACTTCATTTTATAAATTATTTAGTAATCAAACTGCAAAGTTTTGTCAGCCCAAAAAAATGAACATGAATGAATATGTTACAATATTCAAGATTATTGAAATGCACATACCTTATATTGTTGTATGTTAGACAGATCGACTCGGGCGGAAGATGGATGTAGACAAGAACATATCCGTATTCAAATACTCTACAAGAGAAAACTTAAAATTTAGCAATGTGTCAAAGAATGGGCTGTCATTCCGCCAGGCAACCTGTCAAAGTAAACCTCGGCTAGTTTACGACATCCACAAAGCAATCTGATGGAATCTGTCATGCTTTACCGTTCTTCGTTTTTCATAATCTATCTGTCTGTATCGACCTTTAGGCAGGAGGCGGAGTCACTTCTCTATTGGTTATGAATATTTATGTTCTCGATTGTGTTTGGATAACATCGCTCGTGTTTTGTTTTTTCTTGCTTTTTCGCTGAGACAAAACCTTAGGTCAAAATCGAACCATGGAATACTTACAATTAGTGACGGCGAAATAGATCAAAATAAAACGGAAAGAACTAGAAATGTTTATTACGATGGGTTTGCGTTTTTTCCATTTCATAATGGCTTCAGACTCGGTGCCGTATCATTAGAACTCAAGCAAATTGTCTCGAATTTCGGGAACAGTTTTCTTATTAAGGTAAATAGACAGCATACTTGGAGGGGCAAATATAATTATCTTTTCCCGGGAAAAATATTTTCGTCTGCTCGCAGTATTTTCTCATTTGTCTAGAATCAAAGTGAGTCTGTTGCTTGTTTTATATCGAAATAAGGCCATTTCACAAATTCTTAAGGCGGAGAAAATAACAGCCACAAAGATGGAAAACACTTTTAGATAGCGTGATCTTATTTTCTCCTCAAATAATAAGACACCTCGGATGGTATAAATTCGTAAAAGCTGCGTTATAAAGGTCTTTACTATCGATTGCGATGTGGAGTTATTATATCTAAGCCCGAAATTATTCCATTCCATGAGAAATGAAGCTATTAGGTGATCTATATCGATTTCAATATAGTCCAAGAATGTTTTGTTCTAATTTGGAAAAAAATATAAAGACTTTCCCATTTCTACAAAAAAATATAGCCGTTTTTCAGGAAATCAAATAACATTAGGATAGGGAAACAATGCCTTTCATATCAGTGTGGTAATCAATTTTGCTGGATTTAGCGATGTTTCGTAAAACATGAATGAGACATCATATTTTAAAAAATGTTACAAAATGTATGTTTTTAACTTGTTTCTAAATGTTACTAGCGTAGAAACGAGCGTTAAATTTGACGCAAAGGTTGACAAAAAAAAATACACTATTGCAAACGAACTATAATTATGTATGTATTTTTTTAAAGATAGAGTATAATTTCTCCGACAACTAAGTAAGGAAAAGTCAAAGAGAAACACATAAAACACTTGTTTGTTTTTAATAATTTTAATGAGATAAGTTTTTTACGTTGATATCCGTTGAAATCATTAGTTAAGTTTTACGGTTGTCTAGATATTATACAAAAAAACATTGAAAATTAATGATCACGCAATAATATGTCCTAAAATTAACATAATATAGTAAAAACATTCAATGCGATATTTCAAGAAAATAGTAAAAATTTTGTTCCTTCATACAATTATCTTTTCTTTTATTATTGCTAAATTCTGCTCTAATATTCCTCATTTTAGAAAGGTTGTCAAAACTAATTCTTCCAAACCACCAGTGTTGTTATTTTTTGTATTTTACATTAAACAAGTTTTTAATATATTTTTAAATTATAAACAGACATTGGTAGAACTTGTTTTAATATTAAGATCTCTCAATGCAGCGGACATTTAAGCATTTCACATTTTTGCGGTGTTTTTATATTTCAAGGTAACTGATGACAGACTTAACGATGAAATAAGATCATTCGAATTGTAAAAGAAAATATTCCGTCCTTGTAATCAAACAGTTCTTTTTGTAAGTTTTGTGTGAAATTGCGGCGTCACAGTTTCCGATATGAGGTTTTTCCTTCCATTTTATTGCGTATAGCAGCTTCACAATACACAGTTATAATCCTTACTTTCAATAATTCCAATTACAGAACAGTTCTATAAAGTTCTATAATTAATGTACGAATTATGTATGGCGATACCGTTGTAATCGTCATCTCTAGAAACGATCAGATTACTTGTTAACCATCATATTCCTGATTTATTAAGAACATTGAACGGGTCTAGTTCTAATGAGATACTGAAAATAAAGAAAATAGTTCCTGTAAATCTTTCATAAACAATCTGTTCATGGAATGACTTTTGTTTTAATGAGCAAAGTCACCAGATTTCTAGTATGTGGTTAATTTTGAAAATATAATCTTTCCACAATTTCTGGTATTTAATTATTTCAGCAGGAATTTAATGAGAAAATTCAGAATAAAGAGCAATTTATTTCATAATAATTGATGTATCAGTTTGTAGAATATATTTGAAAACTCGTTAAAGATTATATAAAAAAAATGGATCCTAGACGGAATATTTCATGGCACTGTATAAGATTTCTTTATTCTGCCACCAAGATATAGCGAAAAAAAATATAATAATAACGATGTATTAAATCAAGAATAGTATTGTTCATTTAATCAAGGTCTTGTGATTTTAAGGAATTGTTTACCATAATAATTTTGTAACATCTGGCTCACATTAGATGTAAATTTGTGAAATTTTGATTCGTAATATTGCTCGAGACAAAATAATAAAAACTATTTAAAGAAACAGCAATAAAAATAGTGTTTTTTTGTGTGTTTTTTCTGCTATTTAATTCATTTTAAAATATTTATGTTATGTTAAATCAAAATCTCAATGTATATGTGCATTGCAACGGTTACATCGAGTAAAGAAGTAAAAGTTCATTCATTCATTCATTCATTCATTCATTCATTCATTCATTCATTCATTCATTCATTCATTCATTCATTCATTCATTCCATACAATTTTATATCATTATATTATTATGATAATTTCTGTTTTAATTCAAATATTAGATATATAGATATATTCCATATTATACATAGATAAGATAAGAAGAGATAAAAAGTGTATAATGAAGAAATAGGAAATTGAATAACCCTCCTGTGTCATAATGATAATAATGATGTCATTATAATGATGATGTAATCAGATAAAAGCTCATTTTAGCCTCCATTACATATTCATACTCTTGTTAATTAAATGATTTTTAAATTATCTTTTATACTGTTTTTGCATGATGAAAAGCAATAATATCATACCATTTATAGATATAAAACTTTTAAAGCTAGGTTATATATCTGATATAGCGGTTTATGATATACAATAATATCCTATTTATCTGGGCTTACTTTCGTTCCTTTCTTTTTACAAGATTTGATCAAAATGTAAATACAAGAATACGACATTGATATTTTTCAGCATCAAGGCTATATTATACTTATTTAGATCAATTTATCTGTAACTGGAGACGAGGACGAATTTATATTCAAGATATGTGACACGTTGTAACCTACCCGTTCGAATATTAACCTTTTCAGAGCCATACCAATTAACAGATAAACATCTCCATCTGAAATATTTAGGGAGGAAGAGAGCGATTTAATCGAGTGTTATTTTTTGATCCATTGTAAGATAGATATACGAGTACATGTATTAAACCAGTCGCCCTGACTGGGGGATTTAAACACCTGACAATAGAGCTTTAATGCAAGTAGGCTGTTTACAGGGTCTTGTTTCAATAAAATGACACTGTGCAACACCATCGCACGACGTCATACAGTGGTAGATACGTCGTTAAGTGAAATAGAAGTCGCTTTAATAGCCGAAAGGAATTCGAAGGAAACTTTTTCTATATGCGTCACTGTTTTTCTTTCCTAAAAAAATTCTTAAATAGAAAAGTATCGTTTTATAATATTGGCATATTGTATTCGGAACCATACTGATTACAAATGTTTTGCCTTCGTTTATTTTAAAATTACTGAAAAGAAAATGACTTTTTTCTAACTCGTTAATCGTTAGAAATAAATTGTTAAGATAAACACATTATTTACTTAAACAATACAAGAGAAACTTTGTAATCATTTCGAAGATCAGTTTATTTACAGATCTGTTAAACGATGTATGCGATTATTTAGGTCATTACATAATTATATGAAAAGAACTGACAATAATCACCCAGTAAGAACTGACAATAAATTCGGAAGTGAGGACAATTTGTCAGGATTTAAGAATTTTAGGCTTACAACGTTTTTAAGTCTTATTTTAATTTCAGTTACAAAATGGTAAGCATATCCTAATTGCGCTACAATCAGTGGAATGGTTTGAGACACGAACTTCCCCTAATCTCGGTTTCACACATTGGAAGCGACATACACAAAATGCCAATTACCAATGGACCTGCATGCAAAATCTGCGTCCAACACTTTGAAATTACAAAATGTAGCTAATGAGTAGTGAAGACTAAAATTATAGAAGACTAGCTGACAATGGTTTAAACTTTACTTTAGTTCGAACTGTCAGTCATAAGTGACGTCATTTGCACGGAATATTACCGCTTTGAATAGAAAAAAAGTCCATTCTCTTGCCTTTATTTCCCTTTCCTTTCCCTGAATTGAAAAAACAGCATGGTCTCTTTTAATACACATATTTTCTTGTTGCCAAACAGCGGCACATTTTTATTCTTTTATCGCCTTTTTACATTTTAAGTAAGCTTTCATAATACAATGTAAATATATTTTACTGTGTAATATACGTTTTCATAAAATTCTTTATAACGATAAGAAATCAGAATATATGGAAGAGAAATCACTTTAGAAATAAGAATTATTTAATACAATTAAAATAAAAACAGAATAAAATCTTTTGTTCGACCTTTTTTCAATATATCTCTCTAACTCATCAACATTATGTTTTTATAAACATTAGCTTAAATTTCATATGATTTCTAGTACAAAATGGCTTTTAATGAACGCCAGCATTTCTGTCGTTCTCCTGTTGTAAAATTAAAACCGTTATTATTATACGATAGTTTAAAATCAAGTCCACAGAGACTGACAACAGAGATGAGACGGTTAACTTCCATAATTTTATATTATTGAGACCAAATATTTTTAGTTTTTAAAATATTTCTGTAAAGCTCACATACTAGCTTTTTAGTAAGTTTGATCCATAACAAATAATCAGACACCAAACATCGAATCTATTATCATGCTTAATTCCCCGGTTCAATAACCTGTGTTATAAATTAGTTAACTATTTATATCAATTTCAATCTATTTATTCAGCATTTCAACAAGTACATGTTCGTCGCCTTTAACATGATGGCGGCGGTTACAATATTTGAGAAGAGCATGGAAATATATAAACATACACAATCAGTTATCATTTAATTATGTAGAATTAAGTATCAACAAGGAAGAAATATAATAGCTTTCTCAAGAAGTTGTTTTATGGACCCAATTTTTACGATATTAACGTTAATGTAGTCAAAGTTTCTTGAAAGGATAGATATTTTGACATCCATCAATTCACTAACAATGTCTTTTTACTAAATATAAAAATTTAACAAAATAGTTTTAATTTCTCAATAAGTCCGCAATAAGTTTAAGAATATTATTTCTACTGTATACGGACTACAAATTTGATATATTTACCGAACTAAATCTGAAAGATTTGATTTAAAGAATTAATACAATATCTCCCATGGCACCGTTTTTGTTTGTGTCTGTCATTTTCTACAAGGAAACTAGACTAAATTTACTGTTTACCCGCTTAATGGTATAACCTAATGCAATTTTGTTAAAGACCTTAGTGACCACATCTTTAGATATTAATATTTGTATAGTCTCCATTTTTGTTTACATTTTCGGCGCGTGCGCGATATTAGAGGCTTTCATTTAATGCCCGTATATCTAGTTTTGTATCAGGGGGTCAAGTGTCAGCTAAAGATAATCAGATGCTGATATTGATTCATATCAGTTTCACAATCAATAAATAATGTATCTTTAGTTGAAGCTGTACCAAATATGGAAATATACTCCTCGTTTTGGCGTCAGCCAGAAGAAGATCACAAAAACTTGATGTGATATTAAATGACTTCTATACGACTTTTCTGACGACAACGAGTTTCTATAATCTCCATAAAACTGTAAAAGCACGATAAAATAGCTTATTAATGATGAAAAGCGATAACATTTTCAAATTAACATTTCAGTTTGGTTATTTTAGAGTCTTGCGAAACACATACAGTCTATAACTTTATGTGTTCCCGTGTGTTGACTATGATATGAAGTTCTTGGGCCTTTGATAGACCCAAAGGTTGAAAGGCTTAATTTGACTCATTAAATTTTGACACCGTTTGTTGAACAGCAGCGCGAACTAGCATCATCAAAAGAGTATAAAATGATGATTAAATATCTGTATTTTATTTTAGATATAAAATATTTATGTCAACCATGATACCTTGCATATTATATTTCATTATATTACAAAGACATCGGTTGTCGGTCTGTGCCAGATGGGTTGACATTAAATGTATGTTTCCGTAATTGCGCTTGTCTAACAAGAACACAGGTTAGGAACCATATTGTTTTATTGTTTTCTTTTCTAAAATTATCGTTTTTCACGTTCAAATTCGGATATTTTTTAGAACAAGTTTCTAGAAAATAAGGAAATAAATTCAAACATGAATCTTTTGACTGCAGATTTAAAATTCTTTAAAATGTACATTTAAATATCATGATAACTTTAGTTTAAAATCTGAGTTAATGCTGACACTATTTTAGTTCTCATTGTCATAAACGGAAAGTTCTATTGTTTATTTTCTCTTAAAATAGCCTGAACTATATTATATTGAATTTTATTAAAATGTTAGTTTATGAATAAACAAATACAAACAGCATTTTAATTCAATATAACATTATATAAATCTATATCTATTTGGCTTTGAATGTTAGAGTGATACATAAATGTAATAGGATAATTTCTACATGTATTATAAGAAGGGGAAGAAATCATGGATTCAGTAGACAATGCAAACAAATAAAGAAAAGTATATTAATGCTATCAAAGACTTCTATATAAGAATATTTTGTTATATATGCACGGATAGCGTAAGTCATATCCATCCAATATCTATATATATTAATATAATAATAATATATAATTCATATGTGCGTTGTTGTTGTTTTTTCCCCATTAATCATATTGCTTTGCGAGAGATGTTTAGTAAGAAAAGTCTGGATTTCTATTCCAAAAATAAATCTCGGCATTGCGGGTTCCAAAAAACAATCCTGTTATGATGATGTACATATATATGATTTCCGATTATGTCCTACTTCGTGGAACAAAAAAAATATTGCATTTTATTTACTGTAGAAAGATACACAAGAAGGGTTTGCTCCTGTTTTTTTTTCTTCTTTTTTCATGTTTTCCTTTTTTGTTATGTTTTCTTGTCGTTGTGTATACTTGTATACATATATTAAGAGTTCGCAATCACGCCCATTTTCCGTATTCAAAACGTTTTCTTGAATTAAGAATTTCAAGAAAATCCTTCACCGAGTATTGACTTTAAATGATTTCATACAATAAACAAACACTAAATCTTCTACTATTTCTGAGAAATATATTTTACAGCTTTGTTAAATGATAGATGCATTGTGCGTCTTCAAAAAGATAATATTTCACTTACATTTATGGATAAACTGAAGAATTATGCCAAGAATAATCGGTTATATACAATTCAAGTAAACATAATAAGTTACACCAGTTTCTGGGATATTATACATCAGTTTAGAAGTAGTAACTATTCATTACACAAATTCACTGGTGAATTTTACCGTCGCAACATCGCGGAATGTGTTCAAATAATGGTGATGGATCAACTCCGTTTCCAAGAAATTGAATTTTATTTTGACTTGGGAAGCAACATAAATTGTACAATATGTATTATATTCTTACATAAAGAATTTCATTTATTTAAAGTTAAAAGTAAAATTTGATAATAAACCTGATGTATTGAGAATTTATCCATAGACGAACCAAATGCTGTCTAATAAATTTGAAAATTACACATTCAACGTATAAATAAATGAATTATACCATAAAAAGACAAAGTGTAATTTTCAATTTTTGTTTTGAAAGCCTGTTCTTGCTTGATTTAGAATTATATTAAAACTTATAATGAGTTTTTTTAATATAAAAGAAATGAAGCTTTCTGTTGGAACATTCTACAAATGGCACTGTTCTTGTGAACCTTGTGTTTGGCAAAATATTCATTTAATAAATAAAAGTACACTTCGCATGCTTATTTTCTTTTACCTTCCGACAATGTGTATAAAATGTATATGAATAATAAGGTTATTGAATTAAGTAATATTTGAACATTTTTGATTTTAAAGAAATTTTTGATGTAGTCATACTTTATTAAATTTTAAAAAAGAAGTCAAACTCAAACAATTAAGTTATTTTAACTTAACTGATGAACGAATAAAATTGGAGTATATGTTAATTATAGAACAGTTGATTTGAATTTAGCTCTACCCTAAATTACGTAATAAGTAAACCATACTTTCATGGTCAATACATATGATTATTATGTGTTTATTGAAAAAAAATGCATTAGGGGGACATTTGTAATTGGTATAATATTTATTTGTATCTTGAATAAAATCGAACCTTAGTACCAAAATTGGAAGAGTAGTGTTTGTAAAAATGTTTGTAAATATTTCATCAAAGCGGATGACACATACGCATAACCATATTGAATATTTTGTTAGGTAACGTATTATTCTGTATTCTGATATATTTAATGTAAACAAAGACTTTTTATTAAAACCATCTCCAAATGTCTATAAGAATAAAGAATAAACAACTTGACTGTTCATATCTTAAAAAGTAAAACAATCATTTAGTACAAAGATTTACACCATTTCATCGATCAGCTATATTTAAAGGAAAAAAAAGTTTGAAATGTCATATTTTATTTATAATGAAACAAATCTATTGTTTTAATTACTTGTATGAATAATATTAAAGCCAGTGTATTTTTTTAGAATGATTGACCATGTTAAACGTTCTTCAATACTACAAATATGAAAAACAAAATAAAGAGAATCTTTAAATATCAAGAAATGTAATGATCACATTGAGGGTTCCATAATAACCGCCGTATAATCGCATCTGCGCATGTTTCTAAATTCAAAATTTTACCATTTCATCTTTAAACGTTGATTTCTGCATAAGCCGGTGCTAGGGGGTGCACGGTAGCTTGCACATATCACTAAGGATCAATTAGGCTAATGTTTGCCGTTTTGGGATTTTCTCTCGGATTCCGTTTTTTGTCCTTTTTCACTCTTTATTTTATGGTATATACTATACCTGTTGAAAGTGTGCATGAATCAGTATAATACCAGTGTGTATGTATGTGTGCATTGTGTATTTTTTCATATTTAAAACTGCATGACAGTTACTGTATATATCCATCTGTAAATAGTGTCGGGCATTCATGTCTATGCATAATAAACCATGTTCAGTTTCGTTCTCGTATTCATTGATTGTGGGTTATATTTTTTAATCTCCTTACTTTATATTTTGTGCTACGGTTTTCTGTTTCTAGCCCAAGTTTCTGCATGCTGTTCGTGAATACGCTGTCATTTATTGTTTTAGAATGGTGTTTTTTATGTGTTACCCATCTGACCGTAATGAAAGTCCAAGTAACGTCCATAATGGGTATAATGAACCATTCAGAAATGCCACATAAAATAGTCCCAAACTGTTTGACAGTTACTTGTACAACAACAGCCTATGACAGCGACATGATGCCGGTATTCTTTTGCCATTTTTTATTTTAATGAAAATATGCAAATGTATTTTGTAATGCAATAACGACTGTAATGGTTTTGATTGGTCATTTTGTAACATAATTATAGTCATTTATCCGTAAAGCCCCTCCATGTGACAATTATTTTGTAGTGTGTACAAGCTTTCTTGTCAAATTCAAGATGATGTATCTAAAGAAGGAACTTGATATCGCCTGCAAAAACCCATCTTCGGAATGCCCATTATTTCTAGCAGTGTGCTATTTGTAAATCTGGTTCTTCGGATATTTAAGAGGCAGGTGAAAAAACATTGTAAAAGCCTTAAACGCCGTGGGAAACGGGGATCTATTTCCTAATGCCAGATTTTTAACAGAAGAGGGAGGAATTTTCATCAAATGTCTTGCATACAAAATATTCTAAACAACAGAAAACACAAATTTGTCCAAACTGTGTTTGTCTCGCTGAATGTAATGGAGCCGTTTTAAGTTACAGAAAACTAAGTTCCCGCACGGAAAGAATAGTCCTGTCCTTTTATTAAACCATCCGTCAAAGTGTTAATGCTGACGGGAAAGAAAGCTGACTGCGACAACTGTTTTGTTTCATGATTTGCTGAAATCACGTGGTATTTTTCTCTCTTTTTTGTCCTATATCTTTTGTTATAGTTTTTAGTAACCATATCGACACGAATATAATTTTGAATAATTGCCTTGAAAGTGCATTTAATTGGATATAAACTACAAACACAAAAAGACAGTTTGTGCTATGTAAGTATTATGATACAATGACTTTTGTCAAAGTGTTACAGGGGTTGTACATATAAAGATGAGATTGATAAAGTGTGTGCCATGTCAGACGTTTGGAAAGAGGAAAGGTGGATATGGTTTGGGAACTTTTGTTATCAGAAAAAGAAATCAATGGGAGATCAGTTTCGAATTTTAGCTCAATCGTCACGACTTCTCGCCAGACTACGTGATATTTCGTGAGATTTATAGTAAATGTTATCTTAGGAATGGGTGCCTCGGCTCCGAGACGCGCTGAAATTCTAGCGTTCCGTACTATTGCATATCTTGTAAACACAGGGTATCTGTCGCTTTTACAACATTAAAAAGATTTAGAGCATATTTTGGTTTCTCTGCCATGATAATTTTGGAATCATATTGCCCATTACATTTTATCTGGGAATTTTATTTCCCTGCGATCGACCTTTGTAATTAACACTGAACCGATATGTCTATGTATGTAAATAAACAAACATTCAGACTGAAATAACGTTGTCCAGATGCTCTTGAATATATGTTCTTCTAAACACAGAAAGAATTTAAATGACAGACTTATACGTATAAAGTTACTTGCAATGTTATGATTGGTATATTCTATTATATTATATTATGAACAATGAAAATGGAAATATATCGCGTGAATCGTTGGCTTTTAATACAGTTGCACAATTATTTTTACAATTTCTACGTCGGTCTATTAGAATCTATTTGTCCATCCCAACCGGCAGATATAATGCGAAACAATTCAAAATTGATCATACTACTTGAATGCCCGAATCTTACACAATGCTTGGTCATTGTTTATCATACAGGAATCCATCATATGCAAGCAATCTGACTATATTTCCTTGAACGTTTATGCTGAAAACAGAAACCTCTTCTTCGTGATACAATTTTCTTCTTTGCCTTCCAAATTTTGTCTGTAATTTTCTTGTTTCGTCACTGGACTATGACCAGTTATCTTAGGAATGCCTTTAGCCTCAAATATCAGTCCATCATCCTATTGACACAAATTATCAATGCAGATTTGACCATCAATTTTCCGCGGAACAGTTCTGAAATTATTCCAAATATTGCTAAATGTTCCCTTGTGATAGTTGTTTGCACTTTACACCGAATACCGCGTTTTGGCACGTGCTCCTCGGCTGGAAAATACATTTTCGTTAATCAAAGGACACTTTTGAATGTAGGCCTTATGTCAGAAATTTGGTTCAAGCAGAACAGGGTGTAAGGGATGATGAGATTTGTTCTTGTTGCAATTGAATATAGCCAACCTGATACAGTCTGGTAATTGCTTCCTCTTTCACTTACAACTCTTGTATTTTATAATAAATGAAAATTATCAGACAATTTGATTTATTATGGTAATTGAAGAAGTTTGTTTTTAGTCAGTTGGGTTATGTTTTTATACTTTTTGCCTCTATCTTATATTAGTACAACTGAAAACTGAATTTGAAACGTGTTCCAATATGGCTTGATTTATAACGTCAATAGTCTGTACCGTGTTTATCAAAGTGGAGATATCTTTTAAACCAAACATCATTTAGCTTTGAAAAGATATTTTTGTTTACAGTGTTTTCATGAAATCGTGTCGACCTGCCGATTAAACTTCGATCATGCTTTCGGAACTATTTGGACATATCCAATTTCTGGCTTTAAATCAATGCTTGCTTTGATGAAGATAAGCCGTGGTTTTAAGTGTCGGCAGGTATTTATACCAGGTCCAGACAGAAGTGATATGTACCTATCAACGCAGGCAAAGAATTTATTTTAAAATACGCAGTGTATGCCTGTTATCAGCGGACAACATACCTATGGTCTGGATGGACAACTTGACATGGGGTCATTACGGGGTACACGTTAAGCTAAAGAGTCTGACCACATACGGGTGAATTATGGTCAATACAGGTGTCAATTTCACACCTTTTTATGTCTATTCACTGGTTTATTTTCACATCAATCTATTACGATAAAGATGAAGCATTCTGCGTTGAGGAAATATAAAATAATAAAAGATTTAATTCGGTGTGTAATATTCACAGAAAACATAATATATGTTCTTGTACTTAAATGCATTTATGTGATTCTTTTGTTTTATTATATGGTTCTATTTAACAGCATCGATTTCATTTCGTTTTTCATGAGCTTTCCTTTTTTTACATTGTTAAGGCTTTTCACATTAGAGTTACCAAAACAGTAGTTCCACAACTTCCTAAAATAACAAATGACACAGTTCATATTCTTTATTAATTGCAACTATTTTTTATTTTTATGCTACTGATTAATTTGTATTGATAATATTTGTATATACTTATATTGGGTAATAATAATATTGTGTAATATAGAATAAATGGTTTGCTCTGTTATAAACTCACGATTTGAAATTAATTGAATACAAATGTGATAGATAATTAAAAAAATAATTACAAATAAATCACCAAGAATCCCGAGAATTGTTTTACATTCAAAATCAAGTCAAAATTTAGAATAATGTATCGCTTTTTATATTTTATTTTACCAATACATTTCTTTAAATTTAGCTTAACACATTTTCGGTAATTCTGAACAGAATTCTTTTTATTGGTTCCAGCTGCGAAGAAAATCACGCAACAAAACATGGCTTTTCATGAAGTGACATTATAACACTATATCTGGCCCTGGTTTATTGTAGTTCATTAAATTTTCATGGATTATTGAATAAAGAGATTATTACCCCCTATCACATCAAAGATTGTGTATTTTTATTGACTTATTTCGGTATTGATATTGTAGTGATAGTGTGAATTATTCAAGTAGTTGTTAATATGTTCGCGATTTAATGTTAGTTTCATGACAACCCTGAAAAAGTTTTTATCCTTGTTTGTTGTCACTGTTTTAGATCCTGATGCAGCTAATATCATAAAAATGAACTGACTCTGCTTTGAACTAGGAATAGGCGATTAGTAATAAAGGGATGTTAGTACCAAAAATTCTGAAAGTAAGTAAAGATAAAATCAAAGAGTGTGATTTGACAACAAGAATTTGCAGGAGGACCCGGCTGAATACTTGTGCCATCAGTCTGTTTCTATCGCCCATTATGTACAAATAGTTTGTTATAAAATAAAATTTGATCTGTGAAACTTAAGACTTGTGAAATATGTCAAGTATAAAAACGGCGATTTAAGCTTAAATACACTATTTAGATATAGACAGTACCTATAATGGTTAAAAAATATGCAATTATGGCCTCAGAAATATTGATAAAATAGTTACATAATATTATATTGTGCATGTCATATTTAATACATTAGATAGACTAGAAATATGTACAATTTTCCCCTTTATAAAATTATGTTTTATTCAATTTGACTTTTTTTAAAAAGAAGAAAAATGTGTTGTTATCTAGGAGTGAGAAAATTAATTTCAATATGTTAAATATTTTTATCTGAAAAAATATTGCCCATAAAGGAGTTGCTTAAAACAATTAATTGTGTGATAACAATGAATTAATTACAGTATATTGAATATTTCTATTTGAGAAATAATTGCCCATAAAGTAGTTTGCTTAAACTATTATAAATAGTGTGAAACAGTATATTGATTTCAATACATCATATTTTTTCTATCTGAGAAATAACTGCCCATATTGGAATGGCTTTAAAACAAGTATCATAAGTACATAATTAACATGAGAAATCAATTTTACAAAAGTAAAAAATTTACACGAGTAAACGATTTACATAGGTATACAGCTCACCAATAAAAATGAAGTATATTAATAAAAATATTCAATTAACAAGAAAAGGAAAAAAAACAAAACATTACAGAAACTGAAATTATACACACTTCTTTCATGGGAACTGAACCATTTTTTACTTTGAAATATTTTTAGAAAAAATATGATAATAAGATAATTTAATTACAGAGCATGTCTTGTTGTTATTGTTGTTTTTTGTTATTGCTCTTTTCCCGTTATCTTTTATAAACAAATTGCAGTAGAGATTTTTTAATTGAATATCATAAAGTACAATACTTTAATTTAAAATGACCCATTTCCTAATCACGGTAAAAGATCTGTACTCATGCCTGACCCCTGGATTCATGTTGCATATTTTCTCTATTTCAGAGAAATTCAATTAATTACAGAAATTTATACATGCTGTTGTTAGTTGCATTGTATTCCGTAATCAATATTTTCACACCTTGTAATTGGACTGACTACAATGAGATGAAACGTAGTTGCTCTATAAATTAATAGCAATATGTTCACGTCTTTCTTAAAGAAGCACCAAGGTTGTCGATGCTTTGGCTTGATAGTCATCTAATTTATTGCATATTGCTTGTCTTTTACCATTGTTCCTTTTAATCTAGGCACCCATGCATGACGGCATCGCAGAAACTACCATGTTGTAAATATGCCAACTTATGACCGTCCACGTGTACATGGAGCTAAAACGAATGAAACAGAAATCGCCGAAAACAATAATTTTGATTTATTGTTAACTTCGTGTTAATATTTACCGTGATGGAAATCTGTAACTAATGTTTATGTACATGTTTTTCTTTTGTTCTAGTATGCAACCCTTCTTAAACATCAGCATGTTTTATTATCTTTATTATGCAAATACGTTACCATTGCATGATTTATTTCGTAAATTTTATGATTATATTTTCACCGTATCTTTGTAGTCAAATACTTACTATTGATCTCTATTTTTCAAGTTTTGAATTAATAACAACTCATGAATTTTTTGTTCTCTCCAAAATTCAGTTCGGTTGTGAGGTATTTTTAGCAACTTGAGCATCAACTACATATATCTTATTAATATCTATATTCAAGAATTGTATACATAACACGAGAAACGAAACTCATTTTTCTTCTTGATACCCCCGTATCATTGTATCTCAGCCACAAGACGTGTCTTAACGCACCTGGCCCATACAACATTAATTGATGCTGACACCAGCTCCCCACTGGGTCTACTTAATTCAGCCGTAGCTCAGGTTCCTGTGTAATCTTCCAAATTACCTGGGTTCCTATAGTATGCTAATATCCAACAACGTGGTGGCCATTCCTCGTTTAACAAGTACTACAGATATGACTAGGCACATAATTACCTGTATTTTAATGATTTTGGGTAATAATAATAATGTGTTTTTCTCTTTGCTGCTTGTGTGGGCATAGTTATTCACCCTCTTACTATCCAGATTTTTATATAATAATTCGCGTACTTTCTACCCAGATTTTATTTAGTTTTTCATATATATTTGGTGAATATTCTTGCTAATGTAAACCGTTTAAGTTAATAAAATACCCTATAGTTTTGCTTTTGCTCTTACAAATCATTTTATTTATGAGAAGAAAATGTTTAAGATAATTTTGTTTGTTTTTATTTTCTTTTATTTTAAAAAACTTTTTAAACTACATATGAAATAATGTATAATTGTTTAAAATGTAAAATATATTCTGCCAAGTGGAATGTTCTATATATTTATTATTCCAATATTTTTTGAGTATACATGTATATCTACAATTTATCAAATAATTTCAGTACAATTATTGTGAATTTTATATTATTGTAATATGCAAATCTAAATATTCATTTTGTTATTATAAAATTTAACTTTCCTTTGAATCTCAAAAATGACATTTTCAAACAAGTAGATACATGTAAACATTTTCTTGTAAGAATAATAAAAAAATCCGCTTTTGAAGTTCAGATTTTAGAAACAGTTAAATGATATTAAAATATATAATCGAGATATGTTTCTTTATCTTTAATTAACAAAAATATTCTCATTGTATTGTATAGGATTATTTTTGAAATATGTTTCTCTAAAAAATAAGAACTTTTAAATGACTGCATTACTATTGATTTAATTGGGGTTAAAAGAATACCATAACTTGCTTATACATTATTAACATTAATCGGTTTATACAATAAATATTATGACAAAACAATACAGTAATATTTTCTGTAGAGAGTTTTCCCAACAAAATATCGGTATCGTTCAAAATTGTCATTTTACAGACGTTCATCAGTTAACTTCGACAAAGAAGCAGCATATTATATTAATATTTTTCTAGATGTTTTTAGATTTGATTCAAATATGTAAACCTTTCTTTTTGCTTATATGAAATATTTATTTTCAATTTGTATTTGCAGATTGTTTCACAATTTTTTCCACGAAAATCACTAAAAGCAAAATTGTAAAATTTGTGTCATGTAGAAAACACAATCGTGCTTTTATTTGTTTTTCATTCTTTTGTTTATTTTGTAACAACTTAAACGTTATCGTCAAAGATTGTTGCGTCCATTTGTCCTTAGTAACGTTATCTGATGTTGTCGTCAGGAAATCAGCCTCATGCAGTGGGATCATTTCTCATTTAATTCACTTTAAAAGATTCCTTATCAAAACCTTTGGCAGTTGATACCGTGGATAAGCTATCAAAAGAAGTTTCATTAATCCTGGTTATCATTCCAGCTTGCATTCAGGCCTTGATCAAAGACTTCTTGCAAACCAATGTGGCTAAAAACTGGAATCTTTCATTCTAAAGAAGTCGTTCTGAAAAAAAACAAGGAAAACTGAGTATTAGTTTTAATCAATCTGTCTGAGGCAGATACTTTTATAAGAAATTCTCTATAACATTTACAGAAATTCTCTTATTTCAAAGAACTGTTTATGTTTGTTTCCTTTTCCCTTTCATTTTTCCTCTTCTATTTTACTAGCAGACATAATGAAATGTTTCAGCTCAGTGAAACATTTTGTGCCCGCAGTACAGACGAAATCACAATCGTTTGATTATTTTATTCGTTGAATGATAAATTGATGACACTTATTTACTTTGGAAGAAAGACTGCGAACAATAAAAGGCAGCAATCTAGATCCTCTAGAAAAAATAGCAGATTTGTGTTTACATGCACGGATTGCTTTCTTCGTATCTTGACCAAAGAAGGCATCACTATCTGTGAGGAGGTATCAAACGATACATGCAGATTGATCTCTGATCTTTTATTGGAAAGGGTGGTAATTAATTTGAACTTTTCTACAATCGGGTGTGCAAATAGAATTTCTGCAAGTAATTGAAGTGATTAATCAAACCGGGTTCGATGGTACGTCTCTAAAATTAAACTACAAAAAGTCGATATTCACAATAATTGTCCAGTTTTTGTGAGTGACATTTCCCAATGTCAGTTTTTAAATTCAAACAATTTGGCTGATACACTAGGGAATGATCACAAAGTTTAATACTCAGAATGAAAATTGTATTATTTTTGCACCTTCATGAAATATGTATGGGTGCTTTGAAAAGACAGTTTCCTGATAATCGAATTTGACTTTACTTCTGCGTGTTGAACATATTCATTTACATTTCGTTAAGAATCAATGCTTATGGGATATTAGTGATAAGACGAAGTTTTCTTTTTCTATCACATGTGTCGATTTTGCATACGGTGAAATTGATGACGAAGTTTACAGTTTTTATAAAGTCGAACATTTCAATGTTCATTATTGGCGTTTCTAATTTAGTAATGTTGCTGATTTATGGTACGATTTTGTTAGTTTTAGCTACAGCATTATCAGACCATTGCTCGTAAAGTCTTTGAGTGAAAATAAATGTATTAATTGTGTGAATTCTTGTCTGCGCTTGCTTTTAACTTCAGTCTTATTCAGACTTTTTTAGTTTGTCTAGGAAAGCCTCTACTGACGTATTAATTATAGTCTAATCTACTTTGATGGACATATCATTACACCAAGTCATTCCCGGCTTCTGTGTCATTAGGCTGGGAGTAAGTCAGATTTATACAGACACGACCCTTGTCATTTTTGTCCCCTGTTAATTTAGATGGATAAACGAAAATTCCAACAAACTTTTTAAAGAAAATACCTAGGATAAGCAGTTTTTATTTTTATTTTTTTAGAAAGGGATCGATCATGCGTTCTCATATGATCATGTAGGATATGATATGCCATATTTTTTCTTCTATTTTTTTAGTTACCTTTATTTGTACATAAATGTATAGGAAATATAATCTTAATAATTTGTGAATATAAATGTACGTGTAAATCCATTTGTCCGTTTAAATGAAACATACTGTGTCTGCGTCATGTAGAGGGGAGCTTTGGCTGTAACAAAACAAAAGCATTAATCATGATATAATTGTAGAAGAAGTAAGCATTTTTTTCTCACGAATGTACTCGACTCACTAGACAGAGTATATGTTTATAATTGTACCGTATATATCTTAATCAGATCTGTTATACTGCATTCATTCTAATCCCAAACCTTTTCACAGATTTTCAAAGTGCAAGGGATATCAAATTTTAAATTGTATTTAGAAATATCTCATAGAAAACAATTTAATTGAAATAAATTTTGTACAACAATTATATGAATAATTATGACACTCATTTATTTAAAAAAATATAACTGATTAAACTCATAGTGTATTCATGTACATTTACAGTGTAAAGAGAGAAAAATGAGTTAGAAGTAAAATAAAGTGTATCATCTTGAGCTTGTTCATGATCAAGGCGGTCAGAAGCTTTGTCAAAGATCACATTCGAATTAAAAAAAAATACTTGATTTTATCTATTCTTTTTATCACATAATTCTTGTAATATGTCATGTGTGAAATCAAACAATGTGTCTATTCTCACAGACAATGCATCGATTTTAGAGAGGAAATGCTCTTTCGAACCGACAGCGTAGACAGAAATCAAAAGCTTGGTTTAAAATTGCTTTGAAAATTTTATATTATAAAAAAAGGAAATGGGATAATCCCTAAGAAGCATTGGGAAAAAACACAATATTATATGAAAAATACAGCTTCGATTTGATTGAGTCTGTTCATTAGATATAATGTGAAAGTGCGACATCTCTCACGACCCCTCCCCCCTTGCACCGGCTTTAGCGGTATACAATCTTCAACACTAACGTGCTGTGATAAATGTTGCCGAAGGACCAGAAAATATAACAACACTGCAATGAAGTTCGGAGCACTATTTACAGTTGCCACTATTCAGACAATTGCGGCTTTGTCCGATATATACATTCTGTAAAGATATAGTACATTTCATAGAAATACTATGGTACCCAGCATTTTCATGTTTTGATGTGTATCGTCCATCAGCGGTAAACTACACTGACGTGCCGGTAACCGAACATGTGCCGTATTCCATCATGCGAAACGTTATCGCCACCATCTTTGCCGTGCCAATAGTCCAAACAAAATCTTAACATACCGCGGATAATTCTCCGCCCTATTGTTACGTTAATTTTGAAATATATGTTTTCAGACGAAAAATACCAGACATAAAGATTATTCGCAGATTATATGCTTTGTTCTAAAAATAGTAACAATTGTTGCAAATTTATTCGCTGCAAAAAGTAAATTTTAACTCGTCATTAAAGGATTATACGAAATTTAAAAAATTTGAAGATACATTATCAAAAGAAAATCTAAATGTTTTAATACCTTTGAATGATGTAACCTTTAAATCATACGTGATTACATATATTTATATCAAATACATTTACTTGAGGAACAAGTACATATGTAAAAGAACCGTTTGTCAAAATATTTTTTTTTAATGTTACAATGTTCGTTCTCAATCCATTTTATTATTATGAAGAGACCCTGATTCATTATTTGCATTTTCTTCCTAAGAATCTGTAATCATTATTCCACTTTAAAATGTTTGAGGTAGCAATTATCCAACTTATCTAACATAAAATTAAATCAAACAAATCTATATATCACAAAACAAAATAATGAGATCTATTCACGATACGAAGCTATTCCGGCTGGCTTATTAGCCGGATAAGACATTTTCCAGAAGTTGAGTTTGTTACTGATAAAATCGCGTTGAAGGAGACTTTTCACGAACTAATGTTATATGTCAAACATTTTGTCATACTCTTAATATTCCATAAAGATGTTATTTTCAGTTGGCTGGCCAAAAATGAGAACTATTAAATTTCCTTTCACTTAAACAAGTAGACGAAGTGTTCTTATGAGCACATTAGCAACGTGTTTAAATTTGTTTATACATTAATCACTCTTTTTAATTATATACCGCCTTTTTTAATATTGTTTTACACGAAAGCATATGGAATTACTATACTGATTACACTGTATTTTTTAAAGATATATTTATTTAAAGATGAGGATGTTAACTATCGAATTTTACTATTTCATCATTCTCTCATATTTGAAATGAAATTTTAAAAAAACAACAACAAAAAACAACAACATTGTTTATGACACTGTGGACACGACAATTACAATACCTGTCAATTTCTCATTCAAAGTACTTTAAAAACCTATTACCAAAAAGGGCTACAATTAACGGATAGGTATACAATAATCCCTCGCGTGCGGGACTGTAGGTGTGTGTGTGCCACTGTGAAACTATTCGACATTAAGTCGTCCATTTTATGTTTTCGACCTAACAAATGTATTTCTCTAGCCGCTTCATTTCATGAACAAAGTTGTGAATGAAGTTTTAATAGCCATCATCAAATTAAATATCGATTTCATTAAGTTGAAAAAGAGGGACCAGCTACGAGCTTTATCATCCAAATGATTTACCTTGACTTAAGATATCATATTGCATTAAATTGCTGTTACTAACACTTGTATTGCAGAAGTAAATGTGCGAATTTCGTGCAAGCAGCCCAGCTTTGGATACTGAATCGTTTTCGTTTCTGTATCTCTCGTTCTAATTCAAAAGTATCTAAAATATGTGCGTGCAGGGAAAGAATAACTCATATAAGTTGGTCTCAGACAATGTAATAATTTGAAGTGCGAAGCGCGACGAGAGCGGAATAGAAAGACAGTCGAGAGAGAATAAATCAAGCGACCAGGATACACCACTAGCCGTGTCGGCAATAAACTCTTTACTGAACTCAAATATACGAGCTTATTCTAAACAATTGTTGAAAAAATGTACGCAGTTTCACAGCTTTCACTTTTCCATTTCAATCTATAGTTAAATACAGTACAGATTGAAATTTCACAATGGATAAAATTGTTTTTAAAACGGGCTAAATAGTATGTAGTTATGAAGATTTTCACTCAAAATTATGTTTCTTCCGAAATGCACCAACGACATTTGATTTGAATAAAATACACAGCACACCTTGTCCATTTCTTAAAATCGCATGTGGTAAAAACTAGTATAACACTATTTACAGTATATTTAAGAAAGTGATACTCATGTTCTTTTGTGTTTCATTTAAATATTTTACCTGTTTTGATAATGTTATTAGTACATTTTAGTTCTGATTGTTTTGAAATCAACCTAAGGTGAGTAGTGTAAGGTAGTAACTGTACCAAAGGTATGTTACCTGTAGTACAACTGAGTATGTGTTTATCCCATCTTTCTATTTCTGTTTTCGCATTCTTTAATATTCATCCTTTGTTGTTTTTATATATAATTAATGTTGCTGTGAATAAATGAAAGTCTCTCCATTAACTAATGATTTATGGCCTCTTTTATGGGACAAAAATAAAAGTTTTAGTTTTATACGGCCCGTAAACCACTTCAATATTGTCGAGTTAGTGACGTTAAAACAATGACCGTATTGTATTCCCGGGAGTTTTTGTGCATCATATTTTAACCCTGCGCTTGTCTAGTTGTCTACACTTTTACAGCTTCATTGAACCCGTGAAAGATAAAACACATCGGTCAGGATGTTTACTTTCTATACAAAGATGTGTATATTCACGGAAAATCTGACGTGGTATCCATGTATCCTTCAAGCAGACTATTTATAAAATACACAACCAAATGAATTATTTCTATATAGAATATCATTGATCAATAACTTGCATTGCCTTCAGCTGTTCTGTCGTTTTCTCTATAAGTAATGTCAAAAGCGCTTAGAGATAGCGGAGAGAAATCATATATCTTGTGGCTGTTTTACTTCATAATCTTAAAACAAAACTCTCTCTTCTCGGGGATGTGTGGTTGCTCTGTTTGCCATCACCACTAACGTGTAATATAAACCCATAATTCATAATTTCCATTGCACTGACCCTATGATCAAAGCTGATAATGTCCACCTTCATTTCCATCTACACTTGTTAAGATCATATCTTTCAATTAGAACACTAATCCCTCCTATCGCCCTCCTAGACAAATTTATTGCTTAATGAAGTCAGGACAAAGATCGCTTTGCCGAAGCTGTTTAGCAAACTTTCAATCTTGACACCCGGATCTGCTTGAACATTTTTATTTATTCTCTCATTTTCAATCTATTGTGGTGGTGTAAACGTCGGCTTGCCTGACAGATTTTGTCAGCTCGGCATTCCCGTTTCGATACGATGGTAATATGTCAACCTGTCTCTTCTATCTTTCTTCACAAATGGTAACTGGCAACTTGTATGCAAGGAAACATATATAACAGGGAAAAACTGGCAATACAAACGCCGGGACTATGACAGACTTGACAATGTCTGTGGCTGAAGGGAAAGATGAAGATACTCCGGCTATCAGTTGAGGATGCAACTTTACCAAGGAAACAACGTTGAAATTGTTTATCTCGGAGTTCGCTTTAAACGTCCTGACAGACTACTTGCGTTCGTTAATTTTCTTTTTTTAAACGGATAAAATGTGAACTGAAAACCTGGATTTTAATATTCTATAAAATGTGTTTTAAAGTTCAGTGATACCTACTCGTTGTTTATTATGGAAAGGCTTTTATGTTATCCTTGTGTTTTGTGTGATAAGACACTAGATATACTGTATATATATATGTGTGCGCGCAACGGGATTTCTATGCAGAATGAGCGTGTGTTGTGTGTGTATAAAAAACTTGAGTGACGTAGTTGTGACGTTGAGGCAGAAGCACTAAACAGAGTCCAGTGTCGCAAAAAACATGTCTGGCTTTTTAGAAGCTGTTAAATATTTATGTTTTTTCAAACCAATTCTAACATGAATACTTTGCATATGTATGCACATATTTAATTGATATATATTTTTTCTATTTATTTGATTGATTTTTAAGATGATATTTTTCACTAAGTGGTAAGTGTTTAACGATTTTACGCCCGGTTTTAATTTACTGAATGAGATCAAAGGATTTTGGCGAATTTGTTACTTTATAGCACGGATTTTAGCATTTCTTCTTTTGATTGATCTTTGTTGACAATGTTATAAAATATATCCCCTAATCTATGCAGGCTTTTCTATTCAAAACTGTTGGCGTGCCTTATCTTCGTATAGTTTAACATCATAAAGTTTTATTTCCAATTTTTCGAAATCCTGTACATATTTCATGAAACAAAATAGAGAAAAAAAAGAAAATGATTTGTTTTGAAATTTTCAAAATAGTGAAAAACGGTTGGTTCAGGCAGCTTGTTTCGGCATTATTAAATAGTTGTTTTTTCTGGATGATTTAAATAACTTTTAATGCTTTTGTATTGTTATTCCCTTGGACATTATGTTTCGTTATTTTTTTCTCATATACGGATATATGTTTCATTATAAGATAAAGAATGGTATAGAAAATTGATAACCGTTTGGTTGTTTGTTTTCTTGTTTGTTTATTTATTTGTTTGTTTGTTTGTTTGTTTATTTATTTATTTATTTATTTATCTATCTATCTATCCATCCATCTATCTATTTATTCATTCATTTATCTATTTATTTATTAAATAATGAAATATCCATTAACATAACAATACAAACAGAAGTAATTCCTAAAATATATATATTACTTCTCACTCCAATATTAATAAGAATACTTCATTTTGAAATCATTGTATCACACTTAACAAACTCAAATATATTAGAAAAATAAGGAAGTAGGCTATGTTTTATTAAAAAACATATGATACAAACATAACACTGTCTACGCAATATTCATTATTGAATTCCTTGTTAAATGTGTTATATTATTACTTTTCTATTTATTAATATTACTATCCACTAAATTTGATCAAATAGTTTATTTATTTAATAAAAGAAAATAAAACATTGCTTTGGCATGTTAAAGTTGTTTATTTTTTGTTTCGATTTTTGTTTCATTTGTTTATATTTTTAATGTTAAGATAAAAATGCAAGAATTTATTTAATTTTTTGGTTTAAATTATTTTTACTTAAGTTTCATCCAAGTTTCAATGTTGTTTTTTTTTCCTAACTAAAACATATTTGATAAAGTTTAAAATAGCATAAATAAAAAGAAAATGTTATTGTTACATAATACTTGAGAAACGTTGGTTACAACAATTAATCACAAGATATTTGGCCGGATTTTAATAATATTTTGAAACAAATAATTTGTTTGGAAGATATGTTGTTGTTTTTTTCTTTTCTTTTGATAAAAGTCATTTTTGTAGTATAATTTTTTGTATGACTTTATTTTAATCCACATGACATTTGTTTTTATACTTTGTTAAGAAAAATTTTAGACTTTCAGTAATATTTTTACAATTGTTTTACTTTAGTAGCTTTTTGTTTTCTCTCTTCTTTTTTTCTCTTTTTTTTCAATTCTTTTTTTTTTTTCATTTCTTTTCTGTTTCTTTTTTTTTTTGTAATTACAACTTTATTTATTTCTGTATTTATACCTATTATAAATCGAATTTAAAACTTACAAAGAGGCAGTAAAGAAAAGATCTTATATAGGTGTAATTATACGTTTGTCTAAAGGGAGGTCGTTAAAGCATCATTTGGAACATCTTATGACCATTTTGGTATATTAAACTGTGAAAAGTGAGATTCATAAAGTTGACCTTTTGGCTTATAAAGACAGTTTATGTCCAAAAATATTTTTATGTTTCAAATTACAACGGGTTTCGTTACTCGCTCTGGTTACAAAAAATAAGGTTCATTTTTCATTTAAACGATGTCGGATGTCTGATGTTTCAGCAAATTTTTATAAGAAAAACTAAAAACCGAGAGAATCCGTAGAACGAAATCAAATAAAATGTTAAGGAAAATACGCACACTTGGAAAAAAAAGTCAACATTATGTAAATGCGTTTCCTGGTTGGACAGAAATTTGAGAAATTATTCAAAATATTTTTTTTTCAGTGATGTCTTTGGCGAATACATTGTTATGCCTTCAATTTGTAAGTTATAAAACAACAAAATAGAATAGAAAAGGTAATTGTTGTTCAATATAAATATCTTAAGCAAAGAGGTAATTTTAAATATGATTTCACGAGATGGGATTTTATTTTAGGTTGAAAAAAAATAGCGCGTATTTCATTTAGAACGTACATTTACACTCCGACAGCTCTGTGGCGACTTAACATTTACCGTTTGTTTCCAAATGGCATGCGTTTTGTGCCTGTCTTTTTACACAGTACCATAATCTGATCTATTATATCTAAATTCGATCAGACAAATAGTGGAAAACAATACCCGAGAGTCCACTGGTCTTGACCCTGACGCACATTGCCTGGTTAACATTTGCACGGGTTCCCGAGCGCCGCGCGGAATAAGATATATTTGACAGGATTGTTTGAAATGCGAATTGACGCGTGCTTGCAGTAACTCCAATCGCTTGTTATTTCCGTGTAATTGTTTTAGTTTGTATCATATGCAAGTCGTGCTGGAATGTATATTAATAAAGTTCCAGGGTAATTGTACTTCATAGATTGACAAGTGAATCAGAAAAAGTAGTTGTTATTCATTTCTTGCATTGTGTTCGAGTGACTGCTTTGAAATCAAGGGTCAGTGGAACTATTGTCCCGGAAAATTGTTCTGCCAAGTTGAATGTTAGAACCGCAAAAATGAAGATTGTTTTGTTCGTTACTTTTTTCCCTGTCCGCGCATGAATGTAATGTAATGGTTGCTGTTTTTAGGATTAGGTTTTCACACTTATTTCTCGCAATCTTCATGACATTCTTTGCAAGAGACATGCCAAACTGAAATATTTTTGATAATTCATTACATGTCTGCATTTTTGTTGTTTTTTTTTTTCTTTTTAAAAATGGAAGAATTAAACAGAGGCACAAATAACAGAAGCGCGATACGGATGTCGAAAATTTTATAAGACACGTTTCATAATTGGATTATACTGTATCTAAGAATTTATGAAAAAAGTTATCCGATCGAGTATCGATAATTAAAATAAACAATAATTTTCATTTAGGCTTTTTTGACCCAAAAGTCTTTGTTAATAATATGAAAGGCTATTTCTAAAGTTACGAATAATTTAGATCAACATAGTATTTACATATCTTTTGTTTTCATATTTTACAAACAAGATTAAAACAGAACCAGTTATTTATATTATGTGTTTATGCTTATAATTATTAGAAACTTGCATATTTTGTAAGAGATATCAAAAATTGGTTTTTTAATATATTAAAAAATGATTTATAATTCTCACATCATCATTATGTTTATGTACAATGAACATACTTTTCTCATTTGTTTATTGTACTGCCAAACATGGCGATGGTCATTGTGAAATGTTTTTGCCTATAACATTTTAAATCCGAAAATCTTAAACCTCTTAAATTTTAAAACAAAGCGTATGCATTGAAATCGACTTTGTATGATTTGTCAGAAACAAGCCAGCGTACAACTACAAGATCTCTCTCAAAATGATTTTAGATGTCGGTTCACAGAGAATTTTTTTTACCGTTAGTAAGTTTCTGGACACTGACCGGTATTCGACAATCAATCAAATTTGATAACACCCTAGAACAGTTGAGGCTGATCATTTTCTAGCCTGAAAACGGCAGTTTCGCCACTTTGTTACCGCTCATTAGAGCAAGGGACTTGTCTCACACCGGCAATACTGCTTCCCCATCGTTAGGTCGAGAAATCCGGTAAATAATTAATGATGGTTATTTCCTAGCCCACACTTTTGTAAAATCCGTAATATCAGGCGACGGTAATGATGATCGATTTTCAGTAATCCCCCAGCATGCTGAAATTATTTTACTCAGACGGGATGGCATGGCCCTCAACGGGGTTATTACAGACCAAATAGGTACCCCCGACATTGAAAGAAAACTTACAAATACAATGTCTTCACTTGGTGTGTTTAAGAATGGTTTATACATGGTTTTCTGTTTTTGTTATTTTGTAACATAGCTACTTCAGCAGCTTTTTATAATTTTATAACTTGCCCTTTTTGTATTTTATGGAATTTAAAGAAGATGTTAAAAAACTATTGTAATTGTTGCATTCATATTGTTAGCATTTTCTATCATAAAAAACACATGCTCATATATGCATTTAACATATCAATTTATATTATTATTATATTAAATGAATATTTCATGGACTTAAGTTATTTTTCTTATTTTTATAAAATAATTTGCTAATTTCTACTGATTTAGTTACATGAAGTTTTATAACGAAAAGCTTTTTGTCAAAGTATATTTATTTATTGTGTGTGATGTTTCTAACTTTTTTATTGACATAATATCATATATATTTATATATTCAAACATAATAAAGCATGTCAATCACCTACTTATTCAAATATAATTAAACTCTTTATTACATTATGCATAATTGTAAACATTTGGAATAATGATGATAGTATCTACAAAGTTTTACAAATTTTGAATTATTGTAAGCATGTAGATCCAAAAATAAATGTTTAGAAAAGCACTGAGTGTTTTATTAATACTTTAAGTTATTTTGCTGGTAAGAAAATAGATTTCAAGAATAAGTGTAAAAAAATGCCAGTTAACATGTACTTTATTTCTAATGCAAATAAATTTATACATTTTATAAGAACATGTTGTTTGTATACCAATTAATCAAATAATACTTGCGCTAGATTCTAAAGTGTTGGCAAATGTGGTAGAATTTCCCGACATTCTAACATTTTTGACCTTATTTCTATTGAATTTATTGTCAGGAAATGTCACCTGTGTATAAGAATATAGTCGGTAAAAAGTGTTGGTATTGAAGCCAAAAAAATGGCTTAGACTATAAGACTGAAAATTGCTTAATAAATCACACCTTGTCAGTATAACACACATGTTAACGCTATAATTAAATAAACACAAAATGAAAAAAAAAATAGTTATGAAAAAGTCATTTTCATATCACTTTATTTTTTTATTCATATAATTGCCATTCAACTATTTAGTAATACTACACGAATTTTTATTGTTGTCCAGAATATGATATACAGTTAATAACTGAATTGGCTGCCGGTTTATTTAAAATGTAACTCTTTAAATGCAATTGATTTAAATTATGGCTAGGTGGCTGTGGGGTTTTTTTGTATTTTGTTTCTTTTATTTTGGTATAATTACTTCAGACGAATTTCCATTCATTTTTACAACAGTATAATTATACTATGTTGATTTAAATTTTGATTTTGCCAACATTTTGTGTTTTAACATTATAAAGTTGTATTGGTAATGGAATAAGATATTATTTATATTATAAACAATCAAAATTTCTAGACAGTTGTATCACCATGCTAAGTCTCAACATGTGCTGAATTAAGTTTCTTTTCCAATATAATTATAAAATAATAAGAAAATAATATTATTTTCCTCAATATCTAATGTAAACTGAAAAAAGATCTTGTGCTAGCTAATTTGCTTTTGATTTATTTAGCATTTTATTTCAATAAAATAGAAAGTGGTTTATTTATGAATGACGATTAACGTAGCCAAATGCAGCCTTATAATATATTTTAAATACATAAAGTAAAAATATTTTAGATAACAACATAAATGTGTTAAGGTTTTTCTTCTCAATTAAATAAATCAGTTACAGGTAGATTGACAAAAACTTATTTGTTACTCAGTATTTTACAGGGATATACTATTATCTTTTATATAAAAAAACAACAAAAAACAACAAACCACTAGACATTTCAACCTTTACTGTTTTTAACAAGCCCAGAAAAAAATGTATCATTGCATATAACAAATCTAATAAATAAAGTAAAGAGCTCGTTTGATATTGATTTTCTAAGGAGAAGAAACTTCATTTACTTTACAATTTTGATGTATGTCCTTTGGCTTGAAATGTACACCACTTTTATACTGTCAGCACGTTGTTAAAGGCATGAGTTATAGGTCCACTGTTTCATATTAGAAATTCTTAAATGGAAATGTTTCATAAATCTCGAGTGAATATGTTTCATAAATTTGAAGCATCATGTGTGAAATGGGGATATTTAATATATAGGAATACATTCGTTTACACTAAATGGTAGTGTCAGTATTTTCCATGAAGACTAATTCAATATTTCTCCTATATAGGAAAGTTATATTTAAATTAAAATATACTAACAATCAATAGAATAATGACACCTTTATGTAATATATATTTTCCTTTTTTCTAGTCGAAATATTTTTTTTCCATTTTTTCTAGTCATAAATGTAGATTTATATTTATCATCGCAATTTTTACCAAAGCAGCTGAAGCATATAAATTTCTAAATGAACATACACATAAAGAATGTTTAATCACGTCATAAACAATTATCTGAATTAAGCAGAAATTGAAAGAAGAATGTAGACCGCACACGTCCATATTCTTTTAGAATATGGTAAAACCAATAGCGACATGATAAATGACGAATGTTCTTGTCATCCTTTGATCTAATCTTTATTTCTATCCGTTCAACATTTCTTATTTTGCGACACCCAATCATTTGTCATAATGGTTGTCAGAGTTAGTCGCTAATGCTGATTTATGAGCCAACTTTATGGTGTTTTAACTTATATTTTATTTCTTGTTTTTAAATCAAATTTAACACTTTTATTTGATATTCTATTATAAGTCATATCTTTGTCATCTTTTACCACACTTCCTATTACATACATTCATGTAATTAATTTTCTGCTCAGCACAAAGATGCAGATTCGATGATAAATGAACGGGATACACTTTAAAAGACTCTAGTTAATATATTCTTAAATAGATGTAAAGTTGTTTTTATAAAACCATATAAAATATAATTGCTTTAAAAATGTTTAACCGCCAAACAATTCAAACGAAACGAAGCGTTAGAACATTGATATTTCAATGTCATTGTATTTAAACCTGGACCTGCATTGAAATCAGTCTAAAATGACACCTTTATGAAATTGAATTACACAAAGGAAATCATGTGCTCACAAAGCAAAAATAATAACAACAAAACATGTATGGCAAAAAAACACGTTTGCTTCTTTCTTTATGAACGTACCTGAATACGAGATTTGTTTATATAACGATCTGGAGAAAGAGTGAAACCTCAAAAGCATTAATCACAATAAAATTACATGAACATTGCAGACTTGGTTTGATTGAGTCTGTACATGAGGGATAATGAAAAAGTACGACATCCCTCACGCCCCTTAGCACCGGCTTATTAAGAAATTGGGATACGTGTTATAACAAATTGAGAACGAAGTGTTTAAATGTTTGCAGGAGTTGTATAACAATAATAAAAAATACATCATCGAAATGAAATTAAAACCACACAGGTAACTAACAAGGCATTTATTACTTAGAATAGTGACGTCATTTGTGTTCGAACAGTATGTTAACATTTCTAGTACCACTGTGGTTTAAATTTCCCGTCCAATCAAATTCATTTGTGACTGTCATCGTAATTAATGCGTATTATTTTGACTTGTTTGTAATAACACACCCATATTACCCTTAAAAAGAAGTGAATCTTATGTTTTATTTATTAGAATTAAACACACCGAAATCATCTTTCAGTGTAATTATCGGCAGTAAAGAAAGGAGAAGATAACTGTTTTGCAAAAATTTAAGCAGTGGGGAAAATGTGTTATAATACTAAAACAAACACAACAAAGAAATGAAAATTAATCGTTCATATCTTTGGTACAGTTAAAATATAAAAGTCAAACGTTTCCTGGTTTGGACTATGTGGGTATAATGTGTTCAATGAAAATCCTTTTCAACCAGTTTCAACCAGATACTTACAAATGATTCATTAGTACAGTATGTTTATAGTATTTATTTCGGCATACATTTAGCAAAAACAAATTAATTCACTTTATGATAAGCTGCAATGACAATAGTTTAATCACCATACCCTAAAAATAGCCTTGGTTATCTAAAGCAAAAACGAAATACCCTCGTGTGTTTCCTTTTTTGCGTCCCTTGCAGAGAAATAAAAATTGAACAATAAAATTTATAATTTGTTTTCTTAAAATATTTTTTGTCTATGTGCTAAAACACCAAAAGAGTCAACTCATACACAATGTTCAGCGTAAAATGCTAGAGCGTACTTCTTTTATATATACTACTGTACAGATGAATAGAAAACATGAAGATATTGCCATACATGCCTTAAGTTTGTTTTATTCGAAATCCATTTTCTGCATCGTGATCGCTTATATGCATATCCAGAAATTAACGTCTGAATTTAGCTCTTTATAGCACACAGTGCAGATGTATTACATGCTATTATAATAAAGTTACATATCAAAGATTTTTCGTGATATCATTTGTCGTAGCGTCTGTAATAAAGCACCTCAGTAAAAAGTGAAATTAATTATTTGTAGAGGGATGTAATTGTTCATTTGATCAAATATTGAAATAACGTTTTATAAACCACCGAGATATTGCTTCGGTAAATCAACTTAAATTACCGGTATTTCTCATATACCGAATCTAAACACCTTTGAGGGAATACGTGTGTTTTTATGGTTGTTGCTTTCATGTAGCAATTTGGTTGTGGTTAATTAAAGATAAACGCTGGTATTGTTTAATATTCAATCATAGGCGGACATTATTAAACTGCCATACAAAAGAAATAAAGTTCAAAGGAACAGTTTGCGGATAATTTTTCGCATCATGGTTAAAATTGCAACGGTATCATTAGGATAAAGTCGTGTTTCAAAAACCGGAAAACGGAGTGTTTCTATTAAGAGTGGCGATATCAAATGTAACAGGGAAATAAATCAATTTGCTTGACTCTATGTTACCTTATTGCATTTGCACATGTTTAAGAAAAGAAAAGCAAAACATTCAATATCTAATATATATCAATCGACGCTGCTTAATAATACGGACTGAATTTGAATGCAATAAATAAAATTGGAGAAAATATCTACGGACGACAACAGCTGAGCACATAACATTACGTCATGATTTAGAATTTAAGTGTTCATCACCAACTAAATACACCATTACTAATTACCAGAATAGCCTTTTCGCTTTTATTAGAAAACTCAATACATGTTATGATCTATAAACCACCCACGGTGATCCTGATTTCTTTGCAACAAATTAAAACAAACAGTTCATCAGGCGATTTCCATTGTTCGTACAACATCATTAGTCCTGTAATAAAACTCATAAAACGTTTCAGAATTAAAAACTGGCGGTGGTTTATAGAACTCGTATTTAAGGTCTAATTTTAACTGAAGTGTATGAAACTAAACGAGATTGCAGCCGAGCGTGATTTTATATTAAATTCATGAATTATTTTTTAAACTCATTCGTTAATTTTTATAAAGATAAGCCAAGGTTCCAATGCAAAACCCGAAATAAGCTTGGTTTTTATTACACATTTTTTGCACAAAAAAAAGAACATCAGTTTTATCAAATTTATTTTGTCTTTACTACAATAATGTAAATATAAACATTAACGACAGGCAGTATGAGAGTCATTTCGGAAAGTGATTTGTTTGTCTGGACAAGACAAAAACTCATTATCCAAAAGTATAAACTATTTTGACACTCACACGTTATGTGAGCATATTATATTGTGTTTCAGTTATTCCACATCACGATTGATTCTTGTATGAGAATATATATTTAAAAAATAGATAATATCGAAATGTTTTTATCAGTTTAAAGATGATATTTTTCTTGAAATAACTGTATAGTGAGTAAATATGTTAAGACGTTGACGATATAATACGAAGTCACATATTCAAAAACGAAATACATACTGTAAATTTACACGCGTACGATTTATATATAATGGAACAAAAAAATCATTTTAAAAAGCATAATAGTAATGAAAAAAATAACTGTTTTTTTAAACACACCTATACTCTGTTAGTTTAGTAAAGGTTCATTTTTAGTATCAATAACCAGGTCAAAAATATTCAAATCTAGAGAATCATACGCCCAAAACATGTTTGTACCACTTTCAGTACTTAGTATTGTTTGTTTTAACAAAAATTATAGTATGAACACATTTGAAAAGTATCTCACGCATTTTAATTGTATCTTTGCTTGAATACTTCAAGACATAAACACAGGTACATCATGGAACATCACAAAATGACATCGATATATATTGAATATTGGAATGTAAAATGAATTAGAGATGAAACAACAACAAGTATTGCAATTAGTTTACCTTTGAACACTTATATTATTCAACCAAATATTGTTATAAATGTCATACAATAAAAACAAAGCTTTTACAAACAATATAAAAATAGCGCTCCAAGTTGAGCACTCATTTATCATGTGACATATTTGGATGTCATTAACGGCGTTTTGTTGTTGCTGCTTTCGGCTGGCCGCTGGTGGTCGTTGCCGGAGGACTGTTAAAAGGTTACAGTATGGTCAGAAGGCCATTGCTGATTCGCGTCTAGAAATTAATTGGCAGGGTGACAGATTTGAGTCTTATTATGGCATCATGTTTTATTTGTAGCAATTACATACTACGTTTCATGAACTGATAACAGAGGAGGAGCTCGACATCGAGGTAAGTTTTTTTGCAAAATATAAATTATGCAAAGATTCGCTCTACAAAGAAAAGAAAGTCCTTTGAAATCTAATTAGTAATATCCGGTGAAATAAACGACCAGGCACATGTTAGATAATTGCTTTAAAAAGTGGGTCCTTTTACATACGCCGTAAACACTATTACAAATTCTGTGTATTTGTTAGAATCTGTATTTGTTGTTCATGAAAACAGATTGCCTAAAATAGAATCTACCTCTTTGTACAAAATGAGCAAAAAGTGGGTATGTTTTTAGAATTGATTCATAAACAGGCAAATCAATCATTATATGACATATCAGTTTGATAATCGCAAGATATACCCGTTTAAAATAGGCTGTAAACAAATATTCTTCGTTTTCATCTTTCTTTTATTTTGCTTCAGTGTTAAGTTTTTATACACAATAAAGTTGCATTAGAAATGCATATTGATCAAAAATCTATGTTTCTTATTTTCGAAAGAAATTTTTTTAATAGAAAGAACAACGATGCTTGCATTATTTCTTATTTGGGAAAGAACTTTATCTTATTGACAATGTTAACGTTCCTATCTCTGTACCCAAGATTAACATAAGATTGAGAAAATAAATATCAAAACGAGTATATATATGAACTGTGTGATCTAAGATTTTCAATTAAAAATTCAATATATTAGAAGGAGACTTGGAATTTAATATCTAACACCTAAGAATCCTAGAGAGAAATTATAAGCCCTGAATTATTTTGCTAATTACTCCGCTGATTCATGCGAATTTTGAATGTCACACGGCTACAATTTGCTTTTATTATGCCTATGTAATAAACACCACGGTAGCTTAATCTTTCCTTGCAGCCTACAAATAAAAATCGAGCTCAGACTAAATTTCCCCTTAAGTTTCACATTAATTTGGAAATTCTGTAGCCCAGAGAATAAATGAGTTTCTAAAATAAAAAACACAGTTGTCTGGAGTTGTAAAGCAGCGTTATTGATTGCATAAAGGGGATGTAATTTATGCTAATGGCTCCATAGACTAAGCAGTCCATTTTCGGCCTACTCCAAGACAGTGTTTAAATTTTAACCACTTTCCATGTCGCCTCGAGGGAATCCCCGGCATAAAACATTGATGGAGGCCCCATTAATGAATATTATAAACTTATCCTTTCTGACATGGCCTGCGTCTTGTTGTAGCAAAGTCATTAGAGCGGGTGAGAAACCACATTTGAAGAGAAGACCGTCAATAGAGTTTCAAAGTGGTTTATGACGCAGCGTAATTTCTTGAAGGAAAAGTTATGGGTAGAACTGTCATACTTCTTGATGAAAACTGTCTCTTAACCATACCGTATAGAATGAAAGCCTGTTTTTATGCCGAAAAAAGGAAATGAACACCAAATTGGCAAAGACATAGCTCCAACGGCATAACTATCACGCTCTCTTTGTTTCTTTGTTTTTATTTCTTTAAAGAGTAGTTCAAAATAAACGGTTACTTTAGTTACGTTCGTATGTTACGGTTAATATACACAAATGGTACCTTTTTATTTTACTTAAATCATGTTTATACATTGTAGGACTTTTTATTGATAAAAATAACTACATTAACACATTTAATCGACTAACAAATGTATGGTGCAATCATAAGAAAGCCCACTGCATTTAGAATCAAACATGTATGTGTATGTTTCACCAATACAGTACGACTGCACAAGGCACTCGATTTTCTTGGTCAATTAATAGTGCCCGTAAAATACCGACAAAATACATAAATATTTACAAATAAATCATTTCAAGCTCATGAAACGTTTCATACGTCCAAGAACATACAGTTAAGAAATTTACTTATATAAAACTTTAAACCATTTATATTGGGTTCTTATATTTTTTAGAAGAAAGTCTTAAAGATATGTTTGAGACAAGGAAAATTATTTAAAGGAAGCCTTATCCAGGTTGGCAAGTTCGACGCAAGATGTCTGATTACTTCCACCATTATTCATATTAAAATAATCAAACCTTTCTGGCCTTAGATGGTCATACATGAATCTGCAACATTATTTCGTGTGTCATCACCTTGTTCGGGAATACCTTCATTTAAAACATTAATTGTACCGGTCATAAACTTTATTCTATGATAAAGTTTTTCATTTTCGACAAAGAATATGTTATCAAAAATGCTACTATTAGAAAAATTCTGAAACAGATCGTGTACATTGTATATCCAGATTTAATTTGCCCTTTGTGATCAATATAATGAGGGACAATTTCAACATTTTTTCATCCGTCAAGATACATATGTTGTCCCTACGTTTCGACTTTATTAATTTCGTAACATATTGTGAAGGTAATGAGTGACATAGGCACACATATGGTCCATTGTCAACGTAATTTGCGATTACATACCTGTCAAATTTACAAATCTGAAATACGAAATTGCTTTACCTCTTTTCATTATTTTGAAAGTTAACACCACGTGTGATATGATTAAGAAATGACAAAATGTCAAAGATACCAAGATGGGCTTTTTTAAAGCAATTGGAAGAAAACATGATTTATTTGGAAGCATATGTGATTTCTTAATTAGAAGATATTTTTGTTAAAACATACATGTAGACATGTTTTAGCTTATGATATCCGATGACACAGTAGTATTTCATCAGTCGGTGGAGGTTTTAAAATAAAAAAAATATATTCATACGATATAACTCATCAATAACGCCATCGAGTTGTTACCAATAAATTAATGTAATATTGCAAAATAAATTCAAGTTTGAAAACTGCTTTCACTGATTGTTTTTAGCAAACGTTTACGACGATGATCCCTAAACATGTATGTTATATTCATACCAAATACCAGTAGGCCCTACGTACGGTAAGAATGCATTTTATGTTAAATAGTTGACTTTATGTGAACAATATTATTCAAACAGTTAAATATATTTTGTTTACATTATTTTAATGATTTAAAATCATTGCTCTTAAAATTTGACCTTAATAAGAAAATGTTATAATACATCAGATTTTGAACAGTTTAACGTATTTTAACATAATATGATGAATTATTAATCGAATTTGATTTAAAATGATGCATAATCAACTTGTTTGATGAGTGATCGATGAAAATATTATTACATAATTTGTTATTGGTATATGCATAAGAAAATTAACGAAGCCTTAATTCAAGTGATTGTCGACTGAAATAATTATATATGCTAATATAACAACATATTTATACAACTGAAGGGAAATAACCCCGCTCCCTAATAAAAATAGTATTAATAAAATAGTATTAGTCGTAAATAAAATAAATGAATAAACCAAAAAATAGTTAGTTGTGGTACACTTTGAATCTTTTTGTCTAAATAAATACAATAATACACAAGTATGTTTTCATAAAACTTTCAGTGATTTGTTGTAATCTAACATCTAGCAATAAAAAAAAACAGATGTAAGTAATGATATCATTTTTGTTGGATTCTTTTCTTTGTTGATTTTTTTAATATGTAAATTTAGGATAGTAGTTTGATTTCAAGGATGTGCAGCGAATATATTTTAGTTAAACGTACGAAATAGAAAAGATAATTTATGTGACCTTTTGTAGTTCTGAATTAGTTCTGTTGTGGAATTAACGATTTGACATTAATATTTGAAAAAAATGAAGATTTGAAAATAACGCAATAACAATAATACTGACTTCAAATAAGTATCAGTGGAAATTACTAAAGCACTGTCGAACTCTAATTAACTTTAAATACTTATATCGTATCAGTACATTGGCAATCTTGTTTTAAGGGTGTAATAAAACGTAGATTTATATGCCTTTTTGTGTCTTTTGTTTCTGATATATGTGCGGTTTGTTGTTTTAAATACGAGATTCAGTGAGTCTACCAGGTATGTGTCGAGAATATATGGGACGTTCTGAACTAAAACAAAAGTTTTCTGTTTTTGATCAAGGCATAAATTTATGAATTCTTTAACTGTATATAAATGAGTAAAATGACAGTATCTTGAATAATTAATTAGACAAACCGTGTTTTATAAGACATAAATCTAAAGAATTATCATAATGCAAATCAAATGAGGGTAAATAAATTGTTCTGGCTTCACAATTTGACGTTGTTTATGCTTTTCTATATAATTAATGGGTTGACTGGTGACCTGGGGTCCGTCATCAGCATACTGTGAGATTACTTGCTGGAAGCACTAGGCTACATCTACCAAAAAAAATATGCTTCCTTCAACCAAAAACATTCGCATATATTATTTATATTGTTTTGAGCTATACGTTTTATTGTTCTGCGGGTTTTTCGCGAACTATGATTTTGGTAAAATAAATGTCTAACTTTTGCAGCTTCTATTCTATTTAAGAATACTGCACATAGAAGATTATAAAGGAGAAACCCGGTATTATTGCCTTTTTAACGACAGGAATTTTAGTTTTATTGATGTTTAATTCACAAAATCTTCACCTGATGTAACAGCAACAAAACCTGGAGGATATGATGAGGAAAAGGTCCCTATTTAAAAAGCATCTGTGGCTTAATTCTTTTCCCCCGAACTTTCGCTAAATTCTTCTTGCAACAAAAGAAGAATGGTAACTTTTTAATGAATTTAATGAAATGAATGTTTATAACCAAATGTGCTGTCACATTTTAATAGCTTTTGAAAATGAATAAAAACAAGCAATGTAAAAGGAACAACTTACATACAAGTTTAATTTCCAGCTAGACTAATACACCTGTTCTTTATTCTATTTTTATAAATATATTATCTATATCCCTGAAGAACAAATTGTTTTAATTGTTCACATCTGTACATTTGTAAAAAGTGAGTGATTTTGAGCATAATAGCACGATTTTATGTCAAATACTAAGATTTATATTTGCTAAAACAAACCCATACAAAACGATATTGAAATGTTGTCATTCTTTTTTTTTGTTATTTAAGTATCAGTGTATTTTGAGTATCATCACAGTCATGCTTTAGTCTTTCATCTTAAACAATTTAAAAGGCGACAGTATTATTTCGTATAAAAGGTGGTTTATAGTTTAATTTTAATTGATAAATAATGTCGTTGTTTTTTCCCTAATTTGTTGTTAATGCAATTACTTCATATTTTAGTTTAATTTTATTTTTTTATTATTTCGTTTGACTTATCACTCAAAAACACAAGGTTTAAAAAAGGATATTTGTTTGTTCCGCGTGTAAGATATAAAAAAAAAGATTGTGTGCAAAATGGACAGAAGTAATAGTTTTATGAATGGCGTAAGCAAAAGTGAAAGTATAACAGCCTGTTTAAACATTATCCAAATAAAAAGCTTGATATTACTAACATTTTATTGGATATCTTGTATAAATAGGCAGTAAATTATCAGCATATTGTGCCTGTCTTTATACATAGATCTGACTCTGTTAATTACATATATCAACAAGGCAAAAATATGGTATACATATGTCTCTTGCTCTTCTTCTTCAAAGAGTGATCAATCATGTCCCTGGTCTGTTCTTTAAATAGTGGTTTGCTTCACTCTGAAAGACAATGGTATTACGAGTAGAAGACAATACTTCTAATGCAAATAGCTTTAAATTCGACGTTTAATATGCAACCCAGCAATGATTACATTAGATTTTAAACAATTTCATTGCATTTAACACCTGAAAAATTTAACATATATTATCATGTCATTTCAGTCATATGTGACATTAGTTTTTATCAAAGTTACATCATAAATCTAACAATATTTGTCACGATTCTATGGAAAAAAAGAGATGATTCTTTGAAAGAATACCCCGAAATAATAGCAGCCAATAAATATAAATGAGACTTGTTATTACAATACAGTATGCAGAAATTTTGAAGTAACAGTAACGTATTTTGTTTTCTGTATCATAAATAACATAATTTCTACAAACAGTATTTCGTCAAGCTTTTGTCATGTAATCTTTATTTGTTAAGTGAAAACAAGTTTTAATTTTATTGACATTTGTTTTACTTTTTCTGTACGCTTGTTTGACTTGGTATAAATACATTCACCATGGAAACACAGTTTTAGATTTATGTCTTAGGTGAACAATTTTTGTCCATTTATTATTCCAACCCACTGTCCTCCATCCTTTCATGATAGATTTCATTAGTGGTATCTGGAGCCCATCAAAACTCTAAAAATAATCTGATTAAACTTTCATTTCGTTCTTGCAGGACAGAAAACGCCAGTTACGTCCTGTGGGATTTGACAAGGAATGTCTGGCGGGTTATGGCCAATCCTCCTGCGGAAAGGGACGAATGACTCGATGGGTCAACTCAACATCACCGTACCAGGTGATTGACAAACTAGCTGTGAAGTTTCGTGGTTTTAATCCAATTGAAAAGACAACTAACGAAGCTGTTGATGGCGTGAAATCAAATAAAAGACATCGTATCTTGGTTAATAAGACAGTTTCGTGAGATAAACATACAGTCTCACACATTATAACATAAAACATTAATATGATTTAAATGATAGAAATAACCTAATTCATACTAAAATATGTCTCTTTTCGTTGCCAGAAAATAAGAAGAAAAAACAGATCCTTTTGTGACAATGGTTGACTTTTTCTACAAACTTAAAACTTATTGATATACGTTTGATATGTTTCGAAAATATAATGATATTGCTAAATTTATTAGGCGTGCGATGATTAAGGCAGTTTTCAATATTACTTTTTTTAAATATAACGTTTTTGAAAGGGGTCAACCGCTTGTAAAAAGCAAGCCTTAAGTATCTCTAACATTTAGACTCCCCGTACTTATAACCTCTCAATGAATTTGTTGTGCTTTTGAAAAACTGCACAATTGAGATAAGAACTGGAGCAATTGTTTTTATCTTTGATTATAAATCACCTTAGCGGTGAGATCAAACGAGAAGCCGGCTTGATAGAGAAAATATATAGACGTGAAATATGTGCGTAGCTTTATTAATAGTACGCCGTCATTGAAGTGCGCGTTCGTGAAGCCAAAATAGATGTGGTTGCGTTTGATCTCTGTGAGGATTTATGGCGTCTCGACCTTACAAAGTCATATATAAACCCTACCATGCAAGTGCCTAGGGTCTCAAAGGAACCTTGAGTTGCGACCGATTTTAAGTAAATTTTGCAAATGCTACAAATTAATTGATTCTACTAATTGATACGCTAGGATATAGGCGGCTGATACTTTATACATTTTGCTGGAATGAAACGAGGTAAAAAAGGAAAAAACAATGTCACGTGTTTCCGCTATAATGTTGGATTCATTCTGACTTTTGGTCAAATGGTTCGGCTGTCTGCCTGTTTTAACTAGAAACGAATAAAATTACAATACAAACACAACAATAACATTAAAAAAGCACACACACAAAATAATCAAACAAACAAACAACGACGATAAAGAAATATCCTCAGAATTCATATTGAATACTTGAGATGTATCATTTTTGTGCAATTCTTAGCCATTTTTTTTAAAACGCTTTTCATTTTAGGGTAATTTGCACCATTTAAATGGTTATTGTTGAAAAGCAGATAAAGCGAAGGTCCTGAAATTTTGCACACAAGTTACTGGCCTAGACCGACATCAAATAGTACAATTTAGAAAAAATTTATAATTTTAGTCCATATTAAATAAAAACAAAAAAAATAGTATCCCTTTCAGAACGAATGAATATTGAATTTATTGTTATACTGATACGATGTTAATAAATATACTGTTTATTTTGATTTCGACCTGTGCTATCGTGAGGCGAGACGTAATTCCAAACATAGGACCTCACTCCTTATTTTCATAAGCGGTGTCCAGTTTGGTGTCCAGATATGGGGTAAATGAGGTATGAATTTAACACCCAACACCATCATAAATATGAGTTTTGTTTCTTGGAGTTGATCTAAAAGTCATTCAGATAAATCAATAAATGAATTATGCTAGAAGTTTTGTTTGCAATAAACTGTAAAAATTATGACATTTTGGGTAATAAAATATTTAAGAAATAACCCATTACCGAGACGAAATATTTGTCGATATTTTTTCACTCCAAATCCCTATTTGCATACATGTCTGATGCCTTATGTCGTAAAAAGTAAACGATAATAAACACTTTTCGAAAATTTGTATTCTTTTCATTTAGAGCCGTTACATTACATTTGCATATTTGAAAGCACGTTTAGAACGATAGACGTGAAAGGCATTGATTTATGAATAATGAACATTTGCATCATGCCGTCAAAGAATTTTTTATAAAAATGCACACACACAAAACAAAAAAAACAAACAAACAAAACAAATAGCATATTATTCCGCGGTGAAAACTGCCACTGAAAGGATTTCTTTTGGCGATAAAGATAGCTTAGCATTTCTACAAGTTCGTCATCATCTCTCAAATCGTGTTTATTACAGATAGAGACTTTCGTTTATAGCCACATTTCCAGGGTTTCTTTTCCGGGCTTAATGGAAACTCTAATAGCGAACCCTGTGAGTACTTCACGGAGAAAAGTCATTTAATCCGTTAAAAAGGAAGAATTTGACAGGTTGAAGACATTTTCTAAATAACCCGTACATATCAGTTACTGATTATGAGTTCATGACGAAAAATAGCGCCGTATCGAAGGTAAAGTCGATTCCGGTTATCATAGCTTTTATAGAGAAGATTTTAATGAACATTTCTCAAACAAAACTAAGAATAATTGATACGCTGATCTGAATTGAACTCAAGTATAAATGTCTGAAATACAAGGATTGTAAATTTTACAGTATGGAAAGTTGAAACTATGGATTATAAAATTATTGTTAATTCTAATTACTTGTATCCGCACATATTTGTTCATTAGTGTTCATTATGTTAATATACTTATGATCAGATTTTTATTTACCCATAAATGTTCCATTATTTTACTTATAAAAACATGAACAAAATATTTATAGGGGAGTAAAACCTAGAATACGAATCTTGTTTGCGACTTAATTTAAGCTTCTTAATTAATTGGAAAAGTAACTACTTCAAATGTTTCTGAGTAAATCTTGTTACATTTCTAAATTCATATTTATAATTATTATTATTAAACTGTGGAGTTGAAAACTTGAGTTAAACGTCATCAACGGAAGTGAGTGAAAGATTCTTAAAATACGTAGTATTTCTGACAGTTTTAGAATAATATCATGTGTTGTTTAGTAGGTAAGGTTGTTGTCGCTTAACTCAGTAATCGTTGGTTCGAGCCCTACTCTGGCCATGACCATGTTTTACTCATATGGCATCAGTAAGTGCTTATTTCTAGGAAATGGATTAGGAAGTGATTGATTACAATATTTTTTTAACAGTTTGAGCTAGATAAATATGTTTAAACTTGAAAAATAAATCTTATTTATAGCCAAAATAGTTAAAATTATGTAACTTTTCACCCAAGTTTTGTGAAAGTTTTTGCAAAAAGTACACAAGTACATCACTTTTTTGCGCGTGCTGTAAAACTTGTATTTTGTTGATTATTTTACGAATTTTATGGCTTGAAAAGAACAAAAAAGCTTACCTTCTAACGTGCTTTAGAGAGACACCGGATTCAAAATAATATTCACTTCGGATTGCCATTTTGATCTTGGTTCAGTTTTTGAACCCCTTTAAAAGCAGAAAAAAGGTTTTATTACACCAACGCTGCATATGTGCACAATAGTGGGCGCCAAGAGCCAAGAAGAGAGATTGTAAAATTTCTCCTTTTAACCTTTTCTTTGTTCATTTTGGGGATTTGTTTTGTAAAAAATCTTTCATGTCTATAAAATTATGTTTATCCTAAACGGATGCAAGTGCAAGAAATGTGGTCAATCAATATGAGTATTGTTGTTTTTTTATTTGGAATCTAAAATGTATGATATGTACATTAGCTCTTCGCTCAAAAGATCTGCTTTCCTGTAAAGTTTATTTCATGAATGTTTTTTCATCATCTTTTGAGGAGTTTTAATTACAGCTTTACGATATGAGTTATAAAGATTTAATTGATAGCCAAATATATATATCTCACATCTCGGTTGCCATGTGTCTGTCTTGTGCGCTTCTGTTGTCATTCTTCTGTCGTCTGCTCCAGAGACAAAAAGATGTTCATTAACTGTGGCATTTCCCCCATAAAACAGGCAATTTTCTCTCCCTAGGCGGCGCTGTACTTAATGTCCATAGTTATCACGTGCGAGGGAGCTGTAAATCTTGAACATATTTCTTGAAATCGTGTCCACCGACGTAACGTTACACTCAATCAGTAAAACACTATATTTCCCACAAGGCCAAATTGTCGAGTTGAAATCGTCACTGTCTAATCGCTGACCATCCCACGTGACCTGCTGGACATCCGGGGCTTCTTCTATAAACTCTGATTATCCTCCTTTCATCGAATAAATAGGTTTCGACTGTGACATGAATGGTACAGAACGGAAGACGTTATTTTATGTGAAGAAAACATGAAATCTCAGACATTTTGCTGACTGTCTCAGAGCATTTTGTAAGAGAAAAAATCTCTTAGGTAAGCTTTAGTTGGTTACAAGAGTCTTTTAAAGCAAAAAGGGTCTTAAGAAGATTATCATGTGTATAAATAGACACTGCACAGACCTATTCTTATCGCTCACTTAATGGTTTTGTTACTTAGTTTAAACATATTTTATTCCTTTCAATTTTTACAATATGTACAATGCAAATATAATAGAAAGAAAAATATATAAATACATTTTGAAAGAAAAAGGGTTGGACCACAAGTTCAAATAACATTAGTAAATCGGTCCGTCCCTAATATTATTGTAAGAAGCTTTTCTCTTTCAGATGCATTTACATGGATTCAAAGTTTGATTTTGTATAACTAAAATGTGCGTGAAGATACTGAATCTTTTCATATAATAAGCATTTTCATACCATTGATTGCCTTAAATATTTATTAAAGACATTTATACAAAGTTTAGAATACTCGTTTATTTTTTAATTCTTATGGTGACTTCAAGTGGTTGATTTGTGCCACGTGACCTTTTTATCGTACCATACGAAGAAACTGTGCTTTACACAACTGTGTCACTGTACTTTGTTTGTTTGCTTATTGTTGTTGTTTTTGTTACGGAAATTTTTTTTTTTGGATGGGAAAGTTATATTCTGTCATTATATAGGCACAAACAATATGGTGCAATACCAATCAGTTAAAAAACACTTATTTTCTTTATTTCACCGGATCCTTTGTGAACATTTTACAGTCTCGAGATTAGGTAATCTGTATCAACTTCTGCCTTCCTGTCATTACTTACTAGCCAACTATTGCCAGTATAAAGCTACCGTTGTAGTTTACTCAAACTGTGTAGTCGTATCAACATGATTTTAGTACTTTGAAATTCAAATCCCTGAAAAATAAAATCCGAAATCGGATAATCGTATAACATAATATAAGCAATGTAAAGGGTTATTTAAACCATCGATGGATGCCCAAAACTGAATACCACTTTCCCACCCCTCCATCACCCTTCCTCACCTTATTCAAGCCTTAAGAGTAAGAAAATGAATTGGTCGAGGACCGTTTCAGACAGAACACCGACCAGATTTGCTAGAATGCTAGACTTATAACAGAAAACTTCAGACGCGGGATTTAAAAAAATCGCAAAAAAAGGTATTAGCACCAAAGTTAGAAAATTGCCGTTATGTTCTTTATTGCAAGAATTATTTACAAAGCCATTGTAGTATTGGCCTCGTATATTTGATTGACAAGTCCGGATTTGTTATTGACAAGTGACCAGGATAATAATGCTAAATGATATCCGAATCATGATTGACCAAATAATTATTCTTGTAACACAATATACCTTCAAACATAACGCTCGATTCAAGCTTTTAGAACCTTTTTTAATAATCGAATTGGTTGTTACTGTAAATTTCAGGTTTGCAGTCAACTTGCATTTTGCATAGAGCAAAATGGTTTATATGCTAAACAAATTCCATTGCACTATTTTAAAAATTTCATTTTGCCTGCTTGCTGTTTGTTAATTTATATTCCTAAAAGTAAAACTGATGTCATTATAAAACTAAATATGTGTTAAGCTGTTATTAAAATGAATATCTTTTAAAGCAAATACTATCATTTTTGTTGTATTTGTTCTGATAAAAATAATTAATATATAACACAGCTTTTCATAATTGACCTGTTAAAGAAAGAGAGAAAATATGTTGTATTTTGTATAAGCCATAGATAAGTAGGCTACGTTACCTTACTTTACGTTACATTACAATACGTGACGTTATGGTATGATATTTTATGTAAGGTAAATATAAGTAAGTTACTAAAGCAAAGTAAAGAAATTTTAATAAATCAAATAATCAAATAAATGTATTATCTTGACATTTGCATGAACAAAATAGAGAAAAATGCCCCAGACCCAATGTTTATAGCAAATACTATTTCTGAAATGCAGCATTGTTTGGTTCTTGCAATACATGTAAATTTGGTAATTTCATTTTATCAAATGCCACATAAACTTTTAAAATCTAAATCACATGCAATGGTTGTTATGAACATAAAGAAGCCTATATAATAAATACATAAAAAATGCAAGTCTTTTTTCTCTTTAATTACTATGAAAAAATTGGTAATGTTTTACGCAATATGTATAGTTATTTTAATGCAATATTAAAAGATAAATAAACTAAAAGTATGAAGGTATGTAAGCAATGTAAATGAATTATTTCTTTTACATTTGATTATTATTAAGACGTTAGAAAAGAAAATTGAAAGAAATGATGCGATCTGTTTCTTTCGTTTTGTTTCTTTTAATTCTATTTCCGGCAAATAAGGTTAACGGACCGTGGAAATTTCATTTAAGATATTAAAAAAATCCTTGGGCTTAAATTGACTGTTAAAGTCAATGAGTTTGATACAGTCAACACGTTGGAATCTGTATTTACTCTAGTTCTGACCTTTGACCTGTTAATGACTTAACGCTGGTATAAAACCGATACGATAATTGCATGTACCCATAATTCCGTTCTGCCTCGTTATGGATAATCGTCTGCTGACATGTTACGTATTTTATGTTTGGAATTCAAACTTAATGACTTTTGAAAGAAGTGATTTTACCGACATTGCTGAAAGCTTTCTGGACACTTAATGATTTTGAAATAAGTTATACCGATCAATGGAAAATTGTCAAAGGCATGTTTGTAAAATAAGATATATTATGTTTTTTAAATATCTTTGATCGTGGTATGAAATATTCTTCGAATATGAACACGTCAACTTGATAGCTAGAAAGATTCACTTACTGCGGTACTTCTGCCTTTTTGAAATCTTGTCAGTTGAAATAATATATAGAGGTAATAAAATAAGCCAGCGTGAGATAAATATGGACATATTAACTGTCTTGGGACAATTCAATACGTATTTCATTTTACTGGAATCACGCCCTGGCACATGCATCTTATCTCTCCCAAAGATTGTTTTAGCTAATTTCATTTAGGGAAACCAAAGGGAATATATTCAGCACCAAAGTTGTAAAAATATTCCGTTATATCTGTGATATCATAGCCGTATCATACCGTAGTTAAGATCGTACCGGAATAATTCGATGTAAGGTTTTAAAGATATCCGCATCTGTGCTCCATAAAATCCCTGCTGTAAATACAAGCCCCATTAAAATCTCAAATTAATGTCAAAGCAAATTATCGAATGTGCCATTCGATGGAAGAAACGGCCGATTTCGGCAGGTTTATCTGGAGCGCCATCTGACGGCCAAGCTTCGTCGGGCGGGTTTATCGGTCTTTACTTTCCATATCATTGCTTCCATATCTCTTCCCGCCTTTTGACGCCTGTCATAAAGTATTACTTAAACGATTCTTATCCGCAGATGCTAGATCTAATTCAAGAATCAATTTTAATTTTTGATACTTTTCTCATAAACAATTTTCATGAGTAGATCAGGTATTTAGCAAACTCATTAGAACTTCAAAAAGAGGCTGTGATGTTGTGGGGGTGTTAGTAGAACAGCGGAAGTGCTACATTTATTGTAAGAGCAAGGTTTTGGAAAGGGAGAAATTAGATCTAACTCAGCATCTAAAATATGTAACCAAGACGTACAATAGAAAAGAGGGAAAATGCAAACAAACATTCTGTGTAATTATGAAGCAAAGTTTCCGCGTGTCTATTTTCCTTGAAAATTTATGATGATTGCCTTAGGATAAGTATTCCCGGTTCGTATCCAATTTTTGGTACATAGCAAGAAACTGTTTACATGTGGTAAATCGATTAAGTAGTTCAAATCATGATCTCGTTTGGTCTGTCACCTCCTCAAGCTAGAAGATGGTATCTCAGCTTCAACTTGTTGCATGATTTAGAAAATAATTACGGCAGGATTTCTTTCCAGTGTATCAGGTAACAGTGCCAGCTTTCGAATTCACGCATTTCAAATGAACGCATTAAAATGAAGCAAAAATCAGCATTTTAGTGGAAACATGTTTAGCATCATTTGATGATAATTTGACATTTACCGTCAGAAGTGTAGATTAAAAACAATTTTCACGCAGGATAAGTAACACAAAAACTATGTAAGAGATAGTTAACTCTGTGAAAAGAAGATAGCATATCCTGTCAGAAATTTCTCACTTTCGTGGCGGGCGTCAGGTTGTCTGCGTGCCCGTCTGCCACCTTCTTCTCATTAGGGGAAAAAAGAAGAAAAAAACAACAACCTCACGGGTGTGGGTCCATACCGTACCGTTTTTCAAGTGTTGATAGTTGCTTAACTTTGGAGAAAAACGTGATGCCCACATATTACCAAAAGTATTTATACTAATTAACAAATTATCTTTCTAATTGTAACTTTTAAATTTGACTAGTAAAACTAGGTACGTGCAAACATACATCGTGAAAATCAGCATTTTCTAATTAAAACTAAATAAAAGCGGAAAGAAATACGTGTAAACTGGTATTATCGTTAAGAAAATCGAATTAACGTTTTAGAATAAATCTAAAAGAGAAACGAAACTGGTTATTAATTAAGTGATGCGGGCAACGTTTGTTGAACTGTCTTATTTAGCTAAATCGGTACGTTTTGTGCTAACATTTTACGACTTCGATTAACTGTTTTTGATTTACATTGGGACAGACTATGAAATTTTGGTGTTGTGCGATTTACAGAAAATTCCTTGAATTTCGTCACAAGTTAAAGTTAAAGATAAACAATTAACTTAAATGAAATAGAAATAAGTATATTTTAAGAACATTGTACAGTCTGGGACATACTATAACTTATCGTATGTCCCAGGTACAGTTCAAAGTGATAATAACTATCAGTATAATAGGTATCTTCTCAAAGTTCTTTCTTCTTGTTGCTTGGCAACATAAGTATTTAAAAAATGTCTTTTTTCTTGAACTCTTTAAAAGTTTTGATAATTATAATGATACAACAACCTGTCCCTGGCTACTCTGTCAAATTAGCTAGCAAAAATACCCAAACGATGCTATATTTGGAATGATATGGCATAGTTCCAACTTGGTTGCATGAATGGGACATGCTTGGCGCACCCCAGCACGAAAAACGGCAACATGTGCGTGTCTGTTCTAACTGAAACATCTCCCAAAAGGCCATCGAGAGATGTTGAATCCATTGTTTCATTCAACCTTCCCTTTAAAGCGCTTGAATTTACCTCCTACGGTAAAAGTGAGCTTCTAATGATAGCGTTTTTTATGCTTTTAATTAAAAGTATCAATTTTTTACTTTTCCATTCAAAGGATTTTCTATGAATGGGAAGTATTAAAGCTGATATATGGAAATCTTGAATGAAACGGTATGTGACATTTTTATGCGTTATTTAATTAAGAAAGATTTTCATTTTCAATTTTTGAGTATTTTTTACTTTAATTGGTACATACATTTACAGAAATGTTGGTTTTTTTATTAATTATTAAAAGAAAAAAGCAGGGAATTTGTAATATATCTTGCTGATGTATTTAATAACTTAACAAACCCGTTTCTTTTCTTTAAAGATAAGACTTAGTCTTGCAGTAATAAGTTATAGCAAAATCTTCGATATCAACTTATTGTGAGCTTACATTATTGTTGTTGTGTTTTGCTTTATGTGAGTTTTTGTTTGTTTGGTTTTGTTTTGTTATAACTATTTGCCAAGTTGGTCGAACACATATTCAAACTTATATAAATAAATATGAGTATGTAACACGTAATTAGAATGCATACGGTGACAATATTATCCATATCTATCATTAAAAAAAGAACGAAAAAAGAAAAACAAGAAAACATTTTACAAATAAAGGATAAAGATATTTGGAATTAACGCATAAATATCCATGGCATCGTAATTTCCCTTATGAAAAAACATTTAACCAGGGATGTAGGGACACCTGAATCAGAGGACGTTGGTTTGGTAAAAACACCCCATTCGCACACTGACTTGTTTCTTACCTTAAAGGTTATTATATTATATAAGCGTTTCAAATTTGTATGTGCATTTCTCGAAATCGTATAGCATTTTCTACTGTCGTCTGCTCTATATTGTTCTCGTAAATTGGTGATGGCCGGAAGCTCATTTTAATACATTACAAAACCTTGCAAATCAAAATCACATATAACCAGTGAATTCCTGATTTGATATGTCCACGCATCCCTCAAGTATGGTTCTTGAAAAGAAGTATATAAAGTGCAAAAATAATGCAGAACAGACAGAGTAATATATATTATCTGTTTTGATACTAGAAAGTTGTCATGATTTTTTTACTTTAAACTATTCTTACAATTGCACAATTGGTTAAGGTGTCTGCATCTCAACCCGTGATCATGGGTCCGAGCCATGGGTCATGGCCATGTTTCTTCATATGACATCATCACTGGTTGGTTCCATTAAGCGGACTCGAAAGTAATAATAACTTGTTACGCAATCAACCTTAAATAAATATATAAAATGAACTAAAATTGCATACGGAAAATACCAGTGGGTCAGCTAGACACAACACAACATGACTTTTCCTGAGACTGAGTTGATGAAGCCTGACCATGGACGAATGCATTAAATTGTGTGCTTCCTGCCTTGCCCAAGAGTCGGCACTATAACCAAGATTGGCCATTAGAGCATAGTAAATGAACATATTTTTACAGAATTATCCAGATGTTTCTATAAAATAGAGTTTACGCTGGCCATGAACTGCAATTGTATCATGTGTAGAGTTATTGAAAGTTCGTCGTTTTAAATTTCTCGCTCGGTGACACTTTTTTTCTGTTTCCGAATATTCATATATAATGTATATGAAATCACATTATTTCTATTATTTATGAAATAATTTTATGCAATAACTCTCGCAAGATTTGCTGTAAAATTTATTTAAGGCCAACTATTCCAGTGAGACTGGGGTAGGGAAGCTTTCGAGTACGGTGGTATTTTTGTTTTTATATGAATCTGGCAGACACTAAACACCAAGGCCCAGCTGCCCGATATAAACCTCATCATTACTCTGTTCATAAAATCCATTCTGCCTATCCCTAATCTAATCTAATCTGAATTAATTATTCACGACTATAAAGTGCGCGACATTTTTCTCTTTAAATGGTGTCTCATTAGCTTTTATTATACGTCGGGTCTGTTTTGCTAGAAACTGGCAAAAAGACAGAAAAAAACAAAACAAAAAGGTTCAACAAATATGCAGTACTGGACACATCTTAATAGATTTGTATCGCAAATAAAAAATATATATTCAGAGAATAATAACAACAAAACAATTCAAATTGTGGGATAGAAACTCAATCAATTTCATTAATAAAAATACTAAAATTTATTTATATCTCACTTTCATAAAAGAAAATAAGAGTATGCTGAAATTCTTGCAACATAACGCTGAAATTCTTGCAACATAACGCTGAAATTATTACAATACAGTATATTATGTGTAATATGTGGGGGGGGGGGGACGTCACCTTCATAACGGATATTCGGTAAATATTTGAAATACAAATGTATATTTCACTCGCATTATTTTTGCACTCTCTTTAAGGGTTTGTGTACTGTGATTATTTAAATTTATTATGTAATTAAAGATTTAAGGAAATATTGATGCCAAACATATTCAAAATACATGTAGTATGAAGGCAATGTCCATGCAGTCTGACCAGGTTCTAACAAATTTTTTATCTTGATTGTTAATCCAAAATTGCTAATGAACAGTTCTTACACAAATCCATTTGAGAGATTCAGATCTACGCATTATAGTAGTCCAGTGGTGGATCTGTGTCTAGAATAATATTTTTTTTTAAATGCATTACAGTAGTCCAGTGGTATATGTTTCTAGAATAATAAAATCAACAGCAAAAATGTTTTGAAAGGAAACATATAAAATATTTCAAGAAAACATCATCAAGACGAGGCATTAGCATTAATATCTTTTGAAATATTTATTTGACATTTTATTACAATAGATGCTTACTAAGTAGCGTTTCTTAACCTTTATATGAGCGGTTATTAGCAAATTTATTTACATATTTCAAGGGGTTGTCAATGTTTGTTGTTTTCCATTTGTTTGTTATCACATAAAAAGAGGCATTTGAATTTTTAGAAGGATATATTACTAAAAAAAATAACTAAAAATCCATGTCAGTTCAGTATCAGTAAAACATGGTGGCTAATAATAATAATAATAATAATAATAATAATAATAATAATAATAATAATAAGCAGAAGCAGCAGCAGCAGCAACAACAACAACAACAATAACAATATTATTATTACTACTACTACTACTACTACTACTAATAATAATAATAATAATAATAATAATAATAATGATAATAATAAATATAATATGTGTAGAAAAAATTGCCAGTCATTTTTTAGAGAAGAAGAACATAAAATAACTTGACAAAAACAAATGACATATTAAGTAAGCTGAGATCATTAATAAGAAATGAACATTTTTTTACCTTTGGGATAGGAAATGATGATGTAAGTTAATTTTGTTTAAACAATATTTGATTATTAACATTTTTAATTGAGTCATTATTCAAAGAAAAGTTCCAGACAAAAATAATATGACATGGAAATATAGGTTTTTGTTACGTTGACAGGAAACTGTTTACACGAAGGTAAAATTAATTCGTCTTGTTTACAAATGATAGATTTTATTGTGAATATTTTGCGCATATTTCGGTATTTATTATCAATTTAAGATATAATCTAAATGTCAAAATATAGCATAAATTCTCCTTGTTTTTGGCTTATATCTAATTATTTCCACAACAGACAGTGCTATTATTTGTTATACAAGAAAGAAAGAAAGAAATATGGAATGAACGAAAGAATGAAAGGAACAAACAAACAAAAAAACACAAAAAAACTAACGAACGAACGAACCAACCAACCAACCAACCAACTAACTAACAAACTAACAAAAATATTAATAAAAAAATAATGAAGAAAGCAAACAAACAAATTATCTCTTGCATCTCTCCGCTGAGGTTGTGCATTTGGGTTTGAAGGTCGTTTTATGAAGGTCGGGATTTGTACTCAAGTGCTCGGATGTAATGCAAAAAGACGCACAAGACATACCTCTATTATTAAAGCTTGAAAATCGCGATGAATTTTATACAGGATCAGTGTGACTTAAAACTCATCAAAACCAAATGACTGTTTCTAAAATTAAAATTTCGAATTTTTAAAACCAAAAATAAGATAAATAAAACCTTCCATACATTGCAGTGCCTTTCAAATATATATGTATCTAGACGTAGGAAATTTAAAAAAAACGCTCGAGTCATAGTGAAACATTACATGTACTCAGAAATATTGTTACATTGCCATTCTCATAATTTGTTAGTCATTCTGATCAAATGAAAGTCTTCTATACGAAAGGAAATAATAATCATCAAAGAAATGAAATATGTGCCCGTAAGGTTTGCTTTGATAAATTATTTATTGGAGTCCATTGTTATATTACACACAACCATCAAGTTTCTGGTTACTATGACGAGAAGATTCATTATTTGCACTGATCACGTGACACCGCAGAATAATAAATGAAATATACTAATGCTTAAATACAGTAAATGCAATTTCAACAGTTGAAAATGACATACATTCTGTGCATTGAAACTTCATGTTTTAAATAAAACAAACATAGATAGCTATGTTTATCTATGATATCTATTGCAACTATACTGATATTGCAGATTTCCAAATAATATGCAAAGTGAATGTGAACAACACTTATAATTTTTATATATTCAAAGGGTCTTTGTACGCATTTTGCTATTCATATATCCAATATTTCATTGTTGTAGTAGTGTTTCCATTATGAATGTCGCATATCATATGTACACGTGTTCCGTTGTGTTATTCCTATAGTTATTCATATAAATACATGTTCCATTATATTATTCATCTAGAAACATCTTCCATTATATTATTCATCTAGAAACATCTTCCATTATATTATTCATGGAGATAATGTTCCATTATGTTATTCATATAGATACATGTTCATTCAATATTTCAAGATGACTGAAAGATACACATTAAAGATTAAGCGAATGCATCCATCAAAAACAAATAAACATGAATAATACAAATAAACGAACAAATAAACAAACAAACATAGCAAGAAAAACGATCAGATGCAGCAATCATCTTTTTTCTAACGTTCTGAAATACTGATCACTTTATGGGAATAGAACGTTCCCCCCCCCCCCCCCCCTTCAAAAAAAAAAATTAATGCATTACAGTAGTCCAGTGGTGGATCTGTGTCTAGAATAATAAAATCAACAGCAAAAATGTTTTGAAAGGAAACATATAAAATATTTCAAGAAAACATCATCAAGACAACGCATTGGCATTAATATCTTTTGAAATATTTATTTGACATTTTATTACAATAGATGCTTACTAAGTAGCGTTTTCTAACCTTTATATGAGCGGTTATTAGCAAAATTTATTTACATATTTCAAGGGGTTGTCAATGTTTGTTGTTTTCCATTTGTTTGTTATCACATGAAAAAAGAGGCATTTGAATTTTAGAAGCATATATTTCTAATAAAAACGATAAAGAAATAAAAAATCCATGTCAGTTCAGTATCAGTAAAACATGGTGGCTTAAATAACATGTATGTAATTGGTAAAACATAGACTAAATGAAAATTGTAATGGTTATGAAAGTTAAAATTCTTAAAGCAGAATGCCACACGATTCATGCTAATTTTCATGACATTTTTTAAAATGTTTTTAAAAGTAAAATATTGTGAAGTGATCAAAGAAAGTAGTTTACACATGAAAAACGGTACTTATAAGCCAAGTAAATTTCAAAAGGTCAAAATATGCAAAATAGCCTTTACTGCGTTAGTCACGAAATAGAAATATGGTGATAAATACTTCAAAATCAGTGATTAATGGCAAATAACATGTTAATTATTACTTGAATCTTCAATCATTTTACCTTCCTAAAAATATCAGTACATATGTCTGAAGTTTGATTTTATTGAACTATTTTGGCTCATACGGAGGCACACAGCCTTAAATATGAATATCTTTTGCAACTAGAAAAAAAGTTAGGTATCTTTATTGTTAGCTGACCAACTTAACAATTTTTAGATTTCAATATCCACATGATTTATATTGCACACTTGTAAGCTGGGCTAACCCATTTTAAAAGCTCAGCAGAATAATTCGAAATGTGTCGATTGTTTTTCCTTATATGACTAAAATAAATAAATAAATAAATAAATAAATAAATAAATAAATGAATGAATGAATGAATGAATGAATGAATGAATGAATGAATGAATGAATGAATGAATGAATGAATGAATGAATGAATGAATGAAATGATGATTGAATGAATGAATGAATGAATGAATGAATGAATGAATGAGAATGAATGAATGAATGAATGAATGAATGAATGAATGAATGAATGAATGAATGAATGAATGAATGAATGAATGAATGAATGAATGAATGAATGAATGAATGAATGAATGAATGAATGAATGAATGAATGAATGAATGAATGAATGAATGAATGAATGAATGAATGAATGAATGGATGGATGGATGGATGGATGGATGGATGGATGGATGGATGGATGGATGGATGGATGGATGGATGGATGGATGGATGGATGGATGGATGGATGGATGGATGGATGGATGGATGGATGGATGGATGGATAGATAAATAAGATAAAATAAATAAATAGATATATAAAAACAAACAAACAAACAGCAAACAATACAAAACAACTTACAATTGAGATTCAAATGTACAAACCCAAAGAGTTACATATCAAAAGTTAAAATATTAGAATGTAAAATAAAACATAATTCTAAACTCAATTTTAAACATTTTGAAACTCTGGTCGGCAAAGAAAGCCTAAAGGCAAGACAAAAGGATGAAATAGGCTGGAAACATTAACCCGAAAAAAAACTGCAATCATTTTAAAAATTTATCCATCGTAAAAACCTCATTTTAATCTAAACGACAGTCATTATGGATCATATTACTGTAAGTTATATTTTCACGAAAATTAGTTTGAAATTGTATACTTTATCCACAATAGAATGCTGCGATACAGCGAAATTTCGTTCAGAAAAAATGCGGAAAACTAATGTTCGCGTTACCAAAAAGATTGATTGCTGTCAGTTAAATTTGGACAACTATAAAAGTCACCCCATATCTTAAAACTCGGGATCTGTTAACGGCATGATTTAATTTAAAAGCCATGTTTTAATGATAAAAAATGATCGTGGTGAAACAGAATAAACGAGCACCATTAAACTTACCAAAGTTTTCTTTATCTATATTGGGTGTGGAAGGAAAAATTCTGCCTACGTACTTCCGGCTGTCGATATTAAAATTATACTACAATATTTAAAGAAAAGAAGAAAAAATGATTTGAGACAAAGATTTGAGACAAATATTATGCTGATTACAGCTGTTTAAATATGCACGATATATATTAGGGTGTAAAATTCGAATCACCGTTGTACTTGATTTCTATAAGATAAGAACTTCAAAAGCTTTTGATAAAAGCATACATGTATTCATGTAACAAGACCATAACATAGAAATTAATAGGACTATCAGTCTATCTGGTACAATTTTTCCCTTCGCAATTGCCCTTTCTAAAATTTTCCCCATCTATATTTCTAAATTTGCGCTCACAAAAGCTAATTTGCTTTTAATTGCCCCTTTTCTGATTGTTTCCAAATTTTTAAACCCAAACAAATGAAATGCTGAATTTGACCCCCTTAAATAAATTTAATTTAATATACGCCTTCACGTGCTTTCACATGCTGAAGTTGCCCTTCACATATGATGAATTTACTCTTCACAAATGCTTAATTTGCGTTTCACATATGCTGAATTTGCCCTTCACATGCTTAATTTGCCCTTTACATGTACTTCATTTGCCCTGCTTTGAATTTGGGACAATCCATTTGAATTTTAAGTGGTTTGAATCACACAACACAAAACTTTAGATGCCAGCTGTATTAAGCCTGATCAGGCAGCACAACTGCAGCACGAATGATGTTTTGAATATAAATATTCAATGTTTTAAAACACATATATTTCAGTATTGTTAGTTAATATGTAGATATAAATATAAGAAGTGTGTACAGTCATATTTGTGCAACTTCAAAAATACAAAACATAGCATAGAAATTTTATATACACATGTTCTTGTACCAACATTAGAGAGAACTTGTACAGCAAGATGGTGCATAGTTATAATTTGATGTTTTCCTCTAGATATTTGTAGCAGCATCTATATAAAAAGCTTATTTTTCTGAAGTAAACATATAATTTATATATGTTTGACTGTAGCACATTAAATTCAGTGTATTTTTATAAATGAAACCATACCTGAAAAATATGTAATTTTTACTAGTAATTGAATGCATCAGTAACATTTACACAATTTGTGGTTAAGGAAAGATAACTTGTTTATACCATTCAATCTTAAGGATGCAATAGTACTCTCCCTTCAAAAATATCCAGTCACAACAAACGATTATAATGTGGTTATGATTATTTATGTGTTGTTCGCTTGAAACGGGTATAAGTAGTTTTTAATGGTCCATGTCTTTGAATATAACTTAAAAGCAGATGTCTCAAAAATAATTTTTGAAATTTTGAAATCGTATTCAGAAAAATATTGTCAGATTGACAAATTAAGTAGTTTACTAAAGGTAAAAGCATGCAAAAACAGCCCTTACTGCGTTTGACACCCAGTAGAAGTAAGGTGATAAATACTGCAAAATCATTGTATATTACTTGTAAATTATTACTAGACTTGAATATTTTTACTTTTCTTTAAATTTCAGTTCATTTTTCTCAAAGTTGATTTTCTAGAAATGTTTTGGCTCATCTGGAGGCAACCAGCTTTAAAGACGGTTATAATCGGTCACTTTTAAAGTTTTAAGTACCCATGAAGTTTGTCATATATGTAAATATGTCTATAATAATAATATATAATTATTTGAAAATTAATTGTAAGTGTATCTATTGGTCTATTTTTAAATGACACTAGTAAAGTATTTTTACACAAGTCATCAACGTATTGATAGAGTTTAGAATGATATACGAGTTACAATATGACTTATGAAAATGAAATAAAACTTTTCACAATCAGAAATACAAGTACACTTGTACACATTGTGGCACTTAAAACACACGTTATTTTTAACTTTTACAAATTATTGTTTTGCACGAAACAAAAACACGCTTGTACATGACATGAACATCTATGACTTAAGCCAGTCGACCATTGAACTTTATCTTTATTGTTCTATATTTTTGTTTAAATTATGTATGTGTGGAAGTTGGTCATAGCTTCAGGAGATCTGGAATGCATTTATGAATGTATCTAGAAACTCGGGAAATTAATTGCATGTAAATCATAAAGATTATTGTGAAAATGTTTAAAAAAACCCTATTGAATCTGTTAAAAAATGCGGTTGAAAGAAAGCAAACGAATATTTTTTCGAGGCAGCGTCCTTGATGCGTGATTGAGCATGCGCATTAAATATTTTACAGAAATGACGTCTGTCTATATGGTGAACTATTTTTGACTTATCTGAAAGCTTTTTAATTAGTACAGTTATAGTAGCAGACTAATTTCTATTAACGTCGATGAATAATATATCAATTCTGGATATTTTTAACTTTGAGTATAAGTCTTAATTAATTGAATACATTCAATTACATATTTATAATGATTGAAAAGGAAACCATCGAATCAACATATTTCATTAAAATGGAAGAGACCTATCAATGAAATTAGTTAACCTCTAAAAGGTTGCGTTTCTGAAATATATTTGAACTGCTTTAGGTTTCCGAACTATTTTGACATTGCAAGGTATCAAAATGTCAAAGTCAATCAACCATGACTATATCGAGTCTGCCCGGTCATGTCACCGGCTGACTTTCGGACAGTTAAACATTTTGACTTTTGACGGTTATTTATGTCATTTTATTATTTTATTATTAATTTGAGTTTCCTAAGAGCTATAGAATATATCATTTATTTGCCGATATAGTTCAAATCAATATTTACAGAACTCTTGTATTTTTATTTATTTTATTTTTTTGCAGAAATGGTGTGTTTCTTGTTTGTATTTTATTATTAACCTTGTAAATTTGTTTTCAGAATTTGCCGCTCACTAGAATTGCATTTATGATATTAATATGTTTTGATGTCGATTTTTAAGGGACACAAAGAAAAAGTAGAAGTCATAACTAAAATTTTAGTCTAGTCCTGATCGGCAAAAAGTTTTCATACATCGAATCGAACACTTTTCTTGACAATGTGGGGTCAGCAATGGGGCTGAATATTTTCAAGTGTGGAAAAAGTGTGATATATTAAAATTCATATCATTTAATATCATGGAAATGAGTCTAGTCATGCCCTCAATAATCTTACTATTTCTTTAGTAATATCAAATATGCCAAACTCAAAGAATCACAATAACGCTATATGACGTCATTCATGTCGTATTCTCTCTTGTAACCGATGTTTTATTTATTTCTAGATTTGAAGATTCGGAACCAGAGTTGAAAATAATTAGAATTTTATTGCTTTTTGTTAGTTTCACTATTACGTAAATACACTGCGCGTTTATTACTCTGGCATTTCTATACAACAATAAACTTAATAATTATTACTATATATATGTAAACTGTACATAAATCTTAAGAAAAAATGCAAAGTTATATTAAACAATATCATTTGCAGCAGACAACCCTCATTAACCACAAGTAAATCTGGAATTGTAATTGCAGCAGTCATTTGCATGCGCCTGAAATACGATATTTTATAAGATAACTGCATTTAGTGAACAGTAAAACCGTCTGTTTTTATCAGTAATGGAAGTACAAAATGATAACAATTCGGGTGTTGTTTATATCAAATAGTATACTGGCATTTCAATAAACACATGTTTTATTTTCATGAGGAATTTTGTCGAGAAATACATATAAGTTGTGTGTTTACAGAAGTTGCCATTTTTCATTGACTGTACACATGTATTGAGGCAAAATTTGAAAATTCTGCCCAACTAAGAAAATGTTATGTGTTGTAAAGAAACAAAAAAGTGTTTTAGAACAGTAAGAATAGCGCAATGAAAACATTTTGCAAATGTAAAACAACTTCTAATTAGTACAAAATGGCAAATGGATTTCCATTGTTATTGAATATTTTAGCAATTCAGCTTTAAAATGCAAGATTAAAGGACAAAAAAGATACTACCTTCATTGTACAATAGTATTTGGATTATAAAAACACGTAGTGAATAAATTTTAGATAAAATCAAATATATTCAAATAATTATCTTAGTAAAAAATATAAGACATTACTTGAAAACGGTGTAGAGTAAAAACAAAGAAGACAAGATAACTATTCGACTTTAATGTCTTCGTCAGAAATAACAATATAAACAACATTTCAAAAAGTGAATATAAATGATAATAATGTATGATACAATAAACAATCTAAGTAATGAGGGGGGGGGGGTGTGAATGTTAAAGCACTTGTAACATATGTCATTAAGATATATGTAAGCAATTCTGAATGACGTCACATCGTGTAACATTATAGTAACGTGAAATAAGATATATTTTTTCTTGAAAAATGACATCCATTAACATGTCAATTTGAACATGCTTACGAGTAAAGGGAGCTAACTATGACTATAAACGTATTTTAAGGTTTACTGCAGTTGTCTGATATTTTACAATCTAGTTTGGCAAGAAATTCTCTAAGTTCTGAATGTCCAATCTCACCTGCAATAGAGATGTAATATTAAAATATATTTATATAAGAAAAGCGAATGAAAATAAAGGAAATTTTATTACATACTTTCATCTAAGGAACCAACTTTCTTATTAAACTAAAATACCGGTTAATCCAATCTAAAAACAACATCCTCAAAGCAAACAAGTAATCTAAGGATTGCTGACCGCGTGGGTTCAAACCCTGTCAGGGGCAAGCCGTTGTTTCCTTGAGCAAGAAACTTTACATTCATTGCTTAGTACTGGTTGGTTCCAGGAACGGATTCGAGAGTGTTTCAATAAGCTTATAGCTTCCAACACAATCAAACTGAGCAAAAAAAACAACAAAAAATTAAAGATTTTACAAGTAACTGTGAGTGAGTTAGAGCTGTACCTTTTCAAGGAACTGTGCAATTGATATCATATTCTACATATACAATAAACTAGTTGAAAGTGTTGCTTAAGGTTCTTTTATCTCTGGAAACAAAACTAAATGGCATGTTCATTATCTTTGTCTTTAATAATAGCTGTTTAAACTCCTATTGTGTTGCAATATGACTAGTAAATTTAAGCAAATGGATACAAGCTGATATAGGCAGATAAACTCTGATTTATGATATATAAGAACTAGCCTTTGTTTTCTGTGTCCATCATGTTAAATGCCTCCAGGTATTCCCCGTCTTCTTGTCCTAGTTTTAAATTTGCCATCAATGTTAGAAACTCGGGAAAATCTATCTGGCCACTCTCTGAAAAGTGAAAATTTAGAAATATTGGTCGACAAAGTAAAACAATTCAATTCACTATTACATCCAAGTAAAAACATTTTAAAATTCATCGCCAATATAACATATATACAATGCCTGTTAGAAAAAAACATGAAGTCATATTAATAAGGTCGACAATAAACAAAACAAATCAATATTAACATTGATTATTTTAATGATAATTGACGAAGCCATTATGAGAATCAAAACTGCTTTTTGTTTATCTATTTATGCAGTTTCCAAAGAAAAAAGTATGGAGCACAATTAAGAACATCATAAGAGGTTCATCAATTTCTGCTTAAAACGTGCTCGTTTGTAGAATTGGGAATTTCTGCGAGTGTAAAACCCTTCTGTGCTTTTGTATGTTGGCATACCCTATACTGTTAGTTAGCTCAGTTTTTGTATTTTGATATTATTTAAATGAAGGCTGACTGTCCCATTTTCAAAGTCGGACGAATCGAATATACAAATTCTGCATGTTGTGAATTAAAGCGGCCTTCACTTCTTAAGGTTAAAAATATGTTATATGAATGCAAATCGTTACATATTATTGTCAAATCAAAAAAATTTATGTATAAATGAAATTTGTCGTCGATAAATATATAATTCCTCTCTCTACATGTATATTCAACTTATAAAGCGGACGGTTCGTTTTTATATTCTATTTTTAGAAAGGAACGTCATTGCGCGCTATGAAATCTTTTGGGGTGCTGTTTGAAGAAGCTTATAAGTGAAGTATATTACTCAAATACTTTGTTGAAACAGCACAGAATTCTTTTCCCAACAAAAATAAAAGGCTGAAGCACAGGCACTTTAAAGTATCTGAATAAACCTACCATCTTTGTCAAAATGTGCGACAATATCAAGAACATTCTCCAATGCGTATTTCTCTCCCCATACTCTTCAACATGTCATTCAGTTCCCGAACTCTATTGTACCACTGCTATCTTTATCAAACTTTCAAAATGTTCTTATATGCTGAAATACGTATAATAGATTTTACAAAATTAGCTCGACTAATCGAGCGTCGGTGTCCACACTTAGGTAAGTGTTTGCTTGCATCCTTGTATCTCCTAAGTACTTGAAGGCAATGGGTTGAAACTTGACACACTTATTTGAGAACATAATAAGACGGTCGCTGTTTTCATACCCAACGTAGATTTTGACAAATTTTTTTAAACTGTTAGAAATTTTACATTTAGCCTTGTTTTACTTATTCAAGCACAGAGAATAGTCAAGCACGCCTGTCCTAACCGACAGCTCTTGTTTTGTATAATCACTTTTTGACTTTTTACTAAGTTTTTAGTACATCATTTAACTCTCGAACTTGTGGGTTAAGTTATTTTTTGTCAAATACTGAAATCTCTAAAGATTAATTGAATTGAAAATGAATACGAACTGTTTTAAAACAATTTTATTACCAGCAAACAGAAAAAATACTTTACAAGATATCCTACATTCAATACCAAACTGAGCTACAAACGTATATGGTCACATTGTTCCTTACTTTACCGGTGCTCATATCATGTTCTTCTCGAAGAAATACGCAGGGTTTCTTCTTTGTCGATAAAAAAAAATGTAAAAATAAAAAACAAATGTACAATCCCATCAAAATTACATGCCGAGATAACTTGCTTAAATCTTTTAGTGTCGACTAATTCTACAGCCATACTTTTCCGGCAAATGGGACTATCCGCACGGGAAACACAATCAGATATGCAGATTACTAAATGTTTTTTATTTAAATATCAATCTCAAAAATGTTTAAACCTCAAGCTGTTCCTAGATATTTTTTCCTGAACGTAGACGAAATTATCTGTTTACCATGCATGTTCCTACGTTAAGGAAAAATATCTAGGAGGGCGAAAAGTATGTTTTCGTGAAATTTTCTAGAGATAACTTTTGGTTTTGCTTCGATCTTTTTGGGTTGAGTCTATCGGGTCACGAATGTTTTTCATATGACCCATTTTCAAGATCAAAGTGTTTTTTTTAAGTTTAAACTTGTTTTGCAATCGATCCAAAAAAAAAGAAACTAAATTGTTACTTTTGACACGGCGTTTTAAAAAATTTTTTAATAAAATCTGATCAATTTTTTTTTCAGGGGTTTATGATCAGATATGCAAATTGACACCCGTTTTTATTTAACTACCCAAAAAACTTACTGTGATTCAATGTTATTTAATAAAATAATTTTCAAAGCAAGTATACAAAATGAATTTTTCCTTGAAATTTATGATCCTTTAAATGGGGGAATCTGAATTTTCCAAAATGCACGAAATATATATTTTAAAATTTTTGGGACTGTTTGCATTGAATTTAAATAAGTAAAATTTTTTTTAGTAAAGGTTGGACTATTTTCAAATAATGGGTAAATAATTAAAAAGTCAAATTTTTAAATCCCGTCCCCCAAATTCCCCGAGAAATATGGGGGAATTTTTAAAAAAACAAGTAATTAGCGCTTTGTTCTTCTTCCCTTTGGGGAATAGCGGAGGCTTTGTCGTCTAAAAAATTGAAAACCCTGGTAAAAGTTGTGTCTTTTTGGAGAAGTAAGATGATTAAATCAATCACACTGGGTCTGAAATGTGACAAACCAATCTTCCCATCAACTCCGTAATTTCGAGACGTAAGTGAATACCTGACTTATTTCCATATATATATCCCCAGCACTTTCAGGTTAAGGGTGCTCCGGTTAGAACTGGTCGGTCAAGTGCAGATGAAAGTTTTCATTTCAATAGTCAAAAACAAAACACATTTAGGTAAAACAGGGTTATTTTGAGAGTCTTGATCACTAACTTGTATTTCACTTGAGTGGATTTTACTTTTAGGTCCGCTGAGTTTGCACGTGCACTTACACGTACTATAATCAAATCCTTGAGAGCCCAACAGTGAATCTGTTATATTCTGTTATAAAACACATGTATATTTTCAACCATTACGTAATGACGTTATTTCACCGACGTGTTTGCTATAGGACGTGAGTAGAACATCATAATGTGTAGTGATAAATATGGAAAGAAAAAATAGTCAGCCCAGATAAAATTAATGCAAATGATGCTGTTAATTCTTGGAAGGCTATTACCGCCTTCTAATGCTATCATTTCAACCTCTTGTATTATCCAAAGAAAAAAAAAATAACATACATTGTCAATATACCCAGTAATTTAGAAAATTTTTATGTCGCTTCCAAAATCTCTTAACTTAATTGTGGCAATTATACAATATATGACAATATAACTACATATATCTGTTTATAACTATATCAAATCAGTTTAATCTAAAATTAATTCTTAATTTGATAATATAAAAGAAATAAAAAGTGTTACCTGTTTGTTTGGTGGATATATTTCAGACGGGTCTGTATGAAATATAACTTCTTGTTTTCTTTTTATCGAAGGCCTAATCCGTCTTTTGGAGGGCGAAAATCTTTCCTCCAAATTTGACATTTTTAAAATGAATATTATAATATTAAGATACTACATGTTATCACACCATTTTGATGTATAGAATAACTTGTCAACACGTTAGAAATATCAGTGGTAATAAATTGGTATATTGATTTCATAAGATAACTGGATATTTTTTCAATGTTATTGGATACCTGTGGTGAAAACTTAACTAAATTGGTTATGCATTATAGTTATACATGAAAGCGGTTTTAAAATACTTAAAGAAACGACATGTAACCGGCCAAGGTTGAAGAACAAGTATGTACTTTCAATACGAATACTCAACGTTGATAACAACTTATGAAACTGACAGCTGCAGTTCTTTGTTTCCCTTCTTATTTCCGGTAATTTATTGTTCTTTCCTTTTAGGTAATTTGTTGCTGTTCTTTCCTTTTAGTTATATATTGCTCTCTCCTTTTAGTTATTTGTTGCTCTTTTTTCCTTTTAGTTATTTGTTGCTCTTTTTTCCTTTTAGTTATTTGCTGCTCTTCTTTCCTTTTAGTTATTTGTTGCTCCTTTTTCCTTTCAGTTATTTGGTTGCTATTCTTTCCCTTTACTTATTTATTTGTTGCTCTTTTTCCTTGCTCTTCTTTCTTTTTTGGTAAATTGTGGACTTTTACACAAAATTCAAGTTATTGTTGCTCCTCTGCCCTGGTAGTTATTTGAGGCGCTTGTTTACTTTTTAGGGCAATTTGCTTTGGAGGTAATTTGTTACTCTTCTTTCCTTTTACTTATTTGTTGGCTCTTCTTCTTTTGCGTAATTTGTTGTAAGTATTTGTTTGTTCTTTCTTTCCTTTAAGCTATTTCTTGTTCTTTTCCTTTAGTTATTTGTTGCCCTTCTTTCCATTGAGTTATTTTTGAGCTTCTCTTTTCTTTAAGGTAATTTTGCGTTTTCTTTCCTTTTAGTTATTTGCTGTTTCTTATCCTTTTATGTTATTTGTCGCTCTTCTTTCCTTTTTTTTGCTCTTCTTCATCTTTCTTTTAAGGTAATTATTTGCTCTTCTTTTCCTCTAAGTTATTTTGAGCCCTTCTTTCATTTTATATTTTTTGCCTTTTCTTCTTCCCTGTATAGGTATTTGTCTGTCTTCTGAGTTTATTTGTTTTGTTTTTT